>NW_028327172.1:25798775-26101805 GCF_987537825.1 Furipterus horrens | reverse complement strand
CTGGGCTGCCATGTGAAGATTCTATTTAGGAAATGTTTCTTTAAAGTTCAAAGACTATCCCAAGCAGGATACTCCAGAATATCCCATCCAGACTCACAGAGAAGATACCCAAAACTGATTTAATGGTTGTACAACTGTTTATGTAATAAACTACTAAGTTGGAAGACACAGACCAGAGGTGACCTAAAAATTCAGATAAGGCATGTTTATCCCAGGCAGGATTCTTTCTAGAAGAAGGAGAACTAGAGCTGGGTCTTGCTGAAATTAGTAGGATTCAGATGAATGAAATGAGGAGTAATGAATAAACAAAATAGACTCCAAGGATAACAACACAACAGTGTTGGTCTTGTCAACTTTGGTACACAGTGAAGTGAATCTGGGCATAAAGCATGCTGATAAAGTTTTTAATTGTCTTGATAATAAGTAATAAAAGATGCTCTTGTAGGGCTGGAAAGTGCCAATAATGTTGCTGAAATCCAAAGCACTTACTATGCCAAGCATTGATCTGAGTACTTTTTACATGTATCCACACCCTTAATCCCTACTACTACTGTGTTGAGGCGGCAGCCCAAAGATTTGAAATAATCAGTACAAGGTGACTAACCTAGTAAGCGGTGGACCTGGAATCCAGCTCGATTCTTGGGCCCAGGAATGTTGTCCCAGACCTTTTGCTCTCATGTGGAAGTTTCTGATTAGGAAATATCTTTTAAATCAGAAGAATATCTTTAGCAGTCTTCGTTCTCAAAGCCTCTGAATTTCTGATTATTTACAAGGCTGCAAATTCCTTCTAACCACGCTCTAAACCAAGTATAGGGACAATAAAGGATAGGTCTCTAAATCACAGGATATTCAATTTATGTGGCTTCCTGTGCAGCAATTCAAACTTACCTGTACATCCGGACCACTTGTAGAAGTTTCTAAATATAACATAGACCAAGGTCCTATACTAAACCTATGAATCTCAGGAACTAGGATCTGATATCTATATTTTACAAAAAAATTCAGCTCTATATTATGTTCTCCAATAGTTCATTCAACAGGAGCCTCAGCTTTCAGCAAAATTACAACTTCAAAGCTCAAGGAACAAGACATCAAAAATTACACATTTTCCTCCCTCTTTAAAAGAGCACACCCAAAAAGGAAACTAAAATTTAAAAATCCTTAAAATAAACATTTTTTAAAACTCTTCCCATCATCATTTTCTTCCTTGGCACACAGAAGTTTGCCAGTCTCAGCTCTAGGGAAAGTGAGTGACAATATTGGCCTACACCTGTGCCAGGCACTCATATTAATGCCTCATGGGTGAAATATGGTTTCTTTCCTGAATACAGTAGGTCATGGCTATAGACAGACAGAGTAATGGTAAGAGGGCCGGGTTAGAAGTCATTGGGCTGTAATCCTCACTCTGGTTCAACAGCTGTGCATCTTGGCTCAAGTTATTTAACTACTCTGAGCTTCAGTTTTCCTTGGATTTATTATATAGGAATAATGTCTGCCCCATCTTTTTTCAAAGGTTATTTGTAGGATCAAGTGGAATGACACATGTGGATGCAGTTTTTTGTTTTTGTTTTTTTTTTTGCATGGAACACTCGCCTTTAGATATTATTATTCAAATGTGCGATCTTGTCTAGATATGACTTTAGCCAATACAGTGATGACAGACCAACTGAATTTTGGTTTCAGTACCAATGCTACTGTGGCACTTCACCAGAGCAAGATTTGATAACCTCTGATACCGCTTGGAATAGTAACAGTGACAGTTCCCCTAAATTTTTACAGGAGATTGATTCTGAAGAATAATCACAGGCTCTGGAATAATAGACACATCCAAGTTTTAAGAAAGTCATTGCCAGGGATGTGAAAACCAAAAAAATATACTGGTATTTTAGGAAAAGCATTTTAAAATAAATTTTACTAATAGTGCTAAATTATCATGATTATCATGATTAATAAAATCTATAAGACAAGGTCATCCTGCATTGCTTCTCAACCATTATATATGTATAATCATTTCTAAAAATTAGGCAATGGGAAACATTTCACATAGAATTATCTACTTTATCAGGTTACCATTTGTGAATACTTTGACCCAGCAGATGAACGAAACTCTCAATACCGGAAAATGACCACAGGACTGGGCAAGAGGACCGTCATTTTCATGGGAAAGGAAGGAAGATTTAGGACTTTGGTGTTCTTCATTGTTGATTTTTTATTTAGAACAATAGTTTCCCAGCTGGGTTTTGTAGAATATAAAGGGGCCTTTTTCAAGGGTCAAAATTGGGTTAAGGGGGCAGGACCTGATGCTCTGACCTGTAGTTCAACTAGAAGAATACTGTTTATTTTCATTTTAACTATTGGAGTTCCACAGAAGATTTTGTTAGGGGGAAGAACAGTTCCATAATTTACTTATGAATATTTATACCTCTCATTTGAAGGTCGTGTCTCTCCCTGTGATTCTGTCTTGAAGAACAAAGAACGGAGTGGCCTTTGGCACCATTTACAGTGAAAGAGAAGGATAGGAGCATGGCTATATGCTTGGTATTTGAAGGAAAATGGGACCTATTTCAACTTCCTGTGACCTGTGACTTATTTATTTATTTTTTTGAGATTCACAAAGAACTATGTGAAAATTTGCTTCCTTGTTATACATTGTATATCAAGAGTTTAAACATTTCTGAGTTCATGATGCCAAACTGTGCTCTAGTTATGACATGTGTATGAACCATGAACACCACATACAAATTCTTACTTACACCACATATTTGAGCAAAAGCACCTCCTGAGTTCACAGTAAAGGAGACCCAAAGGATTGAAAAAGCTATTTTTAGTAAACTATTAATAAATACTAGTACAAAATTTTAACATGTTTTGACTCATGTTTAAAGGAAAGATAGTATTCACTAAGCTGATTTTTGTCTTCTTTTCCTTAGTATAATCATACAACCAACTTCTAGTAACTGAAAGTAGTCTCACAGTTTGTTTCTTTAGGGGGAAAACACACTGGATTAATAAACACTGTCAAATGAAAGACAGATTCCTGGATACTAAGAGGCCCAAACATATCCTTGTATTTAAGGAAAAAAATCCATCAAAAAGTCAGTGGTCCAGAAGGTCTCCTTCTACTGTGGCTTTTATCAGCGTTATTATAAGAGTTCCTCATGAAATAGCTTGAAAAACAAGATGTTTAAGACAATGTCTAATATGCATTTTTGTTGTCTTAATTTGACCACAAAATGATATCTGAAAATTAGGGGGACAATAAAAGATCAATCTCTTCAAAGAGAAATGAGTTCTTCCAAAATGTTACAGTCCATCATATGGGCTGAATGTTCATAAATAACTCAGAGAATCTGCTCAACAGATTTGTTTCTAGACCAGGCCACTTTTGAAGTGAGTCTATGAAGAGGTAATGGAAGCTTTACTTGGGAGAAACACTGGAGTTCCTTATTAAGTAGCGGCTGAAGACTGATGACTCCATATAGGGGGGAAAATGGCTAGCCCGGTGCCTGGTACCCACTGGGCACTCAGTTAATGCTTGGTGAATTAATGACTAAAAGAATCACTTCCTGTGTATAACACCTTTACTTCCTTTAAAAGAAAAGTTCTGAAACAAGAGGAAACGTACATGCAGCAATATAAACTATGACATATGTCATGTCCTCAAGGGAATGTAAATAGTAAGTTGTTTGCTGACTGACAATATGAGTACTTGAAAGGAGTATGAGAGATCATAAACAATAAATATTTGTGAGTACTTGGTGTGGGCTATGCATCCTATGGTCTAAACTTGCATTTTAATGACATCTCTGTGTTGGTTAATATCCAAATGTTCTTACAGAAGGGCAAAATAAATTAGAATAAATTACAAAAAAATAACTCTATCCATGTTGAAACCTAGGGGGGAGGAGTCAATTTCTTTGACAGTTTACATTTAAAAAGAGAAACTCTTTGAAAAACTGAAATAACTGAAGATTTTTATGGCTCCCAGGCAGAAGGAAGGTAAATTTAAAAAAAAAAATTTTTTTTCTTTAAGTTAAGCAACTCAACTCTAAAAATAATCTAATGTCAAAAGTTAATTTCTTGAGCAATGTGGGCATCTGAATCTAATCAGGACTCTTTTTTTTTAAAGCACTCTCTTCTGTCTGATTCAAAACAAAATAACTACTTTTGAGAATCCATGTGTAAGTACAGAAAAAGTAAAAGTACTGCACTTTGCAAAGAAATGGGAAGGATTTCAGAGACTCGATTAATGATTCTACACATATTTTAAGTAGAGGATTCAAAGACAGAAATATATAATTGTCACCATTTGGATTATATGTGATCTAAAAATTAAGAGCATACTTATAATGTCAATTTATTCAAAAAAACTTAGGAGTACAAAGGTACTGCGAAGTATAGCTCACTCCGACCTCCTACATCAGTATGTAATCCTTTCTAAAAGGGTTTCAGCCTCTATTTAAACATCTCCAATAGGAAACTGACCATATGCCAAAGAAGCCCCTTTTTCTCTTTGTTAGATTATAAATCCCCTTAATAAAATGCTTTACATGTAGTAAGCTTTCAATATTTGTCTAATTAAATGGAACTAAAGTTCTAGATACTACACGCACTGCCCCGATCAGTATGGCTCATTTGGTTGGATGTCATCTCGCAAAGCGAAAGGTCGCCAGTTCAACTGCCAGTAAAGCAGTATGCCTGAGTTGCAGGTTCGGTCCCCCGTTGGGGTACATGCTGGAGACAGCCGATTGATGTTTCTGTTCCTCTCTTCCTCCCTCCCTTCCCTTCACCAAAAATAAATAAAACCTTTAGATTATGCACAGTACCTAAACTGATATCACTGATCCCAGATCTGCTATCAGGGACAACAAAAACAAACCCACTCCCTCCTCCACATGTCAGTTCTTCACATTTGTGAAGGCTGTCCTCTAAACAAGGATATCAAAAACAAATCACACACACTGCCTCTCTAATCTCCCAGCCATGGTGGCCATTAACAATCAGTTAGAAATTTTTTTTTTCACTGAGTCTAGACAGCTCCAGAATTCTTAACCCAGCATTCCAGGTAGCTACCACCATGGGGTTTTGTCACCCTTAGAAACTCCAGCCTAAGTCTTCTTGTCCTGGGCCACCCATCACAAGTTCCCAGTTCCCTCAACCATTCTCACATGTAGTGATTTCAAATCCCCTATGCACCCTGGTCACAGTGATCTCAATATAGACCAGATTGTCCATGATGTACCTAAAACGACCCATTTCAGACCCTTGGAATGAAGATGATACTCTTTAACAGTCTACTTAAAATGTGAAGGAGGAATTATTAGCTTCTCCATTTCAGTATTATGCTTCTATCCGTACAGATCAGTAGCTGTGCTCACTGGCCCTAGTCATGCCAATGGCTCACACTGAGACATTTAGGACATCTGGGTTTCCTTTCTATGATCTATTAAGTCATCCCCCCAAACCTGGTCCCAAATCCCTCTTCTATACTATTTATATAATAGATTTTTAACCTAATTACATTAGTTTACACTTAAGTGAATGTAAATGATCCAGACTCTATCATTTAACAGAATGTCTGTTGGCTTTATGCTTCAATATGATAAGCATTTCATCTGTGCCTTCGGATACATTATCAACCAACATGTTAATGCTGGATGTCCTTCCTCAAATGTTGCATAAGAGAGAACACCTTGGACAGTCTGGTCTAGGAATGTGGCCTGGGACTCTGCCAAGCATCTCTTCCAGCAGCGTGAAGCAAATTTCTCAACCTCCAGATTTTGCATGATGTAAAAGAAAGTTATCTGTGTTTAAAAACACTCCCCATAATTCAAGAAATAAATGAGCATGTGAAAGGAGAGAAACTTGTTTTAGTTTGGGCACAGTTTCAGTTTTCAAAAGCACATGAAGGCAGAAAGAAAGCATCAAAAAATGCAGCAAATGCTGATGGTAGCAGCTCCAAAACCAAGACTGATTTAGACTAAATCCATGTGGCAAAATTTCATTCAATGAGTTTTCTTCTTTTTCTCTCTCCCCCCAAACCATTCTTAGCCTCTTTCTCTTTCAGAATTCTTTTTCATGAACAATATTGTCCTGTACCTGATCACTTCCATGAATGACACAAAGTGCAGACAATATGGTGACTTTCTTTGATTTCTGTGCTTACTAGAAATTGGCACAAACTTAACACATACTGTTTTCTACTTCCTGAAACATTATAACTGGCACTGCCCCTGGCTTACAAAAATTTGAAAACTTTTAAGCAAAAATCCACCAATTAGTTTATACTTGCTGCTGTCTAAATCAACTTTAACATTTCATATGTTCCAAATAATCTTATGAGTGAACCAAATTGTGCATAAAAAATTTTTAGACAGAACTAAGCCAACTGAAGGACATTTGTTATAGGTACTGAGGGAAAAAAGAAAGTATTATTACATGTATTTTCTCCAAGTTCTGCCTTTGCACCAAGAAAACAAACATTTTTCTACAATTATGACATTTCTTTGTCATCTACATGTTTGTCAGGATCTGAAGCAACAATTAATCAACGTATTTGTTCATTCAACAATATTTGTCAAAGTGCCTCCTCTGCTAGCAGCAGTGTTTTAGATGCTATTATAGAAACATGCAGAAATGAGTTAAATACAGTTTTCGTCATCAAAGAATTTTAGCTAATTTGTAACTATTGTTTCTTGGTTCCATTACCTTATTTTGGTGCTGACCCAGATGTATATCTTTGGCTATTGTAAGGTTGAGATAATTCTTAGGTTTCCTTCTTATACTTTTTTGCACTTACTTTTCTTGGTGTTTAAAGTCTTGCTAGATATATGACCCTTTATTTTATTTTTAAATCTTTTCAAATCATTAAAGTTAAAATCAGATTACAGATCAAAAAAATTCTTAAGGTCTCTCTACTCAATTTATCTGGTGTCACTGCATCTTGGAAAGTGCAATGAATTGCCTGTGGTTAAGTGAATAAAATCAGAACCTTTGCATTCAATGCTGCAGTACATGTCCTTGAAAATAATTAGTGTTAAAAAAGGAGACCGGCCCTTATTCCCAGCAGGCTATTCTACATTTGGCTACTGTATTAAATGCTAAAAGGCCTTAGTGTATGTATTGACTTGTGAATCTGCCTATTTTAAAATCTCATGTACAACCCCAAGTGCGTACTACTAACCCACCCCTTTCTCCCTTCCCTCACTCTCTTTCAACAAACTTGAATAGGATCTAGTAACTGTAGCCTTGGAAAAATGGCTCACATGGCAAATAAGCCACTCCACTGGTAAAGCTGGTGATTTTGTTCCCTAGGTGGCACTATTACTTCAACTTTTGATGAGTTGCTTAAACTACTTGAAAATGCCTGTTTCTATTCTTTGTGTTTCCATTATAAATATGTTCATTCTATACATAATAGTTGTAACTTAATGACAGGTTGCCTTGTAGTTTTATTTTAATAAGCCAATTTGAAATTAAATGATTTTTTTAAAATATAATTTTACATTTCCTAGTTACATTGTCGCAGAATTAAGGAATCTTCTTTTGCCAGCCTTCCTCCCTCCAAAAATGCAGAAGCATGTCAGAAACACAGAAGGTCGTCATAAAGCTTCAGTCAGACCAAAGGAAATAAGATGAAAGCACATTTAAGAGCTACTAGGTTCTGCGAGCTTTCAAAATCAGGACATTACTACCATGACAACCAATGAAAGTTCTTTCAAGTGAACCTTTGGGGAAAACTGTATAACATTCATCACTATGGGCTCTTTAAAAATAAACTTTTACTTTATTATGGCTCTCACTGAAGCTTGAAATTTACTTCACTCCCTCCCCTCCAGTCACTTTCCTGTCCCACACCCGGCCCCCAATTCATCTAATGAAACCCATCCTAGATTTTTAGGCAGTGTTTAAATGAGATATCAGGGTAATGAGCCACTTCTTAGCATCCAGGATGTTTTTTCATATTTGCTTCACTAAGAATATAAATGCCCCAGAGTTGTACTTGAACTTGAGTACTTGCATTTGTTTTAAAACTTTTTTCAATTACAGTTGACATTCAATAGTATTTTGCAGTAGTTTCAGGTGTACAAGCGTAGTGGTTAGTCAATCATATACTTTACGAAGTGTTACCTCTGATATTACACGCACTGTACATAGTTTTTACAATTTATTGAATGTATTTCCTGTGCTAAACTGTACATCCCTGTGATTATTTTGTAACTATCAATCTGTACTTTTCAATCCATTCACCTTTTTCACCAATTTGCATTTAAATAAAAGCTTCTATACCTCTTAACTGACCACTCAAGTTTTTCCACAGAAAAGAGAATACCTTCCTGTTCCACTTAGTAAACACACCCATTAACCACTTCCTCACTCCAAAAAGTTTTTCCAAGTCAATGTATTAGTGAGATCCATGTTTCCTGTCTGGATCAATAATGATTCCATATATTTAATAATTGGATCCATTACTTTCCTAAGGCTTTAATATAAGTATTCTGGAAAGCCAGAGATGCATTTAAGTATAAAATTATTTAGGATTAAACAATTCTATGCCTTAAGTGAAAATTTAAGGGAAATTTGAGGACACATATGCGTAAGTTTAAAAATACTAAAGCCTTCTTCTGTTTCCAGGGTTAAACCCCACATACATATGACATACAGCTTTCATTTGCCAACATCATTTATTGCTTAACATCACTCCATACCAAACAGAATAAATGGATGCAGAGTGTAAGGGGTAAGTTTGCTCATTCATTTTTGAAGCCCATCTGGCATGCTATTCATCCTAATAAAGAGAATTTATCACAACGCAACTTAATGTGATTCTTGTCCCAGTGATTTCTTCCTCCACTGAACAACAGTTTGCATTGACACCTAGAATTCCCCGGAATTCTCTCCTCCATTCCTATTTAAAATGCAATTCACAGCTTGAGATCACAGAGACTGCCAGTGGCTGAATGACTGCACTAGATGGCTGAGAGTCCTTCAATTAAGCAGCAATTTTGCAATTAGTGGAAACTGAGTGCTAACAATCCTTTGAAAACTAGTTGAGACAAGTCAGCAATTACTCTATTAAAAGGGATATATTCACTTGCATGGGCTAGGCTAGCCCCCTCATGCAAACTGAAATCTTCCGTGTGGGGAGATGCAAGTTAAAATGTTTTAACCATCACAATAAATTCAGTATTATGTACATCTGAAATAAGAGTGCCATTCATTTTTTAAAATCTCCAGAGATTTGCTATTATACACTCTCTTTGCTGTTTTCATTTAGGGAGTCTAAAATTGTTCTTTTTTCTACTCTGGGACAAAATTTCTAAATCTTAAAATGTTAATGAGCTACTTGTATATGACTTTTGCATTGTGTACATATTAGATATTTTTGAAGCTTAGTAAATGGATTCTATGACTGAGACCTAAAGTTGATGTGTGTGTGTGTGTGTGTGTGTGTGTGTGAGAGAGAGAGAGAGAGAGAGAGAGAAATTTACAGAAGGTTTTAAAGACAAATGTAAAAGAAATTTGAACAAGCTCTTTGCTATATTATCTGGTGGGTGTGCTCAGCTTGTTGTGTGAGCTGAGCTACAAACCAGAGCTATTTACGTTAGAAAGAAATGAGATTATCCAACATCTACATTTTGACTATTGAAAAGCTGGGACTAGAAGCTTCCAGGAAGGAGGGAATTATTTACATTGTAATGATGTCCTATTAAACTGAAAACTCAGGGACTTTGAGCTAAGATTTTAGAAAAGTGCATTATTTAAAGGATTCTCCCCTCCTAGTGAGTGAAAATGAACCGGCAATATTCCAGCACCTTCTTATCCCTCTTTGGCCATTATGAGATTTGGCAATTAACTCACATAGTATAAAGGAATCATTTGAAGTAATCATTGCATTTTAGGCAAATAATCACTTCCTGGGTTCTTTTGTTTGCAAGTTAAAATTATACTTACTGAAAGGACATCCTAAAACAGATTTCCTAAATGTCTCATTTTCTCCATGCTTTAATGTTGACCTACTATACATCTCAACTGACCTTAAATATCACTTTAAAATAAACAAGATTTCCAGGCACTGATTCAGCTCTGAATGGGCTATGAAAGGCTCCAAAGGTATGTGAAAAATTACTGTTATTTTGCTTTAAAAAAATGTGAGGTCTAAGTGTGCCTGCAATGTTCTAATGTTTCAAAACATGTACGTAAGTCTTGTTTATCTGGGAATCATTTCTTTCTGCTGATATCATTGATAAATCGGAAACACTCTGTAATAACCTAAAATAACTCTACATACATAATACTAATTATTAGACTATATTTACCAACATTTATCACATTTTGCAAAATAAAGTAGAAGACAAAACACAACGACTTCATGGCCCTGGAATTCCAGTAATGGTGACTAACATGTTTTAAATTCCAGTAAAGTTTATGGTTACATTTCAACAAGTGTCTCTTTCCTTTCTCTTACCTCTACTGCTAGTCCAGAGGTTAACAGACAAAAAAAAAAAAAGTCTTAAGCAAGGTATTTGCAAAATCAGGGAACAGGAGTTAGTGATTACTTTAAATGGGTGCTGTTCCCACGGTCAAAACTTTGAAGTATAATTCTTACGTGCAATGTGACTTTTATGTTTAATAACTTGAAGCACTATGCACCATAAACTCAGAAACCTCCAACCTAAAAATGATAATGTTGCATGAGGTAAACATTGAAGGCTCCCATGTTCATATGAATGAAATCTGTAAGTATACCTCAATAAATAAAAGTGTAAAAAATATATGCATACATAAATATAATTTTATAACCAAGATGACTTTTGACATTACAACAAATTGACATAAAAATAATTTTTGGATAAAAACAGAGAGAAGTTATTTTTCAAGAAGTTGGGCCAGTTCAAAGGTTTCTTTTAATAACATAACACGTTTTATATGCAGTTAAAACCCAGCGTTCGTTATTACATACTGCTTTGCTTTAAAAGATAACTGTACTAGGAGAATGAATAAACATTCAGAACTATGCTTTTCTTTGCTTCTGGCCAAGAACATTCCTGCATTCTTGTCAGAAAATGTTCACTGGGTACTGCTGACATTGAGGAGTAAGTGTAAGACACCTGGAGAATTCGAAAGGAAGACCCAGGAAGCCCTAACACACCACCAACCGCAGCCTGTCGGAGCTCCACCAGCGAGGAAGACTTTCTGCATTGGAGCCAAGGAGGCGCCAAGGAATCAAAATTCAACGGGAGTCAGAAAGCATCATTCAACAAGTCCCTCCTACCAGCTCCCGAAGGGATCCAGCAAAGCCACCCCTTAACACTTCCCCACCCCCAGGCTCCCGCCCCCATCGCTGCTCAGGGCAGCTCGGCCTGCAGAGGGCACCCTCTACCTTCCCTAGCACCTCACTCCCTGCCCCCTCCACCTCCTCGCCCCTCCACCGCGTCCCTCCACCCAGCTCCACGACGGCACACAAACACAGCATCTTCCGACTGCGATTCTAGTTTGTCCCGGCGGCCGCGAGGCTCTTCTCCCTTGGGGATGCCCTCAGTCTGCAAGTCCCCTTCTCTTCCCCTCGGGCATAAAGCCCCCAACCCTCGGCTGTTTCTTTCCAGGCACAA
Source organism: Furipterus horrens (assembly GCF_987537825.1). NCBI lineage: Eukaryota > Metazoa > Chordata > Mammalia > Chiroptera > Furipteridae > Furipterus > Furipterus horrens. The sequence continues at coordinate 26,090,193 of NW_028327172.1, read as the reverse complement.
CTAGCTCACTCACCCATTCCATCACCCCGGCTCTGCATCCCCAGAGACCCACCCGAGTTAGGACATCCTTCACACACATCCCATCCACCCTGCCCCCCAGCCCCCAAACTCAAAACTTTCACTTCCTGGAAGGTGTGCCCCAAGGGAAGTGTACAGGGTGGAAGAGGTGTGGGCACAGCCAGCCCCGAACTTCCGCAGCCCCTTAAGGTCCGAGCTGCGGGGGTGTCTCAAATTTTCCAAGATGCATTGGCATTGAACCTGTATCCGTCCTTTTTGGTCTCAACTCGTGAGGAGCAGGTGACCATGTGACACCGCGATGGAGTTCCAGGGATGGGGATGCGGTCTGAGGGAGCAAGGGGCCCCCCAAAATTTGAGCAGGGACCGCCCAGCCCATGGGAAAGATTCACATCCCAGCATCGGCACCGTCACCGCAGTTGGGGCCCCCGACAGCTGGAGCCCTAAATCTCAGGACCCGTCCCCTGCTGGGGGAGGGTTTCGAGGGATCCCCGGGACGCCGTCTTTGCTACCACCGCGCAGCTCCAAGTGTCCCGTAGATTTTCTCTCCCCCACCTCAGGGCTCCCCGGGGCCCCTGTCCCTCGGGGATCCTGGCTGCGCCTCTGGTTCCTGTGATGGGAGGAGAAAGCTGCGCAGGAACAACCTCACATCCCTCCTTCTTCTAGAGGGGACGAAAGAAGTTCTAGCCTCTTCCCATAACTTCGGGGACCCCCTCCCGCCCCCCAGCCAACTTTCCCTCGCAGACGGGCGGCTCCCGCGCCAAGCCCTGTGCCTGCTGCTCGCCTACCTCGGGGTCCACACAAAGCTCACGGGTCCCCGGCAGTGGAGTCACATCGTTGTCCGGCTCCTGGCCCCTGCGCCCAGACCCTGTCCCCGTCGCGGAGCCCCTCGCTGCCCGCCCCAAAGCAGGGGTGGCAGCTGCAGTTCAAGTGTCTCATCAAAGCTTCACGAAGAGGAGGTGGGGGGCGCGCCGAGCCGGCTCCTCGGCCCCGCCCGGGAGCCCGCGGCGCGACGGGGTGCGCGGGATAGCGAGCGGGCGGGTTCGCCCGGGCGCAGCGGAGACGGCGACCGGGAGCTCCAGCCTGCGCTTGGAGCTCGGGTCAGACATTATTTAGCCCTTCGGTTGAGCTTCGATTGGTCAAACGGCGCCGCCCCCCGCCCCCCTCCCCCGGCTCCCCCGCGCCACCGATACCCGTGCGGGGCGGCCGCTTAAAGGGAACGCCGCCCCTTTTCCTCGCCCCGGATCAGTCTCCGGGACTCCCGGGGCTCCCCAGGCCCGCATGCCCCGCGCTGCCTGTCCCTGGAGCCCCACGACGTAGCCCCGCGAGCCCGGCGCCAGCCTGGGGCACCTCCGCAGGACGCACGCGCTGTGCCCGCCGCTTCTAGGGGAGCCCCAACCTCCGCCCCGGGGAACCCCGCGTCCCGCGCCCTCCGCGGAAACCCCGGCTGTGAGCGCTGGGGCGGGAGGGAGCGAGTGCAAATTTTGCGCCCCTGGGGTCTTGCTCCCCTCTCTTGAAACTCCCAAAGCCCCATTCCAGCACCCAAGTTCTGTGTGAGGGGGCGTGCGTATCCCCGGCCACGGACACACCTTCCCGCACCACGGAGCTTGCAAACGCCAGCACACAATGAAATCGCACAGAGCAGGGGGGGCTATTGGTTTACTCCGCTGCCTTAAACACGCCAGCTTAACAAGAGTTCGTGCGCTGACCTCTCCGGAGTTTGCCTAATAGGAATTCAATCAAGATAATAACGGTATTCTTTATTAATGAACGCCCCCAGATAACGTTACACCAAGTTACTTGCTCCAGCCAGGAAAGCCGAAGCAATGACAGACCTCACTAAAGCCACACACTTTCTAGCCGACCAAACAGGGAAAAACGGAAAGAGAAAGAAAGAAAAGAAACCCACCTTTTCAGTCACTACTTGTCAAAGTAAACATCAAGGCAGCTGCTCGGGGGGAAGACTTCGGTCCCAAAACTCCCAGACTATTTTTTTCCCCCACGTTCCCTTTGGTTAAAAAGAAGGGGTGTAGGGGCGAGTAGTTGGTGCCTGGTCTGTACTCCTTCTGTTCTGCAGCAAAGAAGTTAAATTATTGATAGTGGAAAATGCATGGCGGAGGTAATACTCGCACCCCCTGAACGAGGAGCTCCATTTGATCACGGCAGAGGCAGGGAAATTTCATGCTAGCTCGCCGGGGGGAGCGACAGCGCCAGCAGCCCTCTCGGCGGTGAATGGGAAAGTGGGTGGGAGTCCACGAGAGGGCTCCACGGTGCCTTGACGTGCGCTGTCATATGATACCTCCGCTGCCTCGAAATAGACACTCTAGTGCACGAATTACCAGAATCAAAATTCAGCGCATTTAAAATGATACATCTTTTATTAGAAGAGTTCCGTTCCAGGCATTGCATAGTTTTGCAGATGTTTTCACTTCCCTCCCCAGCAAACTTACACACATAAACCATCCCTTTTAATAATGGACCTTGACAGCAAAGATAAATAAAAAGCCTTCAGTTTTAACGGGTAGGGGGAAGCATTTGGCTCAGCGGATCCTCCCTTCGTCCACCCCCGCCCCCCAGACCGAAGAGCAAACAGTCTTTCTGATTCATATTTACCAGTAGCTGAGATCCCTGGAGAGAACTAAAGTGGCCAGGGTCCTGAGGACCATTTTTAATTTGCCACTGGACGAACCCTGTCAACCGTCTACCTAGGTTTCTGTATTAAACCTGAATTTTCTTCCCATTAGTTCAGCCGATTCTTACGCACTACGACAGACCTTAATTTTTAGAACAAGAAACAATACAGCAGTACTTAACTTGGAGTCCTGGGACCTGCACGGAGCATAAAAATCACCCAGGTACCTCTTAAAATGCAGATTTCTCTTCCAGACGTGGTGACTTAGTAGGGGTGGGGCAGGATCCAGGGGTGAGCATTTAACAAGCACCTCAAAGAATTCAGATGCAGAAAATCTGAGGTCACACTTTAAAAAACAATCTCTCTTTAGGCATGCATAAATGGGTATCAGAGGAATCTCCTATTTCCCCCAAATTTGAGCAGGCAGTTTTGTGTGTATGTGCATTTTTCTGTAATTTCAAAGACGTTTGACCTAATAATTGCTGTACAAATTTCCCTAAACACTCCAACGTTAATTTGGGGAAAGGGAAAGATTTATAAACAGTTTCCTTTCCTGGACCCTCTTGTGGTGATCAGGAATGTGCTGTTGAACTGAATATGTAATGTTAATATATACTCAGTGCAGTTTACCTAATGGTTTATAGTTAACAAAATGGGTTCACTTTTTATTAGCTGTTTTAGAGCTTCTAAAGGCTAGCGACAGAAAATATTATTTGCATGTTATAAATGAAGAACCAGAGGCTCAGTGCCATGAAATAATGTGCCCAAGTTCACACAACTAAGTGCCTGAGACAAGATTTCGGTGAACTCAGGAACTTCAGGTAGAAACCTACCTGCCTCCTCTACTCCAAAATAAGCGAAACTGTCTGCTCCTTGGAAGTGTTAGGATGTGTGATCGTTCAGAGCATCTTTGCAAATTGTTGGACCGAATAGTCAAATTACTCAAATATATGCATATTCTTAGAGTGTCACACATTTAGCTTTGCACCTCTGTCAACTTGACAGAGCACATGACCAATACAAACTACCCTACTCACAGATAGTGGAGTTTATGCTGGAATATTGAATGAATGTGAAATATGTGGGCTAGCCAGAAGCAGTAATGGTCAGAAGGCATGAATCTGGGCTCGGCCACCTCAGAGAACTTCTGTATTGATTCCCAGGGGTGTACGCTGAATGCAGACACAATTTCTTTTAATATTGCAAAACAATTTAAGAGGCTAATTTTGTAAATTAAAAAAATACTTACACTACTTTATAAAGTACCGGAAGAGTTCTACTCCTGCTAACTTCAAACTGATGCTTACTTTCTAACTTTAAATTTGCTTGAAAATGAGTTATTTCCCCTGGTTTTCAAGCTCAGTTGTAATTTACTTCTTTCCTGAAAAGTCTGGCAAGCAAACGTCAAGAATCTTAGTAATCTTCTCAATGCTACTCAGTTAGAAATGATGGCAAATCTTCTACCTGTTAAACTCACATTGCCACATCAGCATTTCCACTCAACAAAATGTTCTCATTTCTGAGACTCTCATTGTATCTGCAGCCAATCTTCATATTTCTACTCTCCCTCGACATTATACAAATAAATGTTTGTATCTTTACTTTCCAGTGTGTGGTGCAGTTTTACTGAGGAAAAGACAGAAGAGTCAGAAGTAGCAGGAATATTTAGAAATTAAAAAAGTTCAGATGCCAATTTAGATAAACCCTCTGATGAATCAGACATCTTGACACTTCTAAGCACTTCCAAACTTTCTACTTTGTAATTATAGTGTTACCAGATTTGAAACACTTGCCTTCTTGCCTTAGAAGTACATCTTACATTAAAAAACAATGACACCAAAAGGAACTAAAGTTGTACCAGTGCCTTGCATGGAATTCTAAATAATACTTTATTTGTTTAATTCAGGTAACATACACAATGTTTGAGGTCTAAGATCAAACGTTTTACCAAATTATTTTCCTATTGTGATCAAGAGGGAACTAGGAGAAAGCTTCACTGCTTGAAAAGAAAATGCTCCCTACTTCACGTTTGTGGGGCTTCAAAGATTAATTTTTAATTTTGACTTTTGTTTCTTTTTTTGTTATTGTCTAATACTATGCTAACTCAGTGTTCTAGAAAGACAAAGTTCAGGAAGAAATGTAAATTCCCATCTCCTATTGCCAGGAAATATATACTTATCTTCATTACCCAAGTGGGAACAGGGGCAGAAGGCTCAAATTTGACACTGACATACGTTTTTCTATTAATAATCTTAATTGGCTGAGGTCAATCCTCATATCACTACAAGCATCTATGTTTAATTATGTTTATTTAGGTTTCCTAGTTATTCCTGCCTTCAGTCTCCTTGCAAAAGAAATTGTCTAGAATCAAATAAATTGATCTAAAAAACTGCTGAAAATTGAAGTAATTAGCATAAAGGAAATAATAAGTAAAGAAAAACTCTTGTGCTGAGCAGGGTGGCAAAGGTATTTTCAAATTCATGCTGGATGATGTCAAAGGCCCAATCCAGTGTTGAACTATGCCACCCACAATCCTCCAAATTATTAAATAAGGCCTGTCCTGAGAAAAGTCTCAGGGGAGAAATAATATCCCTGTTCATTAGATGGCACCATAGTGTGAGGTGTGCTCTTCTCCATGAGCTTTTATTGAACCATAAGGATAGTTTGATGTCATCCTTGAATGTGTCCAAATTGGTCAACACCTGTTACAGGAATTATATAAACAGGCAAGGCCATCAGTGGCAAACAAAAGAAAGGGACATTGGTAAGACAATGTTAAAAGAGCCAGAATTAGGAGAACAGAACAAGGAGGTAAAAAACTGGTCCCATCTGGGAGTAATACTTAGAAAAACAAGAAACAAGTAATACTTGGAAAAACAAGTAATACTTAGTAATACAAGAAAAAAAGCACAAAAACCATTACCAAACAGCTGAGACTAACCCCCAAACACATGAGAGTCATCAACTGTAACCTCTGACTTACCAGATTTTCCCTGAGAACATTTAAAAATTAATGGTGAAGAATACATTGGTTTACTCATTGCAAGATTTCTATAAGCATGTTCAAAAGGGATGTGATTATGAACTTAGGACAAAAGTTAGAGCTGACCATGACAGCTGACTGTGGTATTTGTTGATTTTATGGGGAGAAAAGCCATGGAAAGTATTAAGAAGTTTCAACCAGAGGGTTTCAGGACATTGAAGCAGATTGTAAGGAGCAGATTACCTTATTTTTGAGAACCAACTATTGAGGTTGTGTGATGATTTGGGTGAAAGATTTTCTACTACTAAATTTTGTATTCTTTATGGGGAAACTTAGAAAGATTTACAAAAAAAGGACAATTTCGAAGAAAATAACCACTGAACTTCCCAAAGTCATATGAAAGACTCGTGCTAAGAATTCAGCCTATTTTTATGTGATTCTGAATCTACATAGTACCTGTTTTTAATGATCTTTTTGATGAAGGACCTGGCTGGATGTGCAACTGGCTCTCTTGCCCAAGTCCTTTAGATAGTACAAGCATGGTGGAAATAAAAATTTCAATAGCATACATGTGGCAGTAAGTATCAGATTTGTCTAGCATACAAAATCATTTGGAAACATCTGAAACTCCTGACTTTCTCAATGGCAATTTACCTTCAGTTTATTACCTCTATAGTTACATTGGCTCAAATGATGAAAGCTTGCTGAGCACCTACCACCAGACACACTGCTCGATAGACTGTGATACAGTGAGATGAATAAACTACATTTCCTCCCTTTAGGTGCTCACATTCTAGACCATGAAATGTGTCTTCTAATCCATTTGGGCCACTTGTGAATTAGTTAAAGGTAGGAATTTTGTTTTGTTTTGTTTTGTTTTGCCATGGGTTTGGTGTGTAGGAAGAGGAGCATCAGCATGCCCCTAGTGGTTAGGGCGTAGTAGTGATAGACAAGAAACTTGGTCCCAAACCCACATGGGCACCTAGCAGCTGGGGAGGACCCACCACTGTTCATCAGTGATCCAGCTATCCTTGGGTAGTGGTGTTTTACAGAAGTAGGTAAAGGGTAAAAGGCTGGGGGTGGAGAGAGTAGTAGAGAGGAAAGGAGACAGAGTTCAGACAAATAACTTTTTCTGAATATGACGAGGTAGACATAAAACAGTAGAGCCAGAAGAGATCCCAAAAGACTATCTCGTTTTGCTCACGAATCGTAGGCCTATCATTGCAGACGAGGAAAGTAGACTAGTCATCCTTTTTCTGAGGACCTTTCTAAGAACCCAGCAATTATAGTGCTTTGACATTCCCACTTGTAACACATTTTTGTTCTCGTTGTAATTGATATCTTATTTCATTTCATCCAACCTTAGTGAAGATGGGGAACAGCTGCTTACTAAACTCCTTGTATTATTAAGTCACCACTCAGATTTTTCTCATAGCAAGAAATCAGATCTCACAACCTTTCTTCATAAACTCCAACTTCCAATCCATTAATCCTTCCTTTGGTCTACCCTGGACCTCCTCCAATATCTCCATATTCTTCTGCAAATATGGAGCCCCAAACTAGACATGTGTGTGAAATTATCCAGGGCTCAGGAAGCTTGGGAGTCATGAAGTATCTGAACACAGCTGTTGGGAAAAACTAAAGGGAAGATTCAATCAGATTAACAAATCCTCTTCTTATAACTTAGAGACCGAGGTGGTTGTTTCATAAAAAGATAAACCATCTTGTCAAACTGTCTCTTCTATCCTTAGTTTTTAGGGGAAGTATTTTTTCAAAAGAAACACACCTTGATTAGGACATTTATTTTTAATACTTCTTTCACTCTCAATAAAATTGCTTAAGAACAAGTGATTTTTCTGGACTCCACTTAATTTCCTAAGTTGTGGACCTTTAATTGTTAAATTGGGATAGTATTTATTTTGAAGTAATTTTAATGTAATTTTGATAGTATTAATGTAATTTATCTCAGAAGGTAAGGTCTACAAAACACCACACTACTACTAACGTTTGAACTTTTAGCTAAATTCAACCATTACCTCTCTCTCTCTCTCAGTACACAAAACTTAATTAGAATAGTGTAAGACTATGCTAAGTCCACAAGACAGAATTATGCTAACCTACATGATACCTAGCATTTTTACCTGATTATTTCACTTGTCAGGTATAGCTCTATTATGACCTCACAATCCAACGTGATCAAATATTTTGGGCCTTCTAGTTCTTTAGAGTCTAGCTGGAAGCATGGAATCAGCAGAAATAGAATTCCTACTACTCATGGCTGTCTGTTTAGGGCATGTTTAGGGCATTCGATGGTAATTGTACTACTTCTTGATAGTCCCAAGGAGAAATTACACCAGACATGGAACAAAATTAGCACTCTAAAAAGAAGGAGGAGAACATTTACTTCCCCTTCATAATATCATTTTGAGAAATTGTTAAAGAACTCTGTGACCAAACAGAGACTAACAAGAATATTTTCTGTAAGTAGGCACTTCTGAAAACACAGTCTACCTGTGCCAGGCGGTAAGGAGTGGTAAATCTAGCTGGACCTAACAAAGGGTGATGTTGATGCAGATGAATAGGACAAATAAAACATTTACTAAAAGTTGAGGATAGAGAGATGGGGTAAAATGGGAAATGAATGGGGGAGCATGTGCATTTAAATTCCAAGACCCCTTAATCATCATTTTTTTTAAAAAAAGTAGTTATTTCTATATATGCATTCAGGTAAACTAATTTTTCTATGATGTGACAGTACAGTAGTCATAACGAGGGAGAGGGGACAATGTATGGAAATGAGAGTACAGATGGTTAGATAACAAATTTTGGAAGTCAGATGTCAATTCCATCATACAAATTAAATATTTCTCAGATGCAAATTCAAACCATAGTAAGGCTTTCCTCAAGACAGCCTTCATGTTGAATTAGAAAAATGAAGACCCCCTCCCAAACTTTATTACCCATTTCAAAATTCTCTCAAATGCAGTTTAGCATTGAGGATCTTTTATTTCAAAGGCATATTTTCCTGGAAGCCTTGGGGAGAGTAAGCCAATACTATCATATATTCTGACTTTTCCAATAAAAATGTCCTTTCTGACCTTTGTAATTTAAAAAAATGTTCCCAGAATAAATAACTGAAGTTAAGTTGCATGGCTCATTGGTTTGTGTCTATACTGAATGCTAATTTGAATTATCATTCTCACATAATAAACATATTCTTATGGCATTACAACCAGATTGTGGATGTTGATCATCTCAGAACTACTTTGCAAGCCAAATTTCCATTGCCTTCCATTTTATCTGCACACAAAACCTAATTAAAGTAAGGAAAAATAAATTGAATTCCATAAAAGAGAATCATGCTAACTCACATGACACCAACTTATCTAAAAAAAAATGTAAAAGTTTGATATATGCTTGACTATCTGCTTAACTAATTATCATTTTTTTCTGATATCACTTTTTTGTTATTGTATTTTTGGTAATTCATAGTTATTTAGGTGTATGATTTTGCCCTCCATTCCTGGGAAGGATTTATAAGGTACCTAAGTACTTTTTAAAGTACCCTCCAATTAATTGATGTTCATAAGAGCACAACTTCAGAACAGTATTTAGTAACAGAACTTAATCACAAAAGTGGGATTATATGCATGGGTGCCATATGAAGAACAGAAAAACAGACTTAAAGATTATTTTTTAGAAAATGATGTGTGTTAAATTAGTAAACATTTCCTAATATTTTTTAAGACTAGTGATTTTAATAAGTACAATTACTTTTAGAATGCCCCCTTTATTTCTTGATCATTTTGAGGGAAATAAATTTTTTGTTTGGTTTTCCTAGGAAAAGGAGAGAGGAAGCTACAAGATTTTGTTACTGAAAAGCAAAAAACTGTTGTCAAACCTCAGGTAAGAATCTAGAACCAAATGAAGTAAGTCAAAACACAGAGAATAGGTTTCAATTCATTTTAGCTAGTGTCTCAATAATTATAAAGTAACTATGGAACACTGAGGAACTTTAAAATTAGTTTTGTCCTATCACTTTGAAATTAATATTTATTAGCATGTTATTGACATTTTGTTAATTATGCTTATATTTTAGTAATTAACCTCAGTTAAATATAAAATATTTTAAAAATAAAGATACTTAAAATCTTGTAAAGACTGTCCATTATTTTCATATGTTTTATTATAAAACAGAAGAAATATCACTGTAATATGATATGGTTTTAAGGTCCATACAGTAGTCAATAGTAGTCAGGAGATAGTTTAAACTCTATCATTTTCTGACCACGTGACCTGAGTAATTCACTTTACCAGCCCAAGCTTGTTCACAGAGGTACTCCGAGTCCCATAGAAATGTTTGTTGAATAAGTTGAGAGATCTACACTGCTGTGCAGCTCAGTTGCTCAGTCAACAAAATGAGGACAGTGGGCTCTAAGCCATGGTTGTCAAGTCTGGCGATACATTTAGACCTTAGCTCAGAAAGAAAAATGATTCACCTGATTTCAGTGCACGAGGGTAACCAATTAATTAGATCATCTTCAAGGTACTTTTTGCCATATAAATTTGGACTCTTTTAAGAAACTACATGTCATAAGGTAAACTAAACTTGGAGTGTATGCAATTATTTTTCCTAAAGTGAAAGCCTTAAGCCAGGGGAAGGATTCACACTCTTTTTTATATTACCTAGTTATCTCTGACAAGGGTTTAGGTGGACTTTTTCATACACCAAATGTCCTTTAAGATCATCCTTTTCTGCTGGATTGGTTTCTGGGACATATCAAATGCATTATGCATTCAGGTCATCTTTCCTGCAAAAATTAGAGTGGAGATGGCATGAGGCCTCTCAGAGACCCTCAATGTTTTGATTCCTCACAGGACTTTGGCAGCTCTGCAAAGACCACTGACTTGTGCTACCTAAGACTTAGCACTATGCATCCAATTCCTTGTTTAAAACCACCTTTCCAGGATTTGCTTTCTAGGAGGAAGATGAATGACGTTTATAAAGAAGATGCCCAAGCAGATGTATAAGACCCTTTCCAAGACTATCTCCAAGCTTAATTTCTAGAGCTGGCCATTCTGAGTTCTGAGTTGATGCAAATAAACAAAGGACCCAGATACCAATTCTTCTCATTCTCCCAAGTTGCTATTTCCAGAGAAGCTCTAAGTTTGGAGTGGAATCTTCAGAGGAAGAACATTGAATTGCACAAAGAAATCCAATAAACATTTTAGTCCCCAACACGGACTGTAACCCTTGTAATTATGTTTAGGACTGTGCTTGTCCATCCTCTTCTTCTCCATATCTGTAAACAACATGTTAAGTTTGGAGATTTGTTATCCACATGTTTTGGAAGAGGGCGTTTCTCATAGCATCTGCAGTGCTATAGTCAGTAACAATTTGAAAAGACAAATTTATGAAATGGTCTCTAAACACACTAAATCCTAACATAAACAATTTATAACATTTCTTACTGAATAATTCACAGAAGTCAATTAACTTGGAACTGCCCTAAACAAGTTAAGAAAGGAGTTAGACATCATCCATTGGGTTGATAAAATAAAGTAAGTGGAAGGAAGAATGTGCAGGTGAAGAGTTCTAGATACTAAGCTTTCTCCTCAGTAAGTATAAACTTATTTCTGGACAACTCCCTTTTCTGTTAGTGTTTTAAACATGACAACAATTATAATAATAACAGCTAAGAATGTATGGGAACTTACAGATTAGTTTACTCATTAAAAGAAAGGGCTTTGCTGACTTGGGGTGGTGAACACAGTACAATTTATAGTTGATATATTATAGAATTGTACACCTGAAACCTATATAATTTTATTAACAAATGTCACCCCAATAAATTCAATTAAAAGAAAAGAAAAGAAAAGAAAGGACTTTGCAAATGGACAGACTTGGGTTTGAGTCAAGCTTAGCCACTTATTGGTTCTGCTAACATAGGATAGTTAATTTCCTTTATTTTATTTTTTAAAGGTTTTATTTATTTATTTTTAGAAAGAGGAAAAGAAAGGGAGAAAGAGAGGGAGAAACATTAATGTGAGCAAGAAACATTGATCATTTGCCTCTTACACACACCCTGACCATAACTGAACCTGCCACCCAGGCATATGCTCTGACCCAGAATCAAACCAGCAACCTTTCCCTTTGTGGGATGATGCCCAACCAACTGAGGCCACACCAGTAATGGTAGAATACTTAATTTATTAACTGATGCTTCTATTTCCTTATTTTTAAAATGGCCTAGGAAGATTGTTGTGAGGTTTCAATTAACTATGAAAATGTGGAATGCTAACCACCGTGAACTCAATTAAGTTAGATTTTATTATTAATTTATTTATCCTTACAAAGCATTTTAAGTATTATCACTCTCTCCATTTTGTGATTGTGAAAATATGGCTTCAAAAAGGATAGATGACAATTAGTGGTTAAGTCTTTAATTAGTTAGCAAAGATTCAGTATAATTCTAAAACAATGCCTGTAGCCAATAATTTTGAGATTCTTAGCCATCTTAAAGGGTTGTGGTGAAGATTTTGTAACAAAATGTATGTGCAAATGTAAAAATGGAAAATCCAAATCAAATCTGGGTGGTAGCTGTTAGATACAGAGACATGATTTTATAATGGACTTTGGAACCAGAAAACTTTGGGTTGAATTTTAGCTTTTCCCAATTAAAATTTGCTATATAATTTTAGGTAAATTACTTAAACTCTCTGAGCTCCAGTTTCTTTATTTATACAGTTAGACTATACTCTATCTCAGAGAGTTGCTTTGAGGGTTAAATAATAATATATGTCAAATGCAAAGCAAAGATCTTGGTGCTGAACAAATGCAAAATAAATGTTATCCCATTCCATTATAATTTGCATATACTTTCCCATAGTATAGTAGTAATGACAAGAGTGGTCTTGGTAGTCTGTAGAGGTTAGTGAAGTCAACCCAAGTATCTACGGCAATGCTTACTGAGTTAATGATCAGTGAACTTTTTCTCTTTTTCAGTAGAGTGATGGATTTCTAGGGCAGTAGGGTTGTGCTGGTGGTGTTAGAGATAAGTTTTAAAATAATAGCAAGCTCAGTCAATACAAACATGTCTACTACACCCTAACCATTTCATCACTTGGTTCTTTCTCCTCTTGGCAACTTATTTAATGGCAAAAGTGAGCTTTAAGTTTTCTTCAAATGTCAGTTTCCTTTTGCCCCGAAGGAAAACTCAATGACCAGTTCTGAAAGGGAACAAGTGTTTTGTTGTCAAACCTGTTTGGGGAATGCTGCAGAGTAGTATTTGTAATTTTGTCATCAATAGAACTCATAGACATCTTCATGTCACATGTCAGTTGCTCTAGATATCTTAAAATACATTGGTGCTTATCACTACTTCAAAATTATAGTATTTACCTTACTGCTAGATCTTGTTAGGTGCATTAAAAAAGCACTAAATTACTGTAATACATATACTATTTTTTATATTTTAAACTGTATTTCAATGTAATGGCTCCTTTTGTAATGTTATTCTTTATATTATTCATTTAGAAGCATTATTCTGAGAAGGGTTTACATAGGATTGACTTGACCACCAAAGAAGTGGAGACCATGGCACAAAAGAGCTTACAAAGCCCATGTTAACTCAACATTCCCCAAGGAGAAAAAAAATAACAAGGTCATTCTTAAACATTGATTATGGAAGCTGTTGGGAAAAAAGAAGTCTTTACTAGAGGAGGAAGGTGAAAGCAGAAGAAACCATTGTTTTCTACCAAAGTAATCAGAACAATAATAAGAATGAACAGAAGAGATCAGTCTCAATGGACAAATGGCCCTTGAGGATACTCACAGAAAGGACTCTTTGATTCAAAAACCCCTGTATAAATGCTAACCCTATTTTGGTTTCCTTTTTTATTTCTCTGCTCAATTTTCTTCACAGTATCTCTCTCTTTCTGTTCATGCCCTCTGCAATATCCTATTCAAAAAACTTTAGGTATTTATAGAGTCTCCACAATCACCCAATTTGGGTATTTCTTTTCACAGTCACCTTACTACCTAGGGAGAGTGGGTAGTTCTTATATTCCTTGAAGCCAGAGATAAGATAAATCAGTTCCCACTCCTTTGGTTCTGATGCATATGAAATTTAGCATATTCTGAAGAAATTTCTAGATTTTGGAACATCCTAACATGTAGTCTGGGCACAAAGATCTCAGAGTATTTGCTTCTGCTCGTTAGGGCAACTGATTAGATTTCCTTTTTCTAAGGTAAGAAGATTTTTGAGTGCATTGAACATTCACTCAAAGGTCAAAAAACAACAAAGTACCTTTCTATCTGCTGTGGCCATCCAAAAAATGCTTGCAACTGGTCAAAATGTCGTTAAATTCAGAGGTCACATGTTGCTAAACTACTGTTTTTTTAGAAACTAGACTAGTTTCTTTTTATTTTTTAAATGATACTTTGAAATATATTTTTGTGATTTATGTAAAATAGAATTCAAGAATGATGTCTGTCATCCCTGGTGCATCGGAAGTTATTTTAAATATGGCATCTTTATAAAAGTCAATAGCTGCCTCATCAAAGGGCAGTCATGTCCAGTGTGGGTGGCTGTGCCAATTGTTTTTGAACTACTGCAGCAATCTAGCCAATCCTAGGGAATGGCTTGCAGCCTTTCTACACCCACATTTTTTCTTAATTATCTCCACCAGGCTGAGTTAGCTAAGGACAGATCTATAGCATTTCCTGGATGTCAAAATGCCCACACACCTTCTGCAGTCCTTGGACTACCGGCTCTCTTTCACGTTTCTCTTGGTTGGTCCATTTAATGATCTATTATCATGTGTATATAATGCATTATTCATGACAATTTCAGGATACAGTATCTTTGATTTTAAAAAGAAATAACCTGAAAAATTAGATCTCCTTCTTGCCCAAAGACAGTACACTGAAGTTGGAGATCCTTTTCAACTTAAGACTCTCCAAGTCATCATTCCTCAGAAAATGATATCTAGATTCTTTCTATGCTGGGTTCAAATAAGCTGCTTCGATTTTTCATAACGTATTTCTTAACCAGTTGATGACACCCAAGATTGTAAATCATCAAAAGTTAGGGTGATTTAGGCCTTCCTTTCCACCAAAATACAGTTATCCATGATATCACCCAAACTTGGAACTAAATGGTATTTAGAGTTTATCCTGAGGCCATCCTCCTTGTTTTATGTGTGAGGAAATAGAGATTGAGAGAGACTAATTGATTTTTTTCCATTTACTGAGAACTATTTGGGAGCAAAGCTTGAACTTGGGCTTTTAATCTGGTTCGCTGTGTTCTCTCAATAAAAGGTAAGACTCCAGAAGTCTATCCTCTTCTGGGGAACAGAGCAAGTTAAAGGACCAGTAATGTCTCTATGCTATAAGCTCCAACAAGGTAGGTACCACTCAGCCTTGCTCATTGTTGAATCTCCAGATTCTTGGCACATAATAGGATGTGAGTTAATGCTTATAGAATAAAGTTATAAATGTTACATTTATAGAAATTATACCTTTTGGGCCAAGTGGAAAATGGTCAGTCAAGCTCATGATGCCCATAAGTGTCAGAATATAGATCAAGATAAGCAAGATCCCAGGCATCCAAGTCTGGGATTAAATTCCAGAGGATTCTGAGAAAACAAGCCAGCATGAATTCATATGTCAGACACAGTGGGGCTGTGACCTTTGAGGACCTTCTGGTCAGGCCCTCAGATTCTGATTCACGAATAAAAGTAACATATTTCTTGGCTTTGGTTCTTCCTATTCTTAGTGTTGCTTTTGGGGGGAGTGGGGTGGGAGGGGGAGGGGGAATTAGTGACTGTGCTTTAGGTGGTATGTGTCAACTCCAGGAAGATTCTTGCCTTCTTTGAGTGTCTCAGTGTGGGAGAGTGAAAAAAAATGGCTTAGGAAGGAAAGGTGACAAGTTGGTAAAAACTTTTCATTTCGGCCTTCAACCTTTTGGAAATTCTTTGTAGATCACTTTTAGAAAAATTAAAAGTATCAAAATATGAAATAATGCCTACAACCACATCAGATGCCTGAATGGAGTCTGGAGAGGAACAAGTGCAGTCCTTCAAATTTGAAGGAATAGATCCTGAGTCAGTTTTCACCTCTTACTGGCAACGTGTTCTTGGACGACTCTGAACCTGAGTTTTCTCATCTGTAAAGGGTGACTGATGAGTCCTGCCCCATACAATTGCTGAAGACATCAAATAAGGAAACCTGTAAAGAGCTTTTGAAGCACTCTATCCATATAAGCTACTATTACTAGGAAATGCAAATAAAGTCTTCATTATAGCAGAATTCTTTTTTAAAAAATATTTTATTTATTTTTAGAGAGGGGAAGGGAGGGAGAAAGAAAAGGAGAGGAACATCAATATGTGGTTGCCTCTCACATGCCTCCCAACTGGGGACCTGGCCTGCTACGCAAGCATGTGCCCTGACTGGGAATCAAACTGGCAACCCTTTGGTTTGCAGGCTGGTGCTCAATCTACTGAGCCATGCCAACCAGGGCTATAGCAGAATTCTTTATAGAAACTTTCCAGAATGTTGGAAAAATAGAAAGAAAAAAGTCAATCTGAATGTTAAAATTTCAGAGTGAACATTCCAGAACTTGACAAATAAGAATGAAGGCAGGGAGAAAGAATTAAAATTTTAATTTTTGCACTGTGGAGTTTTGGAGTATTAGTCTCCAAATATGCAATATGTGTAGTTTTCTCAAGAAACACTTGTTAAAGTAGTAGTTGTAACATCCAAAGTAAAGTAAGAAAGATTTCATTTTTTAAAAGTTATGGTCATTCTTAAGCCAAAGGGGGGAGAAAGTTTTCTTTTTATCATTCAAGAATTTAATCTTTTTCTCCTTAAAGGCATCTCCCCTCTCCACTTCCATAAGATGCAATAAATGATAAGCTCTCACTAAATGTTAATCTTTATTTTTATTTATTAAGTACCACTTGTTGTACTTTACATGAATTATGGCATGTACATTTAAGAGACTAAATGCTTTTAAATTCGCTAGAAAACAGAGGCAAACATGCCCGCGCACACACACACACACACACACACACACACACACAGCAGTAGCAGATCAGCAGAGAAAGATCCCAGCCAAAGAAAGATAATTTGAGATACTTCTGAGGTAGCAGTTGTAAAATTAAAATAGGCAACTCATTAAGTTATCCACAGAGTGAAAGGAGAGCTGCAAAAATAGATATTTTTTTCTGGCAAGTCAGTGCTTTTAGAACAAATTTAGTTTTAAGCAAAATTTTAAAATCAGATGATAGCAGTTCATATTTGTTAGGATCATTTAAATGGTTGGATTAGTCCGTCCTAATTAAAAGCAAAGATTAGCTTCACTGGCATTTGGTAGAAGTATATTTTATAAAAAAATATGTTCAGTTAGACAGCATTTTAACTGACAGATTGTAAGCAATTTGATTGAGTGAATGTTATTTGAGCAAGTTGGAGCTTGGTCCCCAAATCACAGAATTAAAAATAAAAATCCTTTGTAAGTCATGTCTCAATGCTGAATTTTCCTCATTTTTATTTGTTGGTTCTTAGGGCTGATTAACTATTTTGTGGTCATCCAGGCCCTTGCCTCTCACATTGCCTGATTTGGGAATGTTTACTGAAGTTTCCCCTAGAGGACAGGCCAGGAAAAGGAAAGAAGCTAAATTCACTAGCTTCTCCTCTTATTAAGAATTTAGATTAGAGAACAGACAGGGAAAGAGTCCGGAAAATGAATGAAGCTTAAGTATGTTGATTTTAGATCTTTTGAAGGTCATCTTTCCTATTTACATTGATAGGCAATTGACAAATGATATTTTGTAAGCCAACAACAACAAAATCCTCATTTAGTGTCTTGACCATACACATTAGATATTTAAAAATAACTAGTACTTTGGTTCAATCAAATGAAAATTTTGTATGCAAAGAGAATGTCATTAGTGATACCTCCCACTTATGGAATGTCTGCTTCCCACTTTGCAAAGCCCTTTCAGACATTCCCTTCTATCCTCCAAAAATTGCTGTGTTGTAGATCTTACTATCAATGACACTGAAAAAACTACAGGCAGGATGAACATATTTTCGTCTGAATTAATACTGATATATTCCATTGGGGGAGCTAGACCAAGCTAAAATCTCATATACAGAAATATTCAAGACCAGGGGGTACAAAAGTATGCTAGGTTACTGTTATTTTATTTTATTTTTTGAGGTTAAAAATATCCCCTCCCCCCTTTCTTCACTTCTCCTCCTTATCACCTCCTAATCTTCTGATTTTAATCAGGACAATTAAAATGTCTTGCTTTCATGCTCAGGAGCTCTATGTAAATACACATAAACAGTGACTATCAGGCGCACCATTCTTAAAGTGACATTTCCAGGACACTTTAGGTGAAACCATTTCATATCACAAGTAGAGGATGTGTGCGTGCGTGACAGAGGATGACGTGACGCTTTTGAGGTTTAAACTGTTACAGATCTCGATGTTAAAAAAAAAAAAAATTAGACTGTTAAGCGTTTTCCCTCCTTGCCTCCCAGAGACGTGAAATCTGCAATTTTCTCGTTTCCACTGTCAGATAAATTGACAAGTCGACTAAAAGGATAATATTCCCTTAACGATGCGTTCATTTGAAACCCTAGCAACTGAATTAGGCAGCAGCAAGTATTCGCTAGCAAGGAATCTCGCGGAGAGAGGGAACTCTACAATTTAGAGTGACAGATGATTTTTTTCTCACCCATCAAGTCGCCTCAAAATGTCACAATATTTACACCTCTTCCTTGGTGCATTAGAATCCAGAGATTGGCAGGCAGAAAAAAAGATTCGACCGGTTGCTGCTTGATTGAGAAAAAGCAATCGTTGCACCTTTAAATTCTGCCTCTCAATTCCCCGTGTCCCCCTCCTTCTTGGGATTTTGCAATAAATCTCTCAGTTCTGCGTTCAGCCCTGCAGATCCGTATTTAAAACAGCACCATCTGGGAAGGGTGGGTGGCGATGGTGATGCGGGTTCCTTGGAGTTCCTTTGCAGCACGCTTGGAATTGCATCAGACTGATCAGAAATCCCCCCGCCCCCAAGCCCAGCCCCTCCCTCCTCGCTCCCCTCCCTGCCCCTCCCCTTCCCTCCTTTCGCGTAGTTCTGACTGAGAAAACGACTGGATCTCGGAACAATCTGGGCCCCATTCGCTGCAGGCTTGCTCCGTAAACCCTGCCCTACGCTCTCTTTGTGTGCTGAGCAGCCTATCACCGTCATCTGATCCTAGTGCCTGTTTTTTTAATTTCATTTAATTTATTTCCTTCTAAAGCTCCACAATATCCTCGCGTTGCCTATGAATCCACCCTTTCCACCTGAGCAGAGTCGGGATTCTTTCTTTGGTTCGCTAGAAGAGTCAAGTCTTGAGTTTCGGAAATAGGTTTTCCCTACGTTCCCCCCACCCCCACCCAAAGCCTTAGCCTCTTAATTAAGAAGGGCTGATCCCGGAAGGATGAGTCCAGGCGCCCAAGCCATGGGGCGAAAACTGCCCAGGCTTGGCTCCCCTGCAGGAACAAAGGGCCTGGGAAGGGGATGGGTTGAGGTCTGTAGGAGTGTGGAGAGGTTGGTGGCCCCGGCGCAGGGGCACGCAAGTCCCTGGGCTCCCAGAGGAGAGGCAAGAGGACAACGCTCCTGCGCGCTCTGGCCGCTCCGGGTCCCCTAGGGGCCAGGCGGGGGAGGTGGAACGGAAGGCTGGGAGGCTCTGAGAAGCTCCCATCTCCCCCGCACTCCGCTTCTCCAGCCACCGGCCCACCCGTGCCGCGGCGGCTGTAGCCCCGCGGCGAGCTGGCCGCCCTCCGCCCGCGCCTCCCGGAGCAAACTCGCGGCGGCTGGGCGGACTGTGCGCCCAGCTGATTGGTGGCTCTGTCCAACCGCCGCGCGGAGTGTCCTTCTTCACCGCCTCCAGCCTCCCGGGCCCCCTCCGCCAGCCCACTCCCTGGCTCTCCGGCCCGGAAGGGACCTTCTCCTCCCAAGCACAGGCTCCCCTTTCCTTAGTTACCCCGACTGACTCGGACCTGGGCTCAGAGAGGCATCCAGCCCGGTGCGGGAGCGGAGCGCTGTCTTGGCGGCTCCCCTTCCTTTGAGAAAGCGGGAGCCCTCTAAGGCAGCGCCCGAAACTCGTGGGGAGGGAGGGAGGAAAAAAACAAAATAAAACAGAAAGAAACATCCAGCGAGGTATCAGGCGACGGAGGGGAAGAGACAGAATGAGGAAGGGATGGAGGCAGGAGGAGGGGGCGGGGTGGAAGAAGGGGGGGGGCGGGAAGGAGGAAGGGAGAGGGAGGGATACAGACAGAATGAATCCTTCTCACTAGAAGAGCTGAAATTACCTTGATTCATTTTGTGTTGGAGATTTAACGTTACCTCCTACCCTCTCCCCAACCTCCACCTCCCCTTTCCTCACCGCACACCAGCTTCAGCACCTCATTCTAAATGGTACAAAGTCAAAATTTAGGAAATCGAATGTTGTGTAAAAGCTTCATAATTAGTAATGAATCTACTGTACACACACACACACACACACAGACACACACACCGGTAAAAAGAACGGAAAAGAGGGAGGTGAAGGGGAGAATCTGATTCAAATCTTACATTTGAATCAGACATTTGCAGGTCCAAGTTAACTAAACTCATTATATTTCACAGGAAGACTGAACAGACTGAACATCTTTTGTTGTTTTTTTCCCCCTTTTCTCTTTACCCCAAGGTTTTCACCTAGGGCAATTCAAACTGGGCAAATAGCAAGAAACAACCCCCCTTCCACGCTCTCTTTCTACCTCCTCCCCTCCACCACGCATCCTCTCGGGAAGATCGAGTATCAAAATAGCTCAAGAATTGGGGTTGCGGGGGTCCCCGCCCCGGTGCTTACCTTCTTTGCGGTTTACACCACCCCGGTGGCTAGATCGTGGAGATAAACACTTGCATTTCCCAAAGTTAACCCAGTATACCAACCCGGTGCTTGCCAAGAGTCTATTCCAGCCTACACCGCTAGGAAGCCAACTTCAGCGAGCTCAATGAGGGGACCAAACTGGGGCTCGCTTTCCAAATGCTCCGCTCCAAAATCCGACTCTTCAGCCCCGATTTCAGTGTGAGCCGAACCTCAGAAAAGACGCTTCTTAAGGGCGACACGGGGCTGGCTTTACTGCGGGGCCAACAAGGCTGGCTACCTGGAGTAGCACCTCCTCGGACAAACCCGTTGGCTCTGTCCAAGGTGCTGAATGAACTCGGATCGCCCTGATTACACACAGCCGGCGCAGCAGGAGGAAAAGGCTTTAAAAAATCTCTAATTAAGTGATACTTGATATTGCTCTGGAAGGTTTCTTCCACTTCCTTACGTTTTGTCACGTGCGGATGGCTTTGCCAAAGACATCCTGTTAATAGTTGATCACATGTTGATACGACCCTTTTCTTCTATGAGAGGATTACCCGTTTCATTATTGGTGATACGCTCTTCTGACTTCTTTCTCTCCCACCACCCCCACCCCCACTTACACCCAAACTCCCAATCTGTACCCCATCCTCACCCCTACTCCACCCCAACCCTAATCTCTAATAGCATTATTGTTTTAGATGAGAATTAACCCCCCTGGCGAATGCCAATTACATGTCCATTTATAAATCATAGAATATGCTCATACACCACACACAGAGGCAAAGGATGAAATGCAGGAAGGCTGGGAGAGAAGCATCAGCCCTGAACAGCCAATATAACACACACACACACACACACCCCTCTCCAACTCCAAGTTTGTTCCACGCAGTTCCACATTGCTATGTTAAATTTCAAATTATTCCATTTAAAGTTGCACTGTGTAAAAATCCTATTCTTCTGGCCTGAGTAGCTGCTGTTCTTTGGCGTGTGAAATGCTAGGAAGAGCTGTGATATGCCCGTTGTTAAGCAACATGTCAAGAATTTTCAATTATAATGCAGGGTTTATTGCTACTCACCATTGTGCCTTTGCTGTCCTGGAGACTCAAGTGTCTTAAAATCCCGTCTCCCCAACAGATGCTGGAAGGTAATGTGTCTTGTTTGAAGTCATCATGTGAGAAGTTCGGCTTTGCTCAGTGGATCGCCCACCACTTGGTGTGACTTATGAATCTAATAACCCTTTGCAATATCCGCAAGCTTAAACTCTCAACCACCTTGGCGACTACAGAAGACAAAGCAACTGGCATCGATGTTGAAAAACCTATAGATTCACGCAAACGTCCTCACTCCGAGAGACACGTTTCCTTTTGAGTTCTTACGTGATTCTAATGAATGAGCGAGGTTACCAATGACTGCCCAACTGCCCTGCTATATAGCGGTTGGTTCCTGGAGCTGCCTCCCTACCGCCGTCACTGGGTCCTGGTACAGAAACTTCCCGGGGAAAGTGAGGAGTTTCAGGGTATCCCCATAAAAATAACCCAGCCTGCACACCGCTCCCTTGCCCACTGCTCAGGTCACACCTGGGGCTCTGGAAAAGCTAAGCTCAGCTCGGGAGATTTCTCTGTCGCCAGGTAAGAAAACCCTCGCCTTGTCAGGCTAGGGCGGGAAGACCGCTGGGGAACTTGTTGCTTATCAGCGCCAGCAGGCTACCGCTTTAATAATAATACCAGAAAAACGCAGGGGGAGGGGGAGGGGTGGCAACGAAGACAACTGACTATCCATGCTGTTTACGTGACCAACCCACAGTGACTCCCTTGGTATAAGGGAAACTTCTTAGAAAAGTTCGTGCCCCTCCCCCTCCCCCATCATGACTAAGGGTCTCCGGCTGATGAGGTCGTGAGTGATGTTCGAGTGGGGGTGGGGGCTAGTCGGCAGGGCGTCGTGGGGAGGTGTGTGGGTGAGTGACTTGTCCTTGGGAACAACTACGTGCGTCGAAGCGCGCATCAGCCCGGCGACTTTCCCTTTCCCTCTTAGGGACTGATGACTAGGCGAGAGGCACCGGGACGAGCCACTAGTTGCCCACAGGAACCCGTGTAAATCGGGCTCTAGAACAGCTGAGTTGAAGGAAGTTATGACTGCGTTTGTTCTAATGGGTTAGGGCTTTTCAAGTGTGAGTTAACAGCCCCCGTGCGCAGCTAGGTTGGCATGGCGCGCCGCGGAGCGGGGAGCCGCAGGCAAAGGCAGGGAGGGGTGCCACCGCAGTGGCTGGGCGCTCCGCGTCCGCTCAGTGCTTCTTCCCCGGAGCCGCTTCCGCTTCATCCGGGGGCTCCCGGGCCGCCAGGGTGCGGAGGTGAGCGCGGCGGGAAACCTGAGCCGCGCGCTGGTGGAGGCAGGGCTGGAATTGGGAGCAGCCGGAGGGGGCTCTCCCAGGAAGCCCCGCGGTTAGCACCCGCGCTTCCCCGCTAGTGGCTGCGCAGGCTAGGAAGTGGAGAGGTCACGTGTTGGCGGAAAGTAACTTAGAAGGGAAAAGATGAACTTCAGGGAGGAAAAAAGCGCTATAAAACAAACCACCTCCCCACCACCTCTATCACTACTCCGTTCCCCGGGTGTAAAATAAAGGTAAAGGCGGGCGGGCGGGCGGATGGGGTGGGAGATGGGGGCCGCGTTCCGCTGGAGACCGGGGGAGAACTCGGGAAATCTCAGGCAACAAAGTATAAGTCGGTCATTGGCAACGTTCCCCAACCTAAGGAGGCGCTAACCCAAGGTATCTTTCCACTGAAGCGGCCCTTTGCCTGCCTCCATCGGCTCTTGCACAGACGAGCAGAGGGATCAAAGAATGACTGTAAACCAGTTGTTATGGAGATGCCGGTCGCTCTCAGGAGCGCAAGTGCCCTGGGAAGGCTCCAGACCCATTTCAGGTTTCGTCGTTTTGGCACCATCACCACGATTTTACTCTCCACCTAGGGTTACCAAGAAGGGATGTCCACCAGCCGCGTCACAGGCCCTGGTTGTGGCGTTATTTATTGACTGCGAAGATGTAGCAGATAGATGCTGCAGAAGATGGTGGATAGCTCATAAGTTTCAGACCATTTTTCATGTTCCAATTTCCATTTTCTTAATGCAGATCAAAAGCTCTGTATTTGAATGTCATTCGTGCTTTTTTAGGTGTAAAACCCTCAGTTACACAACAGAATGATCAGAAACAACAGAAAATTAGCATTTAGTGGCTACTTCAAAGTCCTGCTCCCTTTCCCCTCCCATCCCAGAAATGCCTTCCATATGGGAAAGCGGGTTTTACTTACTAATTCTGTGTATGGACTTATGTTCATTGGAGCCCCCATTGGTACCAGGTTATTACTACTGGAAGTAAGTTCAGTTTTTGGTTCAGATCGCTCAACAGATGTTTCCAGACCCAACCTAGCTTATTCTAGGTTCCAGCCAAGGTACATACATACAAATAC
Source organism: Furipterus horrens (assembly GCF_987537825.1). Lineage (NCBI taxonomy): Eukaryota > Metazoa > Chordata > Mammalia > Chiroptera > Furipteridae > Furipterus > Furipterus horrens. The sequence goes on along the minus strand of NW_028327172.1, from coordinate 26,066,194 downwards.
TTGCTGGGTATCATTAGGGCAAGTTGAGACTTGCTAGGCTCCTGGAGCTCTAAGTTAGGTCATCATGAAAGGTTGCCAGACATCCTCACAGTAACCAACACAACAGTTCCCTTCAACTAAAAGGACTGCTCATATTGTCCACAAACTGCCACTTTTTGTCGATCCATGAATTAGCCAGCAGATGCTGCCCTAAGACTGGGACAGCTGGCACATACCATTCTCAGAGGTCTTGAGGTATAGTTTTGTGGACAAAACTGGTTTCCTGAGAGTGCAATTCGTAATACTATAATTAACTTCCCTTGCCTATTCAGTGACTCTAGTACAGATCTAAAATCTTGAAATAACACAGAAAGGTGATCACTATATGAACATAACTATTCTCCACTGTCATCTACATGATATATTTATCTGACTTCTTTGTCCATAGTTTGTGGTCTGTATAGAGACTATCTGTTATTCTCTGAAAATTATTCTGAAAATTAATGCCATATTTTATAATGAGATACCCTGAGTTGCTAGCATGGGTGCTTGTGGAACAAACGAGCAAAATAGAATCAGAGGCATGGAAACAAGGAACAGGCTGACAATGACCAGAGGGGACTGGGAATGGGGAAAAGGAGAGCAAGAAGGGGAAGTGATTAGTCATGGAAGTAATAAAAATGACCCATGGACATGGACAACAGGGTGGGGATTGACTGTGGGAGGTGGGGTAGCGCAATGGAGAGCAGCGGGGGGAACATTGGGACAAGAAAGAAAAAGAACTGTATGTTATATCTACACACACGAAACATGGTTTTTAAAAAAATAAAAATTCTGATGTTCTAAAAAATAAAACTAAATTAAATAAACAATAAAAAAGAATATGAATGACTGATTCACTTGAAATAATTTAAATGACACATAATTGTACTAAAAATATTTCCCAAGAAAGACTCTTGACTTTTGCCCTTCTTTCCTGAAGTCACTACTAACACCTACAATACATGAAGCAAAATGAGGGACAAGAGTTGCTATAGTGGGTTTGGAGAAAGGCGCAAAGGGGTGATACTGACCTAAATTTTTTCCCTCTCTTGGTTTCTCAGTGATCTGAGAGAGAATTCTCTTCTCTTGGTGCAGTATCAGCTCTCCATCTTTTCTTCTCCATCCACTCATATATTTTCTTTTTCTTCCATCTGCTGAAATTCAGTGTCTAATATAAACAAAGGTTGTAGTCACATCCTTTGTTAAGTAAGATACCAAGCACTGTACCTGCCACAATTTTCATCTCAGGAGCACTTATTACTGAGGTCACCTCATTTTCTCCACAAAACCATAGTAGCTAGCTGTGATATGAATATCACACTTCTCTAGGTTCATCTGACCTCATTCATTTTTAGTAGTGGGAAGAACATTTCAAACTGAACAGTAAACAAATCTGGTTTCTTAAAGAACACGACCTAACAATGAAGCCAAATTTAAAGCAATGTGTATTAGTACACCTAGAAAAAAGGATTTTTGCTTTCAGACTATGAGTATTACATTCCTTTAGGCGAGGTGGTTGATGTTCACATGCAGTTTTGTACCAAAGCCATATTTATAAAGCTTTTCCTCTGTACCTTTATGCATATGGGTATGAAAATTAATAAGAAGGGGATTATTAAGACTAGAAGGCACAATCCAGTTATAAATAAATAAATTATGAGAATGTAATGAAGAGCATAGGGAATATAGTCAATAATATCATAAAAACTTTGTATGATGATGGAAGGTTAGTAGAATTGTTTTGGTGATCACTTTGCAAGGTATATAGATGTTGAGCACTATGCTGTACATCTGAAAATAATATAATATTGCATGTCAACTATAGTTTAATTTTAAAAAGACTAGGAGACATGAAAATATTATTAGGTAGATGTGTGAAGAGTTACAGAATTAGTGGAAGAGAGGTAACAAAAATAGTCTAAAAATTAGATATGAAAGAATATTTCTTAAGGAATTAACAGATACTTGGAATATTTCTTGAGACAAAGTCTACTTTCTTGATTTCTAAAAGGAAACTCAGCAAGTCACATTAAAATGAATGGTTTGGGCACACTCTGCCCTGTATCAAGGCAGCAGTGATAAGATAGTATTTCTGTCCCTGCAATCCCCCCCAACTTTTCTTTCCAGATCTCTTCGGTTGTAGTTAATGCTAAGCTCTCCATCTTACCTTGTATTGGATAGATTATTTCCTTCCTTCCCTCTTACTCTTACTTCTCCTTCCCTTCAGTACTTATTCTATACCAGGCACTTTGATAAAAGCTGGGGATCCATATATTAACAATTCCCTATCCTAAAGAATCTCAGAGTCAAATAGACTCAAGATATAGTCTCTTAAGGGTTAGGAAGTCAGGGGAAGATGATACAGTTGAAGTGTGCTTGGTTAATTATTGCCAAGATGTCAACAGTGCCTTCTCCTGGTCATTAACTCAGGATCATTTGTTATAATGAATGAAGGAGAGTGTTCACAGAGAGGCTTCAGGTGGTGACATAATTGCTGTCTTAGAGGCTTAAAAAAAAAAACAGACAGCAAAAGAGTTTTGTTTATGATATAAAGAGTGATTCTGACCAGGTAGGAAGAAAGATTGGCTCACTTAGTCACTTCCTGATCTCTAATGGTTCTCCACAGGCAATAGAAGGAGAAGCAAAGAATCACGATGCACAATTTGGAAAGCTTTTTGAAAACAAGAATAGGCAAGGATTGCCAAGAACCTGGTGTTGAGCTCATATTTAAAAAGAACTCAAGGAATCTTCCATCTACAAACCTAGTTTAGTCAGAACATCAGAAAGAAGAAAGCCTTAGAAAGTGACGATTTAGTTGCAGTAACCTCTGTGCATTCCTGAGCCTGAGAAGTAAGGATAAGACAGAAGATCTGGACGTGACTTAACTCAATTTCAGGAAAACCAGGCAACCCTGTAATGAGGCTGAAGCAAGACCACATGGAATATTGAGGAAGAAGTGAATAACTCTTCCAAAATCATCTTGCAGACAAGAGATGAATAAGAGGAAGAATGAGTAGCAAGTAGGAGAGAAGTGATGATGCTGATATGAAAAGTTGATAGGAGATTAAACAGGTCAAGAACATGTCAGGTCAGGGCTTGCAAGAAAATATACTTAGCTAACTGTACAATCATATTAGGAATTGAATAGAATAAGAAAATCACGTAACTTAGGATCATGGAAAGGCAAGTGAAAACTAGTAAAAGTGGTAGAGTCTATATCGTGGTGGCACCTAAGTAGATATGTTTGAGATCTAATCTCTCTAGGACATCTGGAGGGAAGCTTTCACATGTGCTAAGCCATGCTTATGATAATTTAAAGTGCAGTGAATCTCCTGGGTCATTTGTTAAAAAGCAGAATCCGAGTCTAGGGTACAGAGCAAGATTTCACATTTTTACCAAATTCCCAGGTGATAGGGTTGGACCACACTTCGCACATGCTGCTGCAGCCTATGGTATCATTTGTATTATGTCTTCAGTGAAAACTAGCTAATCTCTTTATTAACTGAAGTGAATGACAAATAACAAAAAAACAAAAAAAAAAAAAATTGGAGGAAGAGACATTTTCCTTTTACCTTAATGTTACACAAACCACAGGCTAACTAGCTCTTTGAATCCATTAATTCGAGAAAGTTCCTGAACACAATGGATGCCAACATCTTATTATCAATAACATCGGCCATAGTTTGTTTGTCATTTCATAAGTATTGGAGTAAAATAAAAGAGAAACTGCTTGGAATATATCAGGTATGTTGCAAAACTGCAAAGGAGTTGGGGAAAATTATTCTAGTCATGCAAAGAGGATTGGTTAGGTCATATTATGAGTCCTGAGCTCATTCTGGGTTTCTTTCTATAAATAGGTTATTTTGGAACTAGAGAAGGCATAGCAGAAGGCAACCAGAATGACAGAGGGATTTGGGGAATTTGCTTCTGCTGAAAGGTTAAAGAAACTGGGTCTGTTTTCTTTTGTAAGGAGAGGAAAGATGGTACTCACTGAGGTGATATCATTCTAAAAGTAGTGGAAGTAATAGGATGTGACAAGAGTACCTTATGGAAACAAGAGTAGAAGGATTCTGGCAAGGAATGAAGGCCAGAAGAATGGCTGTAGCTTTTCTAAAGGCCCTCAGTTAGCAGTGTTCCTATTGGCAAAATTCCACTAGTCACAAAGGAGGGGCAAACACTGGATTTAGATCAGGAAAAAAAGTGAGAGACAGAAAATGAGGAGGCTGGTGGAGGGGCAGGGGTAGATCTTATCTCTTTATTCACTAAGAACTCTTCAAATGGGTGTTAATTAATCCGATACAAGCCCTGCACTCAGAACACATGGCGAACTTCATCAGCATCCCCCAGACCCAAGGACCCTGCTTCTATAACACATCACATTTCTGCTTCCTCTTAATCCCAAAAGGGTACTTTTTCCATCAGTTCAGCAAAGAAATGTATATAATCAGTTACAATACCCAGGGCTCTTCCTCTAAGTTACGTTATCCTCTGCGTCAGTTCTGGAAAACATTCTCTTTTTCAGTTCATAGAAAAACATTGTCCATGAATTTGCATATGAGACTCTAACATCTTCATCTGATCCCTGAAGCTCAGTGATCAAAGGTCCTGCAGGTCACTCTAGTCAACACTCATTTCTCAGTAGAGGACTATAGAACTCATAGAGTTGATCATCATGTAGATTTCTTTTTAATATGCTTTATTGATTATGTTGTTACAGTTGTCCCAATTTCTTTTCCCTTTGTTCCCCTCCACCCAGTGACCACCCTCCCTCCAGTTGTCCCCTCACCCTTAGTCCATGCCCATTGGTTGTGCATATAGTTCTTCTCAACATCTTCCTGTTTATTCCACTCCTCCTACAATGCTTCTTAATTCCTGTACCATCTCCCTCCCTTTCCTCCCTTCCTCCTCCCTGCTGACCTCCCCTCATAATGTTCCCCATGCCTATAATTCTTTTCCCACTATTGCTGCCTACGTAGTTTGCCTTTGTTTCCATTCCTTAGCTTCTGTTGTTGGTTGTTGTGATATAGTTTTCATTTTAATGTTCATAGTTTTGATCCTCTTTCTCCTAAACAAGTCCCTTTAACATTTCATATAACAGTGGTTTGGTTCTGATGAACTCCTTCAGTTTTACTTTGTCCTGGAAGCACTTTCTCTGCCCTTCTATTCTGAATGACAGCTTTGCTGGATAGAGTAATCATGGTTGTAGGTTTCTGATTTTCATAACTTTGAATATTTCTTGCCAGTCCCTTCTTGCCTGCAGAGTTTCTTTTGAGAAATCAGCTGATGGTCTTATTGGGGCCCCTTTGTATGTAATTCTCTTCTTCTCTATTGCTGCTTTTAAGATTCTCTCTTTATTCTTAATTTTTGATATTTTGATTATAATGTGTCTTGGTGTGGTTCTCCCTGGGTCCAATTTCTTTGGAACTCTCTGTGCTTCCTAGACTGCAAGTCTACCTCCTTCCCCAAGTTAGGGAAGTTCTGCTTCATTATTTTTTCACATGATTTTTCAATTTTTAGTTCTTCTTTACCCTCTGGAAACCCTATGATTTGGATGTTGGCCCACCTATAGCTGTTCAATAGGTTTCTGAGTCTCTCCTCATTTTCCTCACTTTTTGTTTCCTCTTTCTGCATTGGTTGACTGTTCCTTCCCTATGTTCCTATTTGTTGATTTGATCCCTGGTTTTCTTTCCCGCACCACTAGTTTCGTATATGTTTTTGTTAATTTCAGCAGGACTAGCCTTCATTCCTTCACTGTCTTGTTTAGGATCTGCTGTTAGGTCTGTAAGCTGTCTTATAACCAAAACTCTGAACTGTGCCTCAGAAGGATTTCCTATCTGCTGCTTCATTAGATTAGATATTTGCTGTCTGGTCAGCTGTGGGACTGGGATCCCTATCATGATCTGTGCCACCCTGACAGTTTTGTGTTTATCTTTGCTTCCTGAGTGGGGCTGTCACACCTCCTATGCTATAGGGGGCGGAGCCCCGTGCACACGTCACAACCGGGCAACCCTTCTCACCACACCGTGGCATTTTCTGTGGGGGTGGGGGTCCAAGATGGATTCCTGCCATTCACTCTCCTCTGAGAGACTGGGAGCCTCCTCCTTCATCCCCACCCCATCTGGGCCTCACAGTCCAAGGCAATGGGGGTCTGCCTTCCCTGGCATTGGAATCACAAGCTGACGGGTCTTGTCTGCAGCTGGTGGTGCTCCCCAGGCGCTTCTTGCCTCCTCTTAAAAATGGGTGTTTGTGCTTACCGCCACCACTGTTGCTGCTGCCACCAGCACAGCTTGACCTCTCTGCCCTGGCTTCACCCCTCCTACCTGTCCGGACGAGCACCACTTCTTTATAACTTCATATGTTGGACTTCCATTTATTTTTTGGAACTTCTGGTTATTTCTGGTTTTGCAGTAGTTGTATTCCTTCTTTGTTGTGGAGGGAGATGGAGCATGTCAGTCTAGGTCTCCATCTTGGCTGGAAGTCTCCTGTGTGTGTTTGCCTCTCGATAATCATGTAGCTTTGTCTGTTTGGTATTAGAATACATATACTTTTCAAAAACTTTGAAAATTCCTCAATGAAATATCTGGAAAATATCAGTCATTTAATGAGTTAATACTAGTCCTCTATCAAAATTCAGTTTTAGCTGTGTCTTTTCAACCAGATGAACTTTGGGGTGGGGGATTTCTCTAGGTCCACTGTTTTAAGTGGTCTCAGGCTGCTGTAAGAGGTATGAGAAAAAGGCAGTCCTCTCTAGCTTTTTTTTAGATATATAGGCGACCCAATATGCCTGCTATTATCTCTAACTATCTCTGCCTTCACTGGCACAACATGGGATTGCCCATTTCCACTTTCATACTACCCTGGACTCCTGTGTGGATGTGAGATATATTTTGGAAGTAAGTCAAAGGACTTGATGATTAATTAGTTCATGGGGAATGAAGAAAGAGGATTCTGGAATGAGCAAGGGCTTGTTTGAAGCAATCACTTATTTAATGGAGAAAATTAGAGGAAAAGCAGGTTTACAGTGTAGGTGAGGGATGGGGGTGGGATTGAGAGTCTAGGTCTTCTAATTTTTACAGGCACACTGGAAAACAGATTAAAATGATAGCTACCATCCATCAGGCACTAACTCTGTGCCAGGCACTGTATTCAGGACATTACCTATGGTTTTCTTTTTAATCCTCTTAATAATGTAACTATTACTGGAGAAAAAGCATGGAGAGGTTAATTAACTTTCCCAAAGTCAAACCACTTATAAGTAGTAGAGTAAGAATTAAACCTCAGAATTTTCAGAGTCCAAAGTTTATGCTTTTAATCACAAGACTAAATTAACTACTCCTTGCCTTCTCCCTCTTTGAATGTATTCATTATTGCTTTAATTGCAGTCTACTTGAACCGGAGTATTGTGACTAGCTAGTCCCCACTAACTAACTGCCCCCACCATCCCCTATGCTGTGGCTGCTATATGACTGAAGATTAATATAATTTTGCTACATAAGTTGGAATTAAACTGCTCATTTTATCTCTGGGAAGATTTGTTTTCTAACCATATGCAACATAGGGGGATAAATTAGAACACAAGGTGAGACTAGAAGAAGAGCATTGAACTATGCTCTGGGAAGGCTTAAACCACTTCTGGAGTCTCCCATTCCCCCATCTCCATCCTGGAAGGTACCAGATGTGTCCTAGAAAAGCCTAGAAAGAACATAGGCAAACTCCTTTCTAAGCTGCAGGTTATTCTTGAAATCCAAAAGCTACAAATCAAAGATGGGGTATACACTGCAAATTAAGGGGCACTAATGCGATGACTCAGAGTCCCAGAATGGGTCTGAATTTACAAATCACTGAGAAGATGTTCCCAAAGTCTTGACAGCTCTATCTTGAGGAAGAAACAAGGACATCATATTCTCCAATATTACTGTGATTCAGAATCTAAATGGTGACCTAAAGCCAGAAATGTCAGCTAAGAAATGGGAAAGGAAACAAGTTGGCCAGAGATCTGGGTCTGCTGAGAGGGCAGTGAACCCAATGGTTTGGAATGAAGACAATTGTAAAAAGTCTAAAATTTCAAGAAAAAAGAAGGACTCTCTGACTGCCACACTGTGCCTTTATTGGTGCCCCTGGCCTCTGTTTTCTGCCTCATGTAAGTCCAGTTGTAAGTCTTTGAATCATCTGATGTGTTAGGAAAGGGACTGCACTGTAAAGAATTCTAATTCTGACTTTATTACTAATTGTATTGTCTGACATTAGCTAGTCATTTTCTGTCTGTGAACCTCAGCTTTTCCACTTATATAATGGCATTAAATCTGCATTTGTTATGGCCTGGATTGTATTCACCCACCAATTCATATGTTGAAGCCCCAACCCTTAGTACCTCAAAGCATAACCCTATTTGGAGATAGGGTCTTTATATAGGTGATTAAGTTAAAATGAGGACATCAGGGTGGGGATCTAATCCAATATGACTGGTATTTCTGTACACAGGGACGTGTGTGTACAGAGGAAAGACCATGTGAGAACAAGCAAGAGGATAGCCACCTGTAAGCCTAGGAGAGAGGCCTCAGAGGAAGCCAACCCTCCCGGCACCTTGAACTTGGACTTCCACCCTCCAGAACTGTGAGAAAATAAATTTCTGTTGTTAAAACCACCCAGTCAGTAGTATTGTGTTATGGCAGCCCTAGAAAATGAACATATATTTTAAATTGCCAAATTATCTGCCTTCCTAATTCTGTAAAATTTCCTTCAATAGTTTTAGTATTAAGATTGATTGAAGTTGACTGCAAATTATTTGACAGTTTTCCCATCAAGAGGTGGGATCTATGTGCTCATTCCTCAAATCCTAGTGGGCTCTGTGACTGCTTTGACTGAGAGAATACAATGAGATACTGTAGCAGTTTCTGGGTCCAGGTCTTAAGAGATTTTTAGCTTTTTCTTCCTGTCTCTTGGAATACTTGCTCTTGGAACACTTGCACCATGTCAGAAGTCCAACCACCTGGCTGGAAAGACTATGTGAAAGGCGTGAGACTATATAGAGAAGGAGATGGGCCCAGCTGAGCCCAGCCTTCTGGTTTGTCCTGCTAAGATGCTGGGCATGTGAGTAAAACTGCCCTGGAATCTCCAAAGCAGACCATCCCCAACTGACGGTCATCAAGTGACCCTGGTCAGTGCCATGTGGAGTGAAAGAACTGCCTAGCTAAGCCTGCTTGAATTCTTTTTATTTTTAAAGTTTTTATTTCTTTATTTTTAGGGATAGGGGAAGGGAGGGAGAAAGAGAGAGGGGAAAACATCGGTGTGCAAGAGAAACATTGATCAGTTGCCCCTTGCACGCCCTCCGTCAGGGTGTGCAGGGACCCAGCCCACAACTCAAGCATATGCCCTGACCAGGAATCAAACCAGTGGCCCTTTCTGTTTGTAGGATGATGCCCGACCCGCTGAGCCACACCAGCCAGGGCCAACTGCTTGAATTCTTATCTCACAAAGTCATATGCAATATGATTGCTGATGTAAGCAAGCCACTAAGGTTTGGGATAGCTTGTTCCAGTGAGGAAATGAACAGTTATGAACTGATTTACTGGATACTTATCGTTGTAGCAATTCTATACAAGCTCATTCTTACCAGGTCTTACTTGGTGGGAAGAAGTAAGGTGTAATTATTAAGGGGTTGAGATTTGGATTGAAATTTGGATTTTGATAAGCTCTGCCATTGACAAGCCACTTGTTTTGTTTCAAAGTTACTTGACATCTCTGATCTTAGTTTCCTCATCTGCAAAATAGGGATAATCACCCCTGTCGTGTGTGGTCTTGAGAATTTAATTAAATATCGTATTGCTAGGCAGACAGTGAGCACCGCTGTTACTGCAATAGTAATGCTACTGCTGCTGCTGATCTTGATGATGAAACCAGGTCATATCAACCCGTGGAGCTGGATGAAATGAGCATTCCAAACAAGTCACTCTCATAGTCTGCCACAGGGCCAGAATCTTTCAGGCTGGAGCATTTCAATTTTAAGGATGCAATATCCTTTAAAATTCCAGTTGCACCTGGCAAGATTAATGCACTCGAAGATATTACAAACTGGAGGCCATGTAGCAAAGTGTGAAGAGCATAGGACTTAATATATTCTAGAATTAGTTTTGGCTGCAAGTGGCTCAAAATCCAAGAAAGAGTGGATTAAATGTGTTAGAAATTTGACTTCCATGTAAAAGTCCAAGTAGGTAGCTCTAGGCCTTATGACATTCCATGATGTCAGGGATCCAGGGTCTTTCTATCTTTTGCCATATGTGCCCCCTTCTCAGTGTCACCTCAGGGCATAGTATGGATGCTCCTTCTTCACCATCAAAAAAGAAAAAATTGTTGTAGAAGAGCCTACCCTATTGCTTTAAGGGCACTTCCCAAAAGTTGGACACACTGCCTTTGCTTATACCCATTGGCCAAAACGTAGTCATGTGACCAAATCTGTCTGAAATACAGGAAATGCTGGGAAATGTGAGCTTGATTCAGGAAATTCATTTACTTAGCTAAAAGTTAGGAATTTTATTACTGAGGAAGAAGAGCAAGTGACTGGGGAAAATAAGTAGTTTTCATGACTTCCCTTTTATTGAGCATCCTTCATCTCTATAAATTCCCGAACTTCCAGCAAAGGGTCTGGCACAGGGCAGGAGCTAATAAATAGTTGTTGAGTTATATTGAAGTGAGAAAACTGCAGATTCAGGGGTACAAAAGGGAGCATAAAAAAAGCAAGTCATTAACTCATCTCTTTATTGTGTGATATCCTCTAGGCCTCAGTTTCCTTCTGTGACATGCAGGCATGAGACCTATTGACCTCTAGAAGGGCAATTCTAAACCTGACAGCAGTGAACTAATTAATATCTCCATGCTCTATATTCTCAGAGTGCAGGTATTATACCTTGAATTGAGGTAAAATCCAATCTGAAGACGTCATGTTCATTGAAAAGGCCTACGGCATTGCTTGGAAGTGTCAGATGCTGGCCTGCCCAATTTCCAGCAGGGATAATTGCATTCTGACAACTTTGAGTTCCCCTGCACTCTTCAATTGGATAAGGTAGGCTTTTGCCTCCTGTCCCAAATTATTTTGCACTGCTGACCTTGGCTGTTAAACAGACATGTCACCTCATTTGCAAGCCATTTTTCTCTTCCTTCTGAAGGGCTGTGAACTTTTTGCTGAGTTTAATAATAATTTTGACCAGTTAAGACATTGTATGATTTCAGGTAATTCCCATGAATAAAAGGCTGCTCCCACATACTATATGGGAACTATTTTAGAACATTATTATTTGCCCTCCAGTGCTAAAGAATGATACTGAGTCATGAAAATTCTGTCTCAGTGATCCACGTATTTATGGGAGGAAGAAATGCAATGAGAATTTAACATTCCTTTTTCACAGAGGAAAGGTCTTGACCCCAAAGACTGCCAGGGGCCACATGTGTTACCTTATCGGTAAAATAACTGTAGGTTCCAGTAGGTTCTACATTTGAATGTTAAATACCCAGAACCTGATCTGATATGCCTCTCAGTCTAGTAAAGAGTGAGAATATGTGTGAAAGCTATTGGAGAGCAAGGTGGCTCCATAAATATTGCTAAGACCATGACTACATTTATTTGCTTATTTTTGTCTTTGTTATGGAATGCAGATGTAGGAGAGCTAATGTACCATGACTTGCCCTCATATTCAATTCCAGCAAGATATCCCTGTAAAGCCATTTGTTTAATAATAAGGAGGTAATTTAACCCATTTTATGAAGCTTTATTTTATTAGCAACTTCTATAATACGTTGACAACTAATCATCTTTCTTTGGTTATAATAATAACATCCTGATCCTCTTAATGATGAAATTTTCTCCACTTCTTTGATGTCTGTGCTAATTGCTATCTATTGTAATATTTAAATTCAGAATTAGAATGAGTTCCTTCTTTCGTCTGTAGCTCTTTGAAAAGTCAAGTTGTGAACACAGTGACACCAAATCAAACCCTAAATGGAGGCCTATAATAATCTTACTTAACAGCTCAATGACTCTGCAACTACAAATAGATGGTTCATTCCTTCTATCGTCAAATGTTTCCTGAGCACTTCCTTTAGCTAAGAATGGGTGGTGACTAGATTGCCATACCGGATATGACCCTTCACCCTCTCCTCCTTGACATGTGTAATATATATTTTGGAAAAAACTAACAATTCACAAATTGTATCTGGAGTTAAAATAAATGAAGATGGGGCATGGAGGAGAGGAAAGGGTGGGTGGTCATGAATTACAAGGTAAAGTTCCTGTAGGAGGTCTTCTTAATTATTTTTGGATTTTTTTCCTGGAATTTCTTCTCAGAAAAATGTACCTGCTTTCCAAACTTTGCTTGGAATTTTAGAGTACTTACAAACCACAGGAGGCCCTCCAGCTTCGTGACAGATCTGGGTGAAATTAAGAAAACATTTATGTTGCTAAAGAAAGCATGAAATGTGCTACTTGTAAGATTCCTGTCATGATTAATGACCTTGTCCCTGAGTTTTCTGCATTGCTCAGTCACCCAAGATGTGATGCTTCCTGCTAAAAAGGCCAGATTGTCTTTATAAATTGAAATTTTTATCATTGTTATTATAGTTAGTCAAAATTCTCCTAATCTTGTGATTATTTTATTGATGATTAGAAAGCCTTAGGATTATATATTTTTTCAGTGATTATGATCTGATTTAGTTAAAGGACTATAAAGGCCCTTTAATTTAAGAGCCTGAAGGCAGAAGTGTGACACGGTATTTATACAACTTCTAGGCCAGATTTGTTTACTTGTGTTTTATTTGCCCATTGTCATGAATTCAGCGAATAGAACAGACAAAAATGCTTATGAACTTAGAGCAGGTAATTATAGACATAGTTGTTAGAGGCACCTGGGTCCTACAAGACAAATCAAAGCAAAACCAAAATCTTTGTTATCATGGGTTTATGATAGAGTTGTGTGTGTGTGTGTGTGTTTGTGTGTGTGTGTGAACATTGATCTTTTTAAGGAGGGAGGGAAGAATTTAATAATGCATTTATAGAACTGCTTCTAACTAGCAGATGCTCACTTAGATGTGTTGGTTGGTGTCAAAAGCAATAGGAAGCCCTTGATTTATTGCAAATAGTCTTGAAAGTCAAGATTCTTTCATTTAATTGAATACAATGTCTCTACATTTTGTCTACACATGCCATAGATTGTGCTGTGCTCCCTGAGTAATTCAAAGATGCATAATATCTTTCCCTGAAGATATTCGCTGCTAGTGCAGATTGGTAAGTACCTGTGTAGCCACTCCCCTGTCCTGCTCCCACAACAGACATTTCTAATTGATCATGATGCTCCTTCTGTCTGAACCTGCATTTGGTCTTAAAATCCTTTTAAACACAATGGTCTAGGCATATCTTTCTACCCAATCTGAATTGGAACAAGCAATAAAATCCACTTGCCATTCTGACTCTAGGGGAGGGACAGATTTTATATATATATATATATATATATACACACACATATATATACATGTTACAGTATAATGTAGATCATAATCATCAAAAAACTGATATTCCTTAAGTATTTACTATATGCTGAATCAAGTTCTCAATAATTGATTGTAGTAGCAATGTCCTACAGATGCAAACTATTTAAGGAAATTCTATTGGGACCTTCTTTTGAAAATCAAAGAATCACTTTGAAAGCAAATTACCCTCTGATTGATCTGGTTGATGAGATCAACTGTGTATTGAACTTTGTGTACCACACACGTAAGAAGGAAAATAGGGTTCAATTTCAACTGCCTTCACTGGAGTATGAGATGAAGCAGAACAAGTAGAAAGGAGTGGTTTTTCAAGGAAAAACAATTCAAAGTAAAAAACCAAAATTAAAGCACTCAATGGGAGTAAATGAAAAGGACACAGAAGCCAGTATTACTATATAAATTTCTTCTCAGCTCCATCTGTCATAGAAAAAATATTAATTTTCCTTTTTTTCCTTAATGGAAAAACATTTGATTCTTGTTAGATTAGCTTTCTTAGGAACTGCTAATCCTTAATATGTTAACAAAGCATAGAAGGATATTTTTAAAGTGAGGCATTTCAATTTAACCAGGTGCTATAGACTGAACGTTTGTGTCTTCCCAAAATTCATATGTTGAAACATAATCCCCTGTGTGATGGTATTTGAAGTGGGACCTTTGGCGTGGTCATTAAGTCATTTGGGTGGAGCCCTCAAGAATGAGATTAGTGCCCTTATAAAAGAGACTCCAAAGAGCTTCCTTAACTCTTTTGCCAAGTGAAGATACTTCTTTTCCCAAAAGAAGACCACTGTCTATGAACCAGGAAGTGGGTTCTTGCCAGATACCAGATATGCCAGAATCTTGTTTTTGGACTCCTCAGCCTCCAGAATTGTGAAAAATAAATTTGTGCTTATGAACCACCCAGTCTTATGCTATGCTGTTCTACCAGCCTGAACAAACTAAGACACAAGGACTTTCCTTAGCAACCGTAAGAGATGTTTCAAAAGATTGGGAGTATGCACACAATGCAAAGAGAAATATCAAATTAGCAGCAGGACCCTAGGTATGGCATTTGTTAAAAAATGAAATACAAATACAATATCACTCAGCAAAAATTTGGGGGTTCCATAGGAATGGCTCACAACAACTTTATTTTCTAGTTTATTCTTTCTTTTGAGCAATTTCTTGGCTAAAAACAAATTTAGATCAGTCATTGATCACCTGTCATGTGCCACATAGTAATAATAGCTACTTGGGTACTTTTTGATTACCAGAGACTATTCAGAGAGTTTGTATGCCTTAGTATTTAATATTCTCAACAGTCTTGTGAGATAGATTCTAATAAATGCTTATTTTACAAATGAGGAAACTGAGGCAGAGGAGAACTCGATAACTTGGTCAAAGTATGTAGTTAGTAAGTAACAGAACTGGAATGAGTACTCTCAGAGTCTGGTCCCAGTCCCTAGATTCTTAACTGATATGACTTACAGCTTCAGATGGAAGATTGAGGCCCAGAACTCGTACTCTTGGTTTCCTGTGATAGTTCCTCTTGAAACATTACTATTAGGAATATTGCCCTTTGTAATTATATTTGTCCTTTTAAAACCATATATAAGTAGGAACACAAGAATGACCAACACTTGGTATTTGCCCCAGAACCCACAATTTTGTTCATTTATTCATTTTCAACAAAAATAATTATTGGAATCCTCTCTCCTGGTTTTCTTACCTCACCTTCTGCTCTTTCTTGGTTTCAGTTTGTTGATTGTCTCTCACTCTCCAGACTTCTAAATTATTGGGTCCAGTCCTTAGTTTTAGTTGTTGGTGGTTTCCTATGTTTATAATAATTTTTTCATTTACTTACTATGCCTCATGCCTTTACATAACCTTAATATAATGTTGGCTCTAAACTTTATACTTCCATCTCGGGCCACTCCATTTAACATTTCACTTCTATATCCCGCTGCCTATTTGACAGACCTTGGATGTCTAATGAGTAACTCAAAACTTACATGCCCCAACCTGAACGATAGATGCCTGCCTCTGCCTCCAAAATTTGTTTCTCCCACGGTCTTCCCACATTGTAAATGTCAATTCTATTTTTCTATTTGCTCAGGATAAAAATCTTGTTATCCCTAACTCCTCTCTTTCTCTCATGCCCCATTTCCAATCCATCAGCAAATCTGTCAGCTCTTTATCTTTGAAGTATAAACAGAATCCAACTTCCTACCACTCTCTCCTATTCCACTAGTTCATGCTGTTATTACCTCTGACCTGGTTATTTCATCAGTCTCTTTATTGATCTATCTGCTTCCACTCAGGCTTGGTTATAGTTGGTTCTAACTACACTCGTCGCCTTAATGTTTTTTAAATATATCAAGCATAGTCCTTTTTCAGTACTTTTGGATTAGCTGTCCCTTTACTTGGACACTTGTGCTTTGGGAACTACATGACACTTTCAGTTCATTGGTTAAATGTCATTTTGTCAAAGAGGTCTTTGGCCCCACAAAAAACATGCACCTTAAACTCACTGTCTACACTCCCCTGACATTTTCTGTCACATATCCTGCTTTATTTTATTCTAAAGCATTTATCAGTGATTGACCTTTTATGTCTTTGTTGTTCTAATTACTCCATCAGAATGTAAGTACAATGAAGGCATGAACTTTGTTTTGTTCCATGTTGTATATTAAGCTCTTAGAACAGTATCTTGCATGTAGTTGGTGTCCAATAAATGCTTGTTGACTGACTGACCAAATAGATGAATGAACAGGGGTCTACTATGCATCAGACACTAGGCTCGGCACTATGGTTTATCAGAGAACAAGAAAGATGTGGTTCCTGCATTCATGACTCACATTCTGTTGGTTATTTGCATTCTTACTTTCTCTACAATGTAACTCAAATTTATTTTATAATCAGTTGAAAATGAAGAGTGAAGAAAAAGTGGGGAAATATGCAGTATGGCATGGTACAGTATGGCATGGCATGATATGGTATGATACAGTAAGATGAGATCTAAGGAAAGGGAAGGGTAAAGATTTTAATGCACAATGTGTTAAAAGGGTTTTGATATTCCTTGTACTCCATTAGTGTCATCAGTACTGAAGCTCAGTTAGGAAGCCTTCAGATACAACCTGTTCTGAAAACTTCCCTGGGGACTCTATATAATGCCCCATTAAGGGAAGGAAGATGGGAGTCAAACCAAACTGCCATGATGTTGCGCATCACATAGGCACTACTCACAAATGCTTCCTTTACTCAACATTATTCTTTGAGGACATTCTTCATGGAAAACTCACACCTTGCTTTTTGCTTTATTTCATTGATTATCTACCTGTTCTTTCTGGTTTGCTCACATTTTCACTGTTTCATGTGTAGTGGACCCCAGGATATCATAGCTGCCTGAATTCTTAAAGGTAAGTTGGAAAGTTTGAAAATTATCCTTCCATGTCCCCATAGAAAACTATTGAGCTCTCCCTTGCCCCTCTCCTACCTAATTTTTTAAAGCTGATCTATTTAGTTGATAATTGTCCAGCTACTTTAAGGTGTGAAGAGACCATTGACAACTAGGGAAGTGGAGGTAACCCTCAGGATTCCTCTAAGGATCATTGACATTTCAGCCTCAGCATAGAACAGTAATTGCTTACTTTGCTACTGTGGAAATGGGCCTCTTTGCACCCAGCTGGGTATTTCAAGGTGTCAAAAGTAGAACCACAATTTTTCTTTTTTAGCTTGTTGGAGTTTCTTGCAATCATAGAATCCTGAGATTTATTTTGTCTCTTGAGGTTAAATGAGGGATTTTATGGGTACAGATTAAAATAACAACAGGTATATGACCATGGGAAGTGCAGGTGAGCCACACTGTCATGGCTCAGTGAGAGATTTCCACCCAGTAATAGCTTTGCTAGATATCGAGGACTTTTCCTTTGAACAAACATCAGCCTTTTAAGCTGCCTGGGCTAATGAGTATTCTGATCACTGAAGGAGAGTCACAAAGTGGGTTAGATAGGAGTGAACACTGTCTTGGGGAACAAAAGGGGATCACTTTCAGATGATCATTGGGTGATCCTCATGAGATGAGGAGAAGAAAACTAATTGAGATGCTCAAGTCAGGTGGTGCAGACGGATCACAGGAATGGAGAGTGAACCATACAAGGGCACTGACCAGTTTTCTGCCAGTGGCTCGTTTGGGCTGATGAGTGATGGTACTTTGGTCAAGGTCAGCCTGCTCTCCCTCTCCTATTCTAGCCCTGTCTCAATAGTCTTCTCCCTTCTCTGGCTTAGACTCTAGGTCTGGAGAGAGAAAATAAAACTTGATCATATATTCTTATAAAACTTTTCTGACTTTGGATGCATCACAGTTTTTAAAACTCAAGAGTCAAATTGTTTTATACTGTACTCTCCTGATTCCAAGTGGACACTTTCATTTAAGCAAGGGGTAACTCCTGTATCGCTGTCAGGGCTGAAGGGTCACTGAGTTCATGTGAAGAAATGAAATGAGGAGTGAATGTAGAAGTGGAGTGGGAAAAACCGAGGGTAATAGTTAAAAATGTTCTCCTTCCCTAATACCATTTCATTTGCTGGTTGCCAGACACTGGCCTACATCTTTTTATCAAGCATCTTCTTTAACTTTCCTAACAACCCATAGAAAAAGTATTATTTTCTGATTTAATAGATGAGGCAAAGAAAGCCTAGAGAGGTGAAGTCGTCGGCAGCCGTCCGTCTCGAGAGACGATGGTGTAGCTTCTTAAGAGTCTATCTGCACCGCCGAGAATGGCTGTGCAGTCCAACTCGGGAGTGACATGGTATCTGTCTCCTCCCGTGTTGAATCGACATCTTGTGATGATGCTGGAGTGTCCTCTCCAGTGAAGCTGAAGCTACAGAGCCTGGGCAGGGTGATATGGAGGGTCTGCTGTTGCCCATGCAGCAGACCCCCCCTCTCTTCGCAGCTGAAGGGTCCAAGGGAAAGACGGAGTCAATACAGCTTGGCTTCAGGTGCGCCGCAGGAGTTGCCGGTGTTGACTACAACGTCGAACCGCCTTAGGGACTCCGGCTCCGGATTTTCTGTCGGGGTTTACTCCCTTAGCCTTTCCCCTGAAGAGGTATGCCGCAAGGCAGCGGAGGTTTTTGGGAGTCAGAGTTTTCCTTCTCTGAGAGAGGTGAAGTAACGTGTACAAAATCATACCATGTGTCAGTGACAGGAATGACATACAAATTCAGAGCTTTCTAACTCCCAAATCCATTCATTTAGTCACTCACTCACTACCCCATGGCCAATCCAGAGAGATACAATTTGAGAAAATAATGCTGTGCCCTCTCCTTTACCTCATTTCTATATTTTTAATACCAGGTTAAATTGAGGATGCATTAAAATTGGTGTTTCAGGGTGAACACCCTTGAAGTTTGGACTTGGATTGCTTGGTAAGGGTGCCCGGATTGCTAAAATGTTAAGAGGCCCAGCTTCCTACTGCTATCTGAGACAGTGCCAAGGTGTCCACTTTTCTTTTATCTCCTGGGGGTGTCTCCTATGGAAGCCCCAGGGACCCTCAGGCGCCCAGCCTGCATCCAGTGCTGTCCTGCCTTAAGGGACTCTGGAAAACAGCCGGCAATTGTCTTCTTCCTTTACACTCACAAGTCGCTCTGTTTTCACCTGAGCCTCCTTCTAGTAAACTGTATTGTTCTGTTTTCCTCTGGATGGATGGCTACTCTGGCCCCGTGCCATCTCCACAGGAAAACAAGGAGCTCTCCTCTCGCGGTTAAGAGATTTCTCATTCTACACTGCAGCTCCCTCAGTAGATAAGGATTTCTGGCATGTTTTCAAGGATGTAGCAAAGGAATTATCCACCTCTGTGCTTCCTCCCATTTGCTTTTATGACATTTCTTCCATTCTCTATTGTTCCTTGTAACTTTTGTTGATGACAAAAGATACCCTTCATTTACATTTGAAAAAGGGTTGCAATTCTGTTGTAAAGCCAGAACAATACCCTCTGAAGCTCAGCTTCAGTCCCACTTATTCAACTGAGTAGTCCTTTAATATTTTAATAAAATGAAGACTTCTTTTAGTACCTGCTGCTGGGTCTGTGAAGTTTATGATGCATGTTTTATATCCATTTCCATGTTTAAATTCTAATATTTTCCCTCTGGCCCCAGAGCAGCTTAATACACTACAGGGAACACTTTCCCTTGATGATGAAAACAGTATTTTTAAGGTAAGTGGGGCTTTTAGTTTAAGTACAATCAGGGGACTCATTAAGGAATATGTTCGATGTCCCAGTACCTGGATTCTCACTTCCAAACTACTACTATATATGCTTGAGTTTAAAATATTTTTATTTGATAATTTCGGAGATGGAGAGTAAAGCATTTGAGTAAGGTTAATGAAAAGTCAGTAACACCTGCTAGCTGATCCCTACAAAGGCTCAAATAATGATGCTATCTTGATGAAGTTAGATGGTCTTCCAGGCTTATGCCCTCTGAAACCTGATTTGTCATTACCCAGGGAGCACTATGATTCTCTCAAAGACATTCTTATATTACTGAGATATATTAAGATTGCTGTATAAATTGCCAATGTCAGTTTATCAATTCACAAAAAGAAATGTAATAATTATTTGAACTGGAATACTTGTGTGCCAAGAAACAATACATTCTCTTTAGTGATGCACATTTGAAACTGAGTTATAACCAGAGATTGTGTGGTGAACCTGGAATCAGTATAAAGAAGACTAAATGGATTGCAGTGTCAGGCCAAGATTGCCTGATACGATGGTGATTCTCCAACCTAGCTAGGTCTCTGGGACCAGAGGAGCTGGCAGCATTTTCAGAAGTTTGGGCTTCATCTCAGACTGAAGATTGGGGCCAGACACTTGTACTTTTTCTTAAAAACTCTATATGTGATTCTCTTAGTCAGGGCTAAGAACATTAATATGACACATATTTGTCTCCACAATAGAAATGGTTTTACAATGGTGCCATATTGCCGAAAGATCATTGGGCAACACCCTTTCTCTTGGTTGCTGGTTAGAATCACAACACCAAGATTTGCCTTGCTTATTTCCCTTTGCTTCGAGTTACAAAGACAATCAGTTCTTTTTTTTAGAGAAGTTTTTGCATTTAGACAAATGCTTGCTCTGGTCAGCATTTAAATTTTAGAAAACTTAGCCCACCTCTGCTATGATCTAGCATGCACTGATTATACAATTAAATCTTCTGAGCACATGCAATCTTATTTCCTTTTTGCAAGTTTTAAAGGACCTCTATTATTTTAGTTTCATGTTCCACTTCTTCAATCACACACACACACACACACACACACACACACACACACCCCACAAATTAATAGAAAAGGAAAAAAATTTCCCATTTGTGTAAGTTTATACAGAGATAAGCTATCCCATGGAAATACGTATTTGTTGCCTTAAAGACAACAACCATAAGCTATTATCCCTTTCCCAGACTGCAGCCAGAATGATCTTCCTTACACACAAATTGATCTTGGCCATCCTTTTTGATGAATTTCTGAAGTTCTCATGCTTAAGAATAAACTTCAAAACCTGTTTCTGAAGCCTCCCATGGTCTACCTGCTGCTTAATTCTCTAGTCACATCACATTCTTGCACCTCCACGGTCATGCTTCAGCTATTTCTGGATTTTGTTCACTTCCTCGAAGGTGCCCATCTCTTACATATTCTTTACCTAGAACACCCCATCCTCTTCTTTCCCAATTAGCTCTTTCTTTCCTTTGGTTATCAACTTTAATGTCGCTTCCTCTGTGGGACCTACCCTGATTTTCTTAACCAGTTTAGGAATGTTAGCCATGAGCTCCCCCAGTGCCCTTGACTTCCATGATCATAACTCATATAATTTTTTAAATGGTTCAGTGGCTTGCCATTGTTTTTATGATAAAATCCAAATTTGGCTTAGTGATTAACCAATCAGCCCACCACTTATGACCTTATTTCTCTATCTCTGCCCCACCCTTTCTCAAGGACCACTTATTCTGGCACTCTTGGTCACTTCTTAGCCATCTACAATTGTTTTCATCACCAGGTTAATATACCAAAAACTACCTTGGCCTTTTATATTGGATCTGTGTTATGATTAGAATTAAACCTGTGTTCTTTGCAAATCACTGTAGAAAAAAAAGTAGAGAGATCTAATTTTTCAAGGTAAACTTGGTTCAAGAAACTTAAGACATTCTCTTGCTTTACTACTTTTGAGTTAAATTTCTATAGACAGCCACTCTCATTGTCAATCAAAGATTGCTACCCCCGGCTGTGTCTTTACTGAATTGAATAAAGGGAAAGAACTCTTGTAAGCATGAAGTCCCAGTCAATTACCTTTCCCAGGCTTAATTGGGAGGAAACTAGCGTTAAATGTGTCTATTCTAGACATATCCCAGATTGTCCAGCAGAGTTAGGATTTCAAGTAATTTTATATATTTCAATATTTGCACTGTGTTGTTATATCATTTTTAAGTGTATATAAATAAAACACAAACAAAAAAATCTTTTGTCAAGCTCTATAACTACATATAACTGGGTCTCTGGTTTGGCAAACACTGTTGCTGTATAGAGAGGCTTCGTAGGTCTGTATGCTAGGAGACAGCAGGGTCTCTTTTTTTGTGTGGTTTCCTCTGTAATGCACTCTAACATTCCCCGGGTTCTTTCATTTGCTGCATTTTAAGATTATGTGAGGAGGGGAAAGAGATTTTTTTCCATCCGAAAAGCAAAACACTTACTTTTGGCAATAGGGCACCCCCAAGTTCTTGAAGCAGTGCTATCTTTCTTTGAGATGAAACACAGTGTTAAGACCTTTACATCTGAAAGTGACCAAGACTCACCTAAAAATGTCCTCAACAAAAAAGGGAAATTTACTGGTTTGTGTAACTCAGTAGATCACACATATTTTGGCTCTAGAATCCGCCCACACTTAAAAATTATTGATGACCCTCAAAGAGCTTTTGTTTACATAGGTTATATCTATATCTATATCTATATCTATATCTATATCTATCTATCTATATATATATGAAGCTCTGTAGCTTCAGCTTCACTGGAGAGGACACTCCAGCGTCATCGCAAGATGTCGATTCAACACGGGAGGAGACAGATACCGTGTCACTCCCGAGTCGGACTGCACAGCCATTCTCGGCGGTGCAGATAGACTCTTAAGAAGCTACACCATCGTCTCTCGAGACGGACGGCTGCCGACGACGGATCTATATATTTATTATACTAGAAATTAATATTATAAATTATTTAAATGATGTCTTTATGACCTATGAAATCTGTTCTTATGGGAGCACTGGGGTGTTCCAAATCATTGGGATTGCTGGCTATGATTTCAGGTTAGCAAGACAAAGAAAATTTAAGTTAAGGAGCACATAGTTCTTTTGTCTTTCTAATACATGAAGACAAGTTTTTAAAGTTTGAACTCTTAACAGTTACCCTCTTCTAATGGGACTTGTTACTTGGTTTTTGATTTTCATCAAAATTGCACTCAGTTTCAAACTTCACATGTCAAAAAGTTGCTTTGAAAATGTTTGAAGATTCTGCTGAATGCTGGTTTTGGTACTTAGGCAGAACTGAGCTGTGTAGACAAGCCAATTTTGGAATAAAGACTTGTAACAAACACTGTGCTCTATTTTTTTCTCTTAAATTGCAAGCATTCAAGGATGCATAGATTTGTTTATTGAAGAAACATTTAAGTAAATGTCAAAGTGAGACGAACTGTGGGGTAAAAAAGGCTTCTTTAAGCTGATCTTTGTCATGGGAAGCTCAGGTAAAAAATAGTTACTGGTAGAACACAATAAATGCAGGAGTCTCTAAAGTGCAAACGAGCTCATAAATGTGAGGTTAGAAAAGAGGCCAGTGAGGCTGCTGTAGCGTGAGCAAAGTACACTCCATGAGGAAAGAGAGGGAAGGAGACAGATCACGCGAGCCATTGTACATCAGAAAGCCACTGAAGGATTGATTTCAGACAAAAGGGAGGGGAGGCAAGATGTACAGAAATGTAACAAGTAAGGATTCCCACGCCTTCGCTTCGTGCTCTAGGGAAATGATACCATTGGTGGTTGCTATGTGCATGCCCAGCTGGTCAGCTGCTCTGTGTGCCTCCGCTGTTCTTTACATCCAGAGGCTATTTCCCCATCTGCAACTGCTGAAATCTCAGGCGACCTCTGAAGAGCCCCTCAGATAATGTAGCTCCTCAATGAAGCTGCGAAGTTGGGCTCGTTGGTGCTATGGAAACGCATGGACCCTGACATCTAAGATATCTGGTTCTGTGTCTTGGCTCAGTCACTTTGAAAACCACAGTGGATTTTGCATAAGATTCTTAACCATTATGAGATGTTTGTTTCCTTTTAGCTGACAGTAATATCTATCCTGAGAGGTCGCTGTAAGGACCAAATGAGATGCCATTTGTAAAGAACATGTCACATGATAGGTGCCCCATAAATGCTAGTTCTCTTCTGTCTCAAAAGGCAATACGGTGGTGACTCCAAGCATAGGCTGTGAATCAGAAAGGTTTGGGTTTGCACCTCACACTGCTATAAGCTTCCTGGTTGATCCTAGGCATTATTTTACCTCATCACAGCTTTCTCATTGATGTGTGGAGATAATAAAATTATAGGATTTCTGTGAGGCTTAAATGAGATAATCTACCAAAAGCACTTGGCACAGTGCCTAAAAAATAGTAGATACTCAATAAATACTGGCCATTATAAACAAGAGCAGTACCCCAAGTGGGTGCTTCGTGAAACACATATAATGTGATCTATAAATACTTTCTAAAGGAATAGCTGCTGATGGGTGCTGGTAAATTCCAATCTGGAGCATGGGCGGCTGGCTAAGTCCAGGGAGGAGA
Organism: Furipterus horrens; assembly: GCF_987537825.1. Taxonomy (NCBI): domain Eukaryota; kingdom Metazoa; phylum Chordata; class Mammalia; order Chiroptera; family Furipteridae; genus Furipterus; species Furipterus horrens. The sequence goes on along the minus strand of NW_028327172.1, from coordinate 26,041,796 downwards.
GAAATGGGAAACTGACGTAGACATCCTTAAGGACCTCGGGTATCCGGGAGTAAATGCCAAAAGCAGACATAGGAGGCAAGGTAGGCTACAGAAGCTGATGGTGACAAACTTGAACTTCTTTGTAATTTTGGTGCATGAACAACACAAACTGAATCATCTAAGCTATAAACAATGAGAATAAACTTCTTAAAAAATACAACTGAATTTCAATGAGTCATGTTTCTTTTTTGATGATATTTGAAGAGATCTAGAGTCCAGAAGTGCTAGCTCCCACAGAATGCATGTGTTTCTGTCTCTGCTGGTGTAGCGACAAGCTTGCCAGCCCCACTCAGAGAGGGGGTTGGCATCTAGGCTGGATGTCCTTGAACAGGTTACATATCACATGCACTGTAATGCCACCCTCATAATCAAGGGGTGCAACTGGCCCAAAGACCTTGAGCAAGGACTTTTGTGGAAGTGCCAAGAAAGAAGCCTCCAACAACATTGGTCACTGATGGCATGATGACTTTTTCTTGGTACAAGCTCATACTCCAACGGTAACCCCCCGAGTTCTGGAATATTCACAAGCAGGTCACACATGCTCAGCCACTAGCACAATGGCTTTCACATCGCACATTCAACTCAGTTCATTGGAGTTATATTTGGTTGTAGAGAGGTGGAAAAAATATCTAAGAACAGTGTTGACAAACAGTGGAGCTTTCCTGAGCAACCCCTTCACACAACTGCATTCATATCACAGTCTCTCTAAGTTGTGCAGTGCCCAGGCTGCATGACCAGCATCAGAATTTCTAGACTGCAAATGTCCCTGTTCCAAAATACATAGATGAGTACAAAGCCCTTCTGCGCCAGATACTTTCTCACAGATGCTCTTATTTCATGAAATCAGGCCACGCCTCTCAGGAGTCATTCTGGATTGCCTTCCTTCCCTCACCTTGCCCCAATCAATAGCAAGTCCTGTCAGTCTGACTTATCCAGTGTAACGTGAATCTGATCACTGCTTAGCACCTCCTCTGCTACCACCATAAGCCGAGTCCTTCTCACCCCCGCCTGGAGGATCTCAGCAGCCTCTGGACTCTATATCTGCTTCCACTCCTGTCCTGCCCAGCCGCCAGAGCACTCTTTGGACAATGTAAGTCAGATCATGCCACTCACCTACTTAGAACCCTCCAGGCATTTCCCATCACATTTCAAATACAATGCAATCTGCTTAAGACAGCCTAGAAGGCTGTGCATGATCTTGCCCCATTGCCTTTCTCTCTGATTCCATATCCTCATTCTCCATCCTTTGTTCACTGTGCTCTGATCACACTCGCTGTTTGCTGGCCCTGAAGATCTTCAAATCTATGTATTCCCTGAGATCTTTGCACTTGCAGTTGTATTTTACGGGAATGCTCTTCTCCTACATCAAATGTCTTCTTTCCATCTTATCATTTTTGATCAAATCTCACCTCCTCAGAGATGCTGTCCCTGACTGCTATATCTGAAATAGCTTTCCCAGTGAAAACCAGCCACTCCATAACACCTTACGCTGCTTTATTTTTCTTCAAAGTACTGACTGTTCTTATTTACCTATAGGTTTACTTATTGTCTGTCTCCCTTGCTAGCATGTAAACTTCATGAAAACAGAGACTGTCTTGTTCACTATGTTTCCCTCTATACTTAGAACAGTTCCTAGCATGCTGTAGGTACTTACATATTTGTGAATAAATCCTCAACAAATTTAATTCTTAGAGCAACAGTTCTCAAAGTGTGGCCTTGGACCATTAGCATCAGCATCAATTTAGAAATTGTTACAATTACAAATCCTCAGTTTCTAACCTGGAATTTCTAAATTGAAAACACTGGCAGTGAAGCTCAGCAATCAATGTCTTAACAAGCTCACCAGGAGATTCTGATGCATACTCAAGTTTGAAAACTACTGCCTTAAAACAAATGTGCAAAACATTATTGGGCCTGTTCTACAAATAAGAAATTTTAGAGAGGTCACACAGTTCAGACAACTTAAAGAAGAAAAAGCATTTGTTACCAAATATCACATTGTAAACACTCAATAAAAAAAGAAAAAACAATAATGACATTTACAATAGTATTGTATCAAGGGCTATATTTAATCTTCACAATAATTCTGTTCAGTGGGTATTAATGTCTCCATTGTTAAGATTGCTGAGGCTCAGACAGTTAAGTCATCCAAGATAACCCAGCAAGCCAGAGACAGAAAGATTTGCTGGTTTGCTTGCTTCTTTCCTTTTTTTTGAAGAGATCTAAGGACAGATCACTGATGTGGCAGCAGATATGCAAGGAAAACACATTTGGCATTTTCTGAAACAAATGCCAAGTTTTCACAGTTGGAAATGATGAATGGTAGGTCTTGCCATCAAGGGGACCCTTGGAAAGGGAAGAAGATGCCCTTTCAGCCCTGTGGCTTCAACTCTGAGACATTGGCCCAAGCTGGCCTTATGTAAGCCCCAGCTTCTACCCCAGAAAGAGGCTGTGTGGCACTTTGGGCCTGGGCTGACAAAAGTTTGGCCTGGACACCAGGAAGCACGAATAATTGTGGGTTCAGCAAATCATGTGGGCCCTACTGCCTTCATGGAAGAGAACTGGCATTTGATGGTGACAGAGGAGAAAATGAGGGAAATATATAAATACATATACTTCTGAAGTTGAGTCACAGTTCTTGGAACTGCACACCCTGAGCACATACACACAAAACCGCAAACAGCAAACTCCTAAAATTATGCTACAACAATCTGGTCAATTTAACCATGAATATTGATGGGAAAATTATGACAATTGGTCCTTCCATTTACTTCTTATTCCTTTCTCTGTTTTGGGTTTTTATAGCAATATCAATCCATTTTCAACTTTATAGTTGCTTTATAATAAGGAATCAAGCATTCATGGGATGAATATGCTTTTAAATCTCTAATGTAGATAAGACCAGTGTTGGACTAATTTCCACTTAAAGTTATTATCTTTACAGATGTGTATTTATGCTTGGAGGATTTTCAAAGGGTCTGACATTACTATTAAAGTTTTGCTTGTAGGCTGCTATTGGCCTAGAATCTAAGGCTGAAATGACATGGGACAGGTGGACTTAGAAAAAGTAAAGTCACTGTGCTTGGAGTTATCCAAGAAAACTATATGTGTCCCCAATTTCTACAAAAAATTTAGCACACAGTAGACATTTTAAAAAATCTTTATGGGATGAGTTTTTTGATGGTAGATACACAATAGGAACTCAGCACGTAATCTTTGGTGGGATAAAAAAGGAAGAAAGAAAGGATTCTTGCTCTATTTGTCATGTCTCAGACATTCAATGAACATTTCTTGAATAGGGAAGTACTATCAAGAGCCCCAGTGCATGTCCAGTGAAGATTTGAACAAATGCTTGGCATGTAGCAGGCAGTCAAAGAATGACACCAAAATGAATAAGCATATTTCTAGGCACACAAGTGACATCTCTAAGGTGTAATGGAAGGGCAGTGGACCACTTCTTGAGAGCAGGATTCTTATGCTGGAACATGTCTTTTTAGTGGGTCTCTATGAACTCCATAACATCACTGGAACCTTGAGCTGTTCATTTATGTGAGAATGACTGTTGCTTTTCTCACCACTTCTCCAAAGCACACAAACACTCACTTGTGCAAATTCACATATTAAGGCAAGGATACAGTTTACGCTTCTCACATGTCCACACTCATTAAAGTCACTGGAAAAGTCTTCACCCCTCCCCCTGCCCAATGTCTGAATTACACACATGGGCCCACTATGTTAGCCCTCAGGTTGGAGTTCTGACATATTTGGTGCTGGTCAGAGCCTGTGATGTCATGAATTTCTCTAGCTGTCTCCCTTCCCTACCCAGATACAAAGCTCATGTAATCAACCTTGGTCGGCTCTCAAAAAGAGGACTATTGTGCAAAAGCTTTTCTGAAAAAATAGTGTTTCATCTATGACTGGAGTTTTCTTTAAAACCAAGGCTCTCCCTGAGTTTGATTTTGGTTTTCTTTGGGCCAGGAGACTAGATGTTACTGGGGATCTGAAACCTCTTCCCATTATGGAAGGAGGCATTCTCTGTTAGGAGTCTTAATTCTTGGACAATGTTAATTAAGCTCTTTGTGCCTTAGTTTTTTCATGTGTAAAAGGGGTAAAAGGTTATGCTATGTTATGGTATGTATGGAAAGCACTTGGACCAGCGCACTGAAAGTTCCCAGGTAATCTATCTTTCCATAGCACAGAAGTCAAGTTTGGGAGACTCCGCAGAGATTGCAGGGTTCCCTATCTTGCCAAGTGGCCTTGGTAGGAATGAAGGAAAGGCAATGTGGGGATGGCCCTGCTGGGGAAGCTCTACCTCCCTGTGATTCAATCTGTGCAGTAGACTTGCTCACTTAATGGTTTGGGGCCCCATATCAGATTTCAGGTAGTGAAAGCTTTCATCTGCCACTTAAAACAAAAACAAGGTCAAAAACCATGGATCTAGCATCATCTTCCATTTTATAGATGAGAAGACTGAGGAGTCTACACCTCTTGATCCCCACACCAATGCTGGCTCTACTCCCCAGCCCTGTCCCTTCCCCTCACTTATCAAAGCTGATTGTTCTCAACCTGTGGCTATAATCCAGACACCAGTCGACAGACATATGTCAACTCTCATTTTGAAGTTAAAATGAAGCCTGATTCAATACTTTGCTCAAGGCTATATGCTCAAAAATTCACTTGGACTATAGTATGGGTTTCTTTTCTTCATTATTCAACACAGTTTATGAAACAACTACTACATTTCAGTCACTTTCAGTACTATTTCTACTGTACTCCTTAGGACATTTTGCCCAGGACAGGGCTATAACCCCAAGGCATAAAAATCCTCATAATGTCCCAAGATGACTTTTCAAAGTTTTGTTCCCTTCATTCCTCTTAATCAGCCAAAAAGACTTAGGAAACTTTTAAGTCTTCTGGAAAATAAAAACAAAAACAAAAACAAAACCTCACAACCTAAGTTGTGAAGAGACTGGAATCTACCTTCAACTGGTACCTTCAATTTCTTGGTGTGGTTTTTTCCTTTTATAAAATGAAGGCAAAATGCCCACCACACAAGGTTGTTGGGAGGGTTGATTGAGATAATGTGTTGAAATCTCCAGGCTTGTAGTCAAACCTTACAGAAGAAATTTAGCCAATTAAGTCTTCCTCCTTCACCCTCAGTGAATATATGCCTTTCTGTTTTCCCAGATCCCTTTGAGGATCTACCCAGAGTGTTTGGCTATACAATACTCTCTCTTCGGAACTTTTCCCTCTGTCCCAAGTGAAAACTTCTCTTTGTGTCCTAGCCCTGCAAGGTCTAATCTGGCTGGCACAGTGGCTGTGCTTCTGTTGAGTTGTCCAGTTTTGGATGCTCTCATTAGCCCGCTGAGGTAAGCAGGGCAGGTGACGTGGTTCCTATTCTTCAGACAATAAACTGAGTTTCAGGGATGTTAGGTGACTTGCCCAAGGTCATTCAGCTCACAGTATCCAAGCTGGAAGGTAAACCCAGGTTTCTCTGACTCCCTGTCCACTGTTCTATGCAGCAGCCTTTGGCTGACTACATTTGAAACCTTCCTCTAACCTTTCCCAGCAGGGCCAGTTGTATTTTTACATCCCACATTTTTAATCACCTCTCAATGGGTGGTAAAAATACGGGTGGGGGAGGTCACTCCACTTGGAGGAGGCTGCCTGGAAGGCCTGGAAATGTGTGGGAGGCAGAGGGAGGGAGTTGGAATGACATTCTGCCCCCCACACCATAAGGAGGTGGGACACATCAAGACAAGTGAAGCGTAAAGGGAGAGCGAGACTTTCCAAGCACTGCCCTATAACAACACAGCGGTGACAGAGGGAAGGTTGCCTACAAGGACAGACTTGACGTTTCCTTGAGTTTTCGAGGGGAAGGGCTGAGTCACCACGGAAACACCACCACTTCCCTCCCCCAGGGCACAGACAGTGAGGTGTGACTAAAACGACGTGACTGACTGACGTTGCCTTCCTGTGCTGCTCACACCTGCAGAGAAGGACCCCTTTGCCCACAGCTCCCACCACAGCCCCCGCCACCACTGTTTTAATCATATGCCTACCCCCAGGGTTTTCCTAACCTGGAGCCATGCATATTAACTTTACCTTACAGTCAAATTACCCCTTAAGGACTCAGAGTCATAGGTAACATTTCATCTGCTATTAACAGAGGACCCAACTTAAAGTGGCTTAAGTGTGTGTGTGTGTGTGTGTTTAAGAAGTATAATCTGAAATAAGAAGAGAGAGGGGGGAAGTGGTCACAGGGTTGGTTAATTCAGGGGCGTACAGCGAGCAGCTTCCCTACAGTGAACAGCTTCCCTCCATCTTTTTCCTCTGTCGTCTTCAGAGGGTTAGTTTTATCTTCAGCGCTGCACAAGTATGGTCTCTGGGAACCTCAGGCTTCATGCGTATTCTTAAACAGATGTGTACCCACAGGCAGAAAGAGGAGTCTTTTTACCTTGTGAGGTTCTTCTTTTTTTTTTTTAAATCAGGGAATAAAGTGTTTGCATACATCCTCTGGCAGATATCCTTTTCTCTTCTTTTTTGGTCAGTTTGAATCTTGCCCTTAGCTCAAACAAGCTGGGCCAGCAGGATTGGAATTATTACTACTGATCTGCCTAGGAGAAGGAAGGTTAATTCCCTAGGACTGGGGAGAGTCTCTTCCAGCAAGACAAGACTATCCAAGGGGGATACTCCCAAATGAAATTAGGGCTTGGTGGCAAAGAGGAGGAAATAAAGGCTATTGGATAGGTGACCAAAAATGTCTTGTACAATATTACCTAATATTATCCAAGATTAAATGAGATATGTGAAGAATATTGTGCATCGTTCCTGGCAGATAGTAAGTCTCCAATAAATGCTCAATGTTACCTTCTCTGCTCCTATATTTATCCCATATTCTAGTTGCTATTCCTTAAACTGGCTCCCGGCCTTAACCTATATTCTCTCTGTTTAAATGCCCCCTTCCTGTTGCAATGACATGATCTTATTTTGCTCTGGCTGCTATAATAGAATACCATAAACAAGGTGGCTTATAAATAACAGAGACTTATTTCTCACAGATCTGGAGGCTGGGAAGTCCAAGATCAAGGCACCAGCAGATTCTGTCTACGGAGAGCCTGCTTCCTTGTTAATAGAAGGTTGTATTCTTGCTGTGTCCTCACATGGCCAAGGAGAAAAGAGCTCTCTAGGCCTCTGTATAAGGACACTAATCCCATTCCCCAATGCTTCACTCTTATAATAATCACCTCTCAAAGGTCCTACCTAGAAATACCAGCATTTTTGGGATTAGGTTTCAACACTTAAGTTTGGGGGAGGACAGAAACATTTTGTTGATAGCAGCTACAAATACCCCACAGCCTATCTCAAATGTCAAATATACAATGAAGTCCTTGAATTCTCAATCTTCCAAGGCATATTTGTTCCTTATTTATGGTTTTATCACACTTTGCCTGTACTTGTGTACTTTTTGAGATTTCCCTACAGTGTGAGCTTTTGAGTCTTAGATTAGATCTCATTAATCTCTAAATCCTCTGAATAATCTCCTAGCGGACCTAATATGTAATAGGTATCTCAGAAATATCTGTGGAAATGAATTGAATGCATTTTGTTCAAAGCCGCTACCTTGGCCCCACAGTTCTAGATCTCTAATATTGACCATAGCCGTGACAAATTCTTCTGCTTCTTATTTTGGTAAAATATTCATAACATAAAATTTACTCTCTTCACCAGTTTTACATGTACACTTTAGTAGCCTTGGGTACATTAACATTGTTGAGCATCCCTTGCCACCCTCCCTATCCAGAATTTTTTATCTTCCCAAACTGAAACTCTGTATCTATTAAACAATAAATCGCTGGGGAATCCTCCCTCCTCTGTTCCATTTCTGTCTGTAGAACTTTACACTAGGAACATCATGTAAGTGGAATCATACAATATCTGTCCTCTTGTATCTGATTTATTTCCTTTAGCATTATAGCTTCAAGGTTCATCCATGGTGTAGCCTGTATCAGAATTTCATTCCTTTTTAAGACTGATATTTCATTGTTTGTATATATCACATTTTGTTTATCCATTCATTGGTTGATGGACATGAGCTGTTTCTACTTTTTGACTATTGTGAATAGGGCTGGTATGAACATTGGTTTACAACTATCTATTCAAGTCCCTACTTTTAATTTTTTGAGGCATATACCCCAAAGTGGAATTGCTGTACCATCTGACAATTCTATTTAATTTTGTGGTAAACCACCAAACTCTTTTCCACAGTTGCTCCACCATTGGCACATTCTTATGACTTGTCCCAGTTCCACAGCTTATTAGCTTTAGCCTCAAAAATGAAATTGATGAGCCTGATTTCCAATCATAAATTCCCAGGAACATGTGATTGACCCTAGTGGGTCAGGTGCTCATCTTGGATAAAACTGGGATTGGAAAGCTGAGGGAAACTCAGTGGCTGAGAGTAGATAGGGTTGTCATTGGAGAAAGGGGGCTCATGTAGTTTCTGTAGATCCACCAAATAAGTGTTCGCCAAACACACACAAATTAACACTCAGTTTGGCTACTTGCAGTTAAATTTCAAATTTATGGCCTCTTTTTCGCTGTCCAAGGGGGTCTTCCATTCTCAAATCAGAAGTCTTGCCAAGAAATTAGGTTAAGGGAAAACTCAGACCAAGTGTCTCCTCTCATACTTCTTCTAAGTCAAAGTATTTCATATGTTCCAGATGCCATTCTCTTTGGAGAAGGGACCAGAGTCCACACTGGGTCAGAGGACTGGTCATTGGCAATGTTACAGACTGATGAAAAATGATCTGTCATTACAACAATTCTGTAAATAATTGTTTCCAACACTAAAAGGGTAAAAGAAACCCACCAAAGGAGAAGAAGAAAAGTTCTTTAACATTTTGACCACTAAAATCCTGTCATCCACCAGGACCTGGCGCCCTGCCACCCACCCACTTGGCCACTACTGGACCAGAAATGATGAACATAAGTCACTGTGGTTTATTGGTTTTACAAAAATAGAAAAAAAGAGATTTGTCTAGAATATGGTATGTCTGGGTTTCCAGATACATCTGCTTATCCAGGGAAATAAAGGTCCTAGGTCATGGTATTGTAGATATCATTTTAGGGCTCTCTAAATTCTCAAGGTTACTAGTCTCCTTAGAGAAGAAAAACATATTTTGCTTGGCTTTATCACTTTTTCTGATTATAAATGTAGTATATTCTCAGTCTTAAAAAAAAAACTTTACAGAAATAAATGACTTACAGAATAAGAACTCTTCATAATCTTACTCAACAGACATAACCACTGGACATCTTTTGGTTTATATTGTTCCAAAAACATTTTTTATATATGAGCACTAATATAAGTAAAGATACAGTTTTCTATATGTAATTATTTCTACCTAAAAAGATTAATACAATAATGTAGCTCTGCAACCCTTTTTTTGTAAAAATAACTTAGAGTTCTTTCTCTGTTAGTACCTAGAACTCTCACTCATTCTCTACAGGCTGCACGAATTTCTATTGTACAGATGTGCTTTATGTATTCAGATCTCATTTACAGCTATTCAGGAAGTGAGAAAAATATTTAATATTCATATTTTTCTCATTCTCTCTCCTTCTTGCTTCCCACATCTATGATATTTTATTGGGCAAAGGTGACTTTTGGATCCAAAGTCAGAAGTGGCTCCTGTCCACTCTAGGGCTCTGTGGTTGTTTTAAAATTAGCATCTCTCTTAATTGCTCATTGTGATGCTCAATTATTTGGTTATTAACTGTCAACTTAAAAATATCATCTTTCATCTGTAAATTAAAGAGTAATAGAACACTCACAAGCCCTACAGAATTCTAAGGGGGGGTTCGAAGCTATAGATCTGGGCAGAATCAGGCAACAGGGTTAGAGAGTTCTTCTGTAGTTTCTGTGTTGCCTTTTGAACCCACCCCCAACACACACGATGTTTGGTTTCCATGGAAATTGGTGATGTATATGGTGTGTGTGTTTGTGTGCGTGTGCATGTATATGTGGTATAGATGCATGAATGTGTGTCTGGGCAAAAAGCCTGGCTAAGAATGAACTCCCCAGAGCAAATGCTTATGTGTGCAAAGCCTCAGGAGGCAGCCAGGTAGAATTTGGGGGTTACTGGGCAGCAGGAAAAGTGATCCTAGTAAATTAGGACAAAGCTCAGGAAAAAGCTTGGAAGCTATTTCTGTGGTTTTTATAAATTTGGAAAATTGATTCCTTGCCAGTGTGATGATTCCTTGGGCATCTCTGATTAATTAAATGACTCTAGGCCCCTTTGTGACAGATGTGACTTCTGAGTAAGATGCCATTGAATGAAACAGAAGATCCTGGAAAAATCTCTGACAGTCTTTATTATTTATATCTTGCTTGTGCCACAAATGTTGGAAAAGAGATTAGATTTAAGATGAATTCTGTATTGCTGGTTGGGGGAGGTGAGGTTGGGACATGTGATGGGGTGGGTAAGGATTTAGGATCAATTCAAAACATCTTTTCATTGCTTTCAGAATATTGTTGTCTGTAGTTACAGAAATGGTAGTCTGTGTTACTTAAGAAGGACAGCCTTAGAGAAGCTTTTATTCTTCAAGTGCTAATTTAAGCACAGCGTGGTTTCCCAAGTACAAATACAGATTTAGTGTGTACTCTACCCTACTCAATATACGATCATGTAGCTGCAAAAGCCACCTTGTCCTCAGTCTCACATTGCTGAGTGCTGGCAAGAATAATCAGCCTTACAGTTTTAAATTTTTGCTGGGATAAGGATTATTTTCTAGGGACCAAAAAAGAGAAAAAAATAAATAAATAAAAACAAAACCATTACAGCCTTTGTGATAATGACTTCTATTCTTTACATTAAATTGTCCTTTAAGTGTATAAAGCTCCCTCAGTCCATGATTTTATATGTTCCTTCCTAGAAATCCCTGGAGGGTAGGCATGGATTTATTACCCCCTCTTTGCAGTTGGAGAAAACGGGTACAGGAGTAGTGAACAGAAGCCAGGAATTAAGGTGAATAGAAACAAGGGCTCTGGAGTCAGAGAACTATGTTTGAATCCAAGCATCCCCCCCTTACACTGATGTGACCTGGGTCAAGTTATTGAATTTCTCCGCCCTTTAGTTCCCTTTTCTATAACTTGAGGACAATCATTTCTATTCTAGAGGGGTTGTTACGATGTGAAGTAAAATAAGGCATGTTAAGCATCTAGCACAGTGCTTGGCACACGGAAAGCCCTTGCCAAATGCAGGAACTCGTAATAATAATATATTCAAGGGCACAAAGATGGTCACAAAACAGGACTAGAGTTTGAGTTGGACTCTAAGCTGAGTGTGTCTTGCCTGCACCATACACTATGTTCCAAGACTTTCTTGGGGTCTTTCCTGTTAGAACAACCTAGAATCACCCCTTTGTGGAAGTTGCTATTTGAAATGGACTGTTTCTGCCAATGTAGGGCTATTTGGGAAAATAAAGTTTGCAAAATGAGCAAACACATTACAAACCCCTACTAAGTGTCAGGCAGGTTTACAATGCTGTTTCATTTCATCAGCACACTCTTGCTCCTTATGAAGATGAAGAACAGGAGGCTCAGGACATAAACAACTTGCCCAAAGTCATGTAGCTGCTATGAGGTAGAGGACACCAAGACCCAGAGCCATCAACACCAAAGCCACCTTTCCACTGCTCCAACCAAGGGCCACAGTAAAGGGACCTTCATTTTTTATGGTGGGGGGGGGGGCACAAATTTGTGGGCTATATTTTGTTTGCCTGCCTGCTCAAAAGACTCCTTCCTTAGTCTGGTTTCCTGGACTATTTCAGGGCTGCCATGTCATTTCAACCCCCCCCTCAGGGAGCCCTGAAGAATGTGCAAAGAAAAAAAGAAATTCAAGAAATCTATTATTGGCACTCACCCTCAATTTGCTATTATGACGTCCATTCTGCAAAGAACTGTTTATACCCTTATAAGGTTCCCAGCATCAATTTAACTGTGTTATCTCGCAGTAGATGATACAAAATGCAATTTCGGTAACATAAGGCAAAGAGAGGTGGGAGAGTTTCTTGGCTGAGGAATGAGAGAGAAATGAAAAAGGGCCTACTATGCTGAGTCACTAAGGCAAGCAGCTTACTATGGACCACATTCAGGCCTGAGCCAAGACGCCACAGTAAGTCAGATACTGGTTGGGGAGGCTGAGATATTCCTCTTTGGGAACGCCTCTTCTGAGAAGTCGCAGCCAGAAAAAAAGGGGGAAAAATGCCAACATCCTGAACATTTTAAGTTCATCAGTTATATTTTTACACAGTTAAATCAAGCACAAAAACAGAAAAAAGAAAGTCGTGTTTCCACCAGCTTTCCTCAAGACTCCCCCAACACAGCCGGATGTCTTAGCTCTCTTCCCTTTGTCATCATAATAATCCAGCTGCCATTACTGGGTGTTGTTCATGGGCCAGGAACTGGGCTCGTAGATCAAATGTCTTTTCTCACCAAATCCTTGCAAGAATCCCATGGACTAGGTACAGTAATCATCCGCATTTCTGAAATGAAGAAACTGATGGAGGTGTTGAGTAACTTAATCAAGTTTCAGAACTGGAGGGTCAGAACCCAAATTGATTCTTTCTGATACCAGAGCTGGAATACTTAATTGCTTTCTGAATCTGAAAAGGATGAGAAATCTTAAGATTCAGAGGTCCCAAACCTGTTTATTATCAAAATAACTTGGTGAGCTTAAAACAAAACAAATTCTCCTCCTCCCAAACAAAACAAAAAAGGAAAATAAAATAAAAGAAATAAATGAAAGGAAAGGAAAGGAAAGGGAAGGAAAGGAAAGGAAAGGAAAGGAAAGGAAAGGAAAGGAAAGGAAAGGAAAGGAAAGGAAAAACACCCCCACAGATTTCTGGACTGGAACCTTCTTCACTCTGGAAGATGTTTATATAGAAGCTTTCTGTTGGATCCTGAAAATTCATATTTGCATCCCCTGCCTTGTGATTCTAATAAAGACTCGAGTTGGAAACCATGAATTTTATCTAGTCCATTCATTTACAAAGCCGCAGCTTAGAATAATGGTTTCTTGCCCATGAAAATACATCAAGCTGGTGTCAGATCAGAATCTGATTCGTGGTCTTCTCTCCACATTACCACATCCATCGATTGATTAGTAAATTGGTAATACACGTGGTCAAGTCATTAATTCTATGAACTACACTTGACATGATTTTAATGGAGGGGAACACAGTGGGATCTGAGATATTAGTGAGAACCATTTTCATTAGGGAAGTTTCTAGGATTTGGAGATTTGGGGAAAACACAGATCAAATTCTAGGTGTTTTCAGAGAGAGGAAGAATTGTTGAGGGCATGGACATGGGAATGAGAATGCTCTATGAGGACACAGAATTTCCTAATCCGAGGAGCCCCCCAATTCCAGAAGAGGATGTGCTAGGGGGTGAGGTCCATAGGAAAATGGAAGTGAAGTCTGTGGAGGTGAAGAGGCTAGAGAAATACTTGTTCTCCTCACCTTCGGGAACTGGCGCATAGACATGGTGGGCAATCAGATACTCCAACCAGATTGTACAGCTAGTCAACTGAGTCCTTTAGAATTTATGTACTTGGAGGATTGAAGTAGGATGTCTAGGGTCCAGGGGTGACAGGGGTGGTGAGCAGAGGCTGTGTCCAGATTGTGCCTGGGATGTGCCCTTGCTCCTCGCCTGAACCAGGGTCTCTAGCCATCCCACTGCATTGGGGAGCCACTCAGTGCTCAGCCAACAAACCCCTTTGCTGTTTCACATAGCCAGAGTCGGTTTATATCCTTTGCAATCCAGGATCTCAGAATCTTCACCCGCGTGTCTCCCTACACGGAAGCCTACTACCTCCTTGATAAATTTCTCAACAATTTTGTTTGACCTGTTCCAACCTTTTCCCAAACAACAGCCTACTGAAGAGGCTGATTTAAAGACTTCATCTTATTTAATCTTTATTTGTAAAATAGCTATTATTATCACTCTCAATTAAAAAAGTGTGGAAACCTGGGCTAACAGACATAAATTTAAAAAAACCTAGGTTCAAATCCTCTCTCTTATACTTAGTTCTGTGACTTTGGGAGAATCTTTGTACCTCTCTAAATCTTCATTTGCTTGCCTTTGAAAGGGAAACAGTGACTACCTATCTCTCAGCATTGTTGGGAGGTGAAATGTAAGGCAAAATATTCTATATGTTATAAAATATAACTACAGTCATGTGATCCTATCCCTCACAGAATCCCTTGCATTTTAATTCACATTAAAAGCTGTATTTCAAAGGAAAAAAATTATAGCCTGATACCCTCCACCAAACCTAAATGACATCCAAGTCAAAATTTAAAAATTGGATAATTCTGCACAAAATTGATTTTCAACTACATTTGATTCCAGCCTGTCAATGATCTGTTTAGTTGTCCCTGATGGAGTATTCTGTTTGAGTTGTGGCTGTTTTATAGGAACAGTGGGATGAAGGCATCTCTTCTGAGGAATGTGAATCAGTATCACGTCTCTAAAGCATTTTTCTGAAAACATGCCTGGTAATAGAAAGGAAATCTCTTGCTTAATTGAAGACTCATGAGGCCTGACCTCCCAGAAATACTAAAGCTATCACTGAAGACACTTGCTGTGGTGAGGGCTCCAAAAGCTCCCCTAGATGAAATTCCAAGGGCTCCATGGGCAGAGCAGGAGTGTGGAGCCTGTCCTCGAACTGCATGGAGGAAATGCCTTCCTGAGCATGGAGGCCTTTTCTGGAGAAACAATTTGGTCACATGCCTGGCTGGACTTCGGGTGCTCATTTTTATTTAGAATCTAAGGAACTGATACTAAACTCTCCCAAGAAAGAAGAGTAACTATGACCCTTTTATCCCTCCCTCCATGTCCAGAGTAGGGAACGACGGGACTTCCTGAGATCAACTGTCAATGGAAAGCTCTCTTCATCTATTCCTGCTTCCCACTTGGTTTCCATGCACTTGATGTTACAGTCCCTTCTCAGTATCTCATGTGAGCCTGCAATATGAGTTTTATCTCTGTTCATACCTGTCCTTCCTTCTCCCCTCCCCCAATTTCCCTCCCCCTTCACACCATGACATCTTAGAGGAAAAGACGTCATTCTTTTTATCTAGGGTTGACCTCATCACATAGTCTTGAACCCATCCTTCTCTACATGTCCTTTCTTCATCCTCTTCATTTCTCCCTTTCTTGACTCTTTAATATTTAGTTTCTCTATTTAGGTTCTACCTTCCCCGACAAGTGCACTGCAATATTCTCCTTTCTTAAAACAACCCTTTCTTGAGCCTGTATTCACCTCCACCTATTATTACCCATCTATCTTTTCCTTTACAGATAAGCAACTAGGAAGAATTTCTCTATTCCCTGTGGTCCTCTCTTACTTCATTCAGCTTATTGTAACCTTCCCCTCTGCCTCCTACTCCCACCACCCCACTCGAACTGCTCTTTCTCAGTTTATCAATCACCAATTCAATGAATCCCATCAGTTCTTATTAGTCTGACACCTGTAGCATTTGACTATGATAACCTCTCTCTTCCTTGAAACTTAATTTTTGTTTCATTTTCTTGACACTTGCCTCATTTTGTTCTGACTCCAGTGGTATTTTCTTCTCAATATTCCCCACTGTCTTCTTTCCTCCCTAAGCCTTTTAAAAATTGCTGTTGCTCAAATGTGACAGGTGACAGCTACTTAGTAATCATTGCCCCACAATTTTGTTTGGCTTTTGGGGTTTTACTAATTATAAGGAAGGCAGGCTACTACCTCTGATCTAGGGCATACATTATGGTTGGTCTAAGCAGGAATATTAATCCTATTTTCCTTCACTAGTGATGTACTTTTAAGCCAGATATAACCAATGAGGCATAAGAACAAATTTTCTGTAGGACTTCTGAAAGAATTATTTTCCTATGTGAAAAACAGAAACTCACAAAATGAAAACCTCTTTCTTTTGTTCATATTCTTCCCTTGAGGTTGGTTGAGTGAGGACATAGAATTTGGACTCTGGCAGGCATCTTGAGTCCATGAGGTAACAAGTGTGAAGATAAATAGTCAACAGGCAGAGAATAGCAGAAGAGAAAACAGAAAGAGCCTAGATCCTTGATGACATCATTGATCTCTGGGCTAACCTCAGAATCACCTACCTCCGACTCTTATTAGGTAAGATTACTAAATGGCTTTACTAATAAGTTAACCAACTGTTAATTGATTTTTGGCTATTTGCAGCTGAATGCTTCCTAAGTAGCGTTGTAGTGCTTCATTTTGCATTGATTCTCTTCTTTTTTTCCTGTATATTCTCTTTATTGGGTAATCTTATGACCTCCATGGCTTTGAGTATCTCCTGTATCATGGTGTCTCCCTGTCTCAGTGCGTTTGGGCTGCTATAACAAAAATATCATAGATCAGGTGGCTTAAAAAACAGGTAATTTTTCTCATAGTTCTGAGGCTGAGAAGTCCAAGATAAAGTACCTGCAAATTCACTGTCTGTTGCAGGCCTGTTTTCTGGTTCATTGCTGGTTGTTGTCTTGTGGCTCTTAAAGAGCACTGATACCATTCATAAGGGTACCACTCTCAGGATCTCATCTAACCCTAATTACCTCTCAAAGGCTTTATCTCCTAAGACATTGGGAAGTAGGGGTTGGATAAATTAATCTTAGGGGCATACAAACAGTTGGTCCATGATACTCCAAAATATACATTCTAGCCAATGTTTGAATGAAATAATGTGTTGAGCATTAACTATGTATCAGGCACTGTTCTAGGTGTTTTACACAACTTTTTGGTAATTTTGACAACAATCCTACAGGAAACGTCTCATTATCACCATCTTATAGGCAAAGAAATTGAGTCAAAGAGAGTTTACAAACTTGCTTCAAATTCACAAAGTCATTACCAGTCAAGGCCATGATTTCAACCCCATAAGGCTGATCCCAGAACCTGAGTTTTTAAGGCTATACTTTTTCCCACTGCCAAAGAATTCAAATGCTAAAAAAAAAATTATTTTTATAGAGGTTTAATCTGCTCCTTGCTTATTCCACCTTTATTGGTCATAGCTGCTTATTCAGAATAGTTTTTCTGTCTTCTTCCTTTCAACTCCTTAGACACTAGAAAAAATCTCTCTTGTCCTCTCTTCTCTTCTCCAGGTTAAAGAGACCCAATGCTAGAACAGTTTCTTGTATAATAGAATTTCTAGACCTCTCACCAACCTGGCCATCATCCTTTACTCTGGACACATTCTGGTTTGATTGTGTCCCTTTTAAAAATGGATGCTCCTCACTAGACCTAACACTACACATGCGTATTTTCTGACTAGTGCAGGAGCCGATGGGATGATCACATTCTAGAAATTTCAAATAATCACACTTACTAATCATTGACCAAATACTTACCAGACTCCATGGGAAGTATTTTGCATACACCAAAGCTTCTCAGAATATTCTGCGGAGGTACTCCGAAGACAGAGAAAGTGCATGTGTATTTCCAAGGAACCAGCGGCATAGACCATGCAGCCGTGGTCTGTGGCTTGGAAGTTCTTTACCACTTGGAACTTTAAAAAGGGCAACAGATTTTTCTTCCTACTCAATAATAGATCTCTGTTTGGCTTAATATAAAATTAGGTTGTGAATGATTTGCCACTGAGTAAAATAAAAACCCTGGGAACACGCCTTGCATTTATGCCGTGGCCTCCCATACTCCCAAGCATACTGCCAAGTAACTCCTAGGAATTTGCCAACCTAATCTGAGAAGTGTAACCATATATTATCTTTAGTGCTCACAACAACCAGTCAAGAGAAGCATATTTGGGGACAGTTCAAGAAACACTGGCTCAGATGTAACTTGCCCAAGTTCTCAAAGATGGTAAGCAAAACCCGGCTTTGAATCTAGACCTGTGAAGTCCTTTCTACTACACTCTGTACTACTTTTGGAGAGTAAATATGAATGTATATCTTAGAAATTACATGTGCGAGTGTCCTGGATAGCAGATGAAGATTCCATTCCAGAACACTTTTAAGCCAACCTGATTCACAAATAAAAGCATTTTTCTCTCTTAGCTCAGCCCAAATTGATGTGCAGCACTGTTGGCTCTGGGATATCTTGGAGGCTTTTCCCCAGAATCTGCTGTGAGGATCCTGGGTGGGGAAAGATTTAATTTTTGGACCCAAATGCTGGACTTGATGTTTATCTCTGCTATCTTTCTTGCCATGTATTCTAGCTTGCTTAGGTAGTTTTGAATCCTAAGTTGGTGCACAAACCTGCTTGCATATCCCTGTAATAGGGATTGCTATCCCAATATTTCCAGGGAGTTTTGTAGAAGCTGTCTTAGACTACACAGCTCTTAAGTATTATTCTTATTGAAGCACTATTAAAAACAATAAGATTGTGTGTGCGTGTGTGTTTCAGATTTCAAAACTAACTTTTCTGGCTCAGCAGGCTTTGAAACTCACTACTTATCTTTCTCAACACTGTCAATGAAGAAATGTTCTTCTTGGGGGTTCTGAGGGTGGATCAGAAAAAGAAAGAAAGAAAGGAAAAAACAGAAGGTAAGATGTCAGGGGATGGGTAAAGCAAAAAATCCAAGTCCTTAAGGCCTGCGCATACCTTTCCTGAAGTGCAGCAAAGAGAGACTCTCCAGTGACAAAGCGGTGAGGAGTCTGCCCCATGGGGTCCTCCAAAATACCCGCCTCTTCAGCACCTTTCCTGAGGCTGCCCCTTGCCTCTCCTCGCCTGTTCCTCCAAGGTCCCTTTCCTCACCGCTTGCACAATGCCTGGGTCCCTGCCTCTGCTTGGAGATTTCAACTCTATCCCACCATCAAAACTCAGAGCATGAGCAATGTAGATCATGACAGCGGGACAGATTTGCCTTATATGCGGCTTCGCCAGAGTTCGCACTTACCTTTAAACAAGTGGGAAATGTGAGGAGAGAAGGGACAGGGCAGAGGGAGGAGTAAATGACAGGACTAAAATTAAATTGCAGGCTCCCTCCCAGTGACTAAGTCAGCTAACCCAGCAAAACTGGTCTACATTCTCAAGGCCAACACAGGACTCCCTCTTCACATTATCCAGAGGCACTCTTTCCTTTTCTGAGAGAAGAAGAGAAAATGGATTTGAAGCAAGGTTGGGGTCCATTGGCAGGGTGGAGAGGGTAAAGGGATAAATGCTTCTCTCTTTGAAGAGAACATACAGAAACAAAGAAAATATATTCCTCAGCCTCTTGGGTTATTCAACCCCGGGCACAGCCACAGCAGCTACCCTTGATGACCAAAGAAGCCCTGGAACTGATTGGAGCCTGTTGCTGGTAGTTAGCTGTCTGCTCTTATAGATCAGGCAATGCAACAGGTGCAGGGCAGTGCCATAGGCTGGTCGTTGTCATGACTCACGAGGCTAGCAGCACCAAGCCTAAGTGAGCCCCTCACCTCCCAGCATCCCTTGGCAATGCACCAGCTGCATGACCTTACCTTGGCCACTGGCCTTGACCTCTAGCGCGGTGCATTTTCCACTGCACTGTTTTGGTTCCTGCTAATATCTGATGGTGCTGAAGGGTACGCCACCAGCAAAGGGCTCCTAATAAGGACACAGGGACAAGCAGTGGATTAGCATTAGTCCTCTGAAGTCAAACTTCCTGGGTTCCAATTCCATTTCACTCTTGGGCAAGTTATCTACCCTTTCAAATCTTCAGCTCTTTCATCTATAAATGGGAGATAAAAACCTATGCTCTCCAGGGTTCTGGTGAGAACCAAATAATGTAATGTGCCTATATCAGCTGGTACATAGCAAGTGCCTGGTAAATGTCAGCCATTGGTAATGAGTAATTAACAAGTCACTTGCCTTTCTGAGGTAGTGTCGTGAAGAAGTGAGAACTATATTTAGGGTTATGTTATTTAGTAGATGATGTTACAGAAAAGCAGTGGCCTAGAAAGCAGTGTTCTTTGTTGCCTTGCCGTCTAAGCTTGGGAATATCTCCCTCTTCTCAGGCCTCAGTTTCCCATCTGCAAAATGGGAGCTCACCAAGGCTCTTCTGTGACTTACATTTTAGGCCTTCACTTTTCAAGTAACCCAGCAAGCCACTGGGAACGATGTTTGAGGAATATGCATTAGACAGAGTTGCTGCTCAGTTGGAAGAGTTTCCTAACCTCATGGCTTCTCTCATGAGCAAACCATGTGGATGGTGCTGGTCTATGTTTGAGGTATGTGAGGCATGAAATCATTTAAAGCTGTCTGCCTCCAGTTCAAGAACAGTTCAATAACAGACATTTTGGGGACAAAAATATGTATGTATTTTAAATTAGAATTCCAACAGAGATGGAAAATGCAAATGGCTTATCCTTATGATCAGACAGTATAGTGTCACGGAGTTGTAACTAATTCACAGGTAATGTAAGCTCCAGAGCTGAGCTTTCAGGAAATGGATTAGCCTATGTGCTATTTTTACTGTCTCATTTCTTCCCTTGCTGGCCAGAGCCTCAGGTGAGCCTTGCTTATGGGCAGGTGGGGAATTTCCTTGAGGTATTGAATGTGCTGCTGTGGCTTAATGGCCTGTTTACTCCATGAAAAGCAAGATGGAAGAGCAAAGACAAATGATACCCAAAGGGATTGAAAGTGAACTCCAAAGAATGTAGTACTGTATTGCCAAATTCAGACTCTGAAAGTCTAGGCTCTCAATTGTCATTTGGATCAGTGTTGGGCATCTTTTCTGTCAGGGAAGCTGGTTGGTTTGTTTCTTTCCTGTCATCTGAAGTATCACAGGCATGTCCACAGCAGGTGACAGAGCCATCACATACACAGTTGGCTAAGGAGAAGGGGAGGGACTCAAGATTTATTGGGAGTCAACGAAGGACCACACACTAGGTTGGTTGGTTTGCTTCTTTTTTTTCTCTCATTAATGTTTGCAACATCCCATGAGATAGGTGTTGTATTCCTCATTTCAAAGTTATGAAAACTGAGGCCCAGAGAGATTAAAAGGAGCTTGACAAAGTTTAGCCAGCTAAGAAATGGCAAACCTGGTATTTGGACCGAGATTCATCTGATTCTAGAATCTTTGCCCTTTTTAGAA
The DNA here is from genome assembly GCF_987537825.1 of Furipterus horrens. NCBI lineage: Eukaryota > Metazoa > Chordata > Mammalia > Chiroptera > Furipteridae > Furipterus > Furipterus horrens. The sequence goes on along the minus strand of NW_028327172.1, from coordinate 26,020,673 downwards.
AACCACACCTTAAGGTCAACATCATCTTCTCAGCCAAGATTCAGAGCATAGACTTAACTTTCAGTCAATTCCTTACAACTCTTCAGTCATTACTTGTTTTCCAGCTCTATTGTCTCCCTGGTCTATATTAGAAGGTCATAGAGAAGATTAAATTCAATAAGAATATATTGAGCATGTATCATGTGACAATTACTATGTCAGACTGAACTTAAGTTTCTGACAATTCAAATGCAAAGGAAGAATGTGAATCAATAAATATTACATAAAGAATAAAAGAAACATGCCCAAGGTGAAGTATTATATTTTATAATGCAAATTCTTAAAGCAGAAACTCCTACTCCTAAGCTCAAGACAGATATGACTAATTAATTACAAAACTCCTTCTCTGATAGCCTGAATAAAACCTCAGAATTCTTCTTGCCTTCCTCAGGAAGTGATCACCAATTAATTTGGAACCTCTTTGTCATTTCTCTGTTACAGGGAAGCAATTCATTTTGGCAAGAGGAAGCAATAAAAATTTTCTTAGGAGAGGTTGTATTTGAGAATGGGCTTCAAAGGCAAGCAGTATTTTAGTGAGTAAAGAATACTCAACAACTTGAGCAAATTTATGAAAGCCAGGAAGGTAGAAGGAATTTAAGAATGATGAGTGACCTGGTGTGTGTGTGTGTGTGTGTGTGTGTGTGTGTGTGTGTGTGTGTGTGTGTGTGGTTGTTGTTGGTGCATGGGAATTAGTCCTTGAAAAAAAAAAAGACTGGAAACTTAGGTTGGAGTAGAGCATAGAAGACCTTAAAAAATCATGTTCAGATATTTGTACTTCTTTTCATATGCCATAAGGCATCACATTCAGGTATGCCTGTTCAGAGTGATACTTTGGTGGTAGGGTGCAGAAAAGGTGAGAGGGGTAGAGGAAGACTACTTTAGACAGATGGACAGAGAAGATTGGCTCCCTAGGAGATACCTGAGCTGAGATGTGAGTAACCTGAAGGAACTATCAATACAAGGGCCTGGGGAAGGAAGCCCTATAGTGCTTTTATACTTAAAGTCTTTCTGAGGCAAAAAGGAGCCCGTGTGCCTGGAGCTTTGCCAGTGAAAGGAAGGAGAAGCAGGCAAGGTTGAAGAAGTGAGAAGGATGCAGTTATTCTAAGCTACTCAAGAGTTTTGAGCAGGGAGATACCTTCATTGTTTTACATTTTGAAAAGAATACTTCAGCTGCAACTTGCAGAATAGTTTAGAAAAGTAGTTTGGGAGGCATTGTAATAGTCTAGGCTAGAGATGATGGTGGCTTGACCAAACATGGTAGCCAAGGAAATGAAGAGAAACATATGAGTCCAAAGTCACGGGGATGAAAAAAGAAAGCACAGGGAGTATAGTCAACGATATTGTAATAACTATGCACGGTGTCAGGTGAGTACCTGAAATATTGGGAGGGTATGCTTTGTAAAGCAGGTGATTGTGTAACTGCTAGGCTATACACCTCACACGACTACAAAATAATATGGAATGCAAACAATAATTGAAAAATAAAATTAAAAAAATTCAAGTTATATGCTGGAGGTAGAGGCAATTGGACTTGATTTAAAGATTAAATATGGGGAGTAATAAGGAAAAGGGAAGAATCAAGAGTAATTTATACATTTTTGAGTTGAGAAAGTAGGTGGTTGAAAAGAAAGGTAAAAAAAGAAAGTGTGGGAGGGCATAATGACTATGTCTATATTTTGTTTTTGTTTTTGTTTTTTCTGGAAGGGCTTAACACTTTATAGAGTGGGAGAAGTACCACAACACCATCCTTGCTTTTCAATTGGACTTTATGGTTTACTCAGAGCTCAATAAGTACTTGCATTAAAAGGCACAGAAGGAGTATATTCTATTCTTATACATTTCTAGGGCAAGTACATGGTTTCAAGAGCCATAAAAATATTCACACCTCATTAGTTAAGAAATTCCAATTCTAGGGATAGATCCTAAGGCAATGCTCAGAGAAAAACATAACAGCTATGAACATATGTTAATGTCAACATTGCTTATAATATGATAACAAATGGAAACATCCTAAATGTCTCACAATAGATGATAGCTTAAAAATTTAATTTTTTCATAAAATGTTATATTAACTAAGCATTACAAAATAAGATATTGGTGGTATAATTAATGTCTTAAGGAAAATACGAAAGTGAAGTACAAAAATATAAAACCAGCATTTGTTAAACAAGCATATACATGGTAATAGGGAGAAAATACATAATTTCAGCAGCTGGTTTTAAAGTTTCTCTGTGTTAAACATTTGCAAACATTTGGAAGTTGTGCTTTGGTAAATTGCTTGCAGAGGTGTAAAACTCCCTGCCCCCAGGGTATATTCAAGTAATAAAGGCTAATCCCTAAACTTTCCTGCTTTCTATAGAGGTGCGTTCTATTCATTGTAGGTGTTTTGCTTTGCTGTGCAGAACACAGGATATATACAAGCCTAAGGGCAGGACTGTGTTGTTTTGAATAAAGGAGAGATGGCAGTAAGGAAGTCAGGGTACTCTGCAGGAACAGAGGGATAAAGGCAAGAGAAAAAGAACATCTGGAGGTGAGGGTAGGCAGTACAGTGAGAAGGGGGTTCTAGGGAGGTGTTCACTGTGGGCTTTTTGTTGTATATCCTCTCTTCCAGGTCCCTTATGGCATCTTCAATAAATGAACAATTTTGCACTAATTAGAGTGGACACCCATTGTTTATGTCTATCCAGACTCTGTTTCATCTTCTGCTAACAACACTTTTCTCCTTCTCCTCTCCCTCCTCCTCCTTCTCCCTCTTCCTCTTCCTTCTCCCTCTTCCTCCTCCTCCTCCTCCTCATTCTTCTTCTTCTTCCTCCTCCTCCTCCTCCTCCTCCTCCTCTTCTTCTTCTTCTTCTTCTTCTTCTTCTTCTTCTCTCTGTATGTGTGTGTGGAGTGTTCTTAAAAATGTTATATAATGTTTGAGATTTGCAAAACTGTGTAGAATTAGTATAATGAAAACCTGAAAACTCATCATCTAACTTCAGAGATAAAACATGACCATCATGGTTAAAGTATCCTTTTTTACTTCTTCCCCATCACAACCCTGTTCTTCCCTCCTGAACTTTGAGTTCACTTCTTCTAATCACCCCTTTCCTTTTATATATGTATCTTTCAGCTATGTTTTTATGTATCCTTAAACAATGAAATATACAAATGGTATTAGCATATGTGCATCCTTTTGCAACTTGTTTTCATTCAACATATTTGTGAAGATTATGTTTCAATGTATAGTTTTAGTTCACTCATTTCCTCTTGCTGTATAGTATTTCATTAGATGGCTATACCACAGGTTATTTATCCTTTCTCCTTCAGGTGGACATTTATGTTGTTACCCTCAAATTTTCTATGATCCAATAAATTCATTGTTCTCTCTAAGTCAGTTTGAGCTGAGTGTTATGTTATTTGAAAGAGTTCCAAATTACACACAGAGCTTTTATGTGACTATTGCAAGCTCAAAAAGGAAACAATTGATGTCTGAATTATAATTATGTGTCTGATAAAAAGAATTGGAATAAAATATATTTAAATGCTTGGAGGTGACACTGAATAATCTTTTAAAACTTGTTTTAAACTTTTACACAGTATATGTTAGTACAATTAGAAAATAAACTTATTACAAATGAAGATTAGGAGACAGTCACTGAAAAGTGGCTTCTTCAGGGTAAAAATGGCACAACTTCCTTAATAGAATACAAGGAAGAGAGCATTTAAAACAGGTACTCCATAGAAAACAGCATGAAAATACCACTCAAGTATTTCTCCAAAGATCCTTTCCTAGTGTGTCACTTGACTCCCTGGGGCATAGAATCCCTTATTTTTCAGAAAGGTCTGGACCTTGGAAATGAGGTCCACTTTGCTCAGAGGCCTTTCTTTATGCCTGCTTGTGTGGTCCATTGGAATCTGGAGAGCAAGTAACCAGATGGAGTGGCAAACTGGTATGTATGCCTTTTTGTTTTCTTCCTTTTTCAGAGTCTCAGAGCTCCCCCCTTAGTAAGCCCCCAGCTTGAACCCAACTCTGTGAGTCACCCCACATAATAGTGCTAAAGCAAGGAAAAAAGTAAACAAAATCCTATCAGTCTTTATATAGGATGCCTTGGAAAATGGTGCTGGAATGGAAGAGGCAATGAGAAATCATTCCCCAAATTAGGTCTAAGGCAGTTCAGATTTATAATCTGTTAGCATGAAAGGGCCTTAAAAGTGATCTAATCCAACCTCCTTAGTTTACAGATTCTGGGAGTGACTCAGAGAGAATCAAGGTGATTTGACCAAGGTCACATAGTTCATGGTAAGACTTGGACTTGGCCATATGTATCTAGATCTTTATGCTCCATTATATTAGCTGATGAACAGCAGTGAAGCTATTGCTTTTACTACTAACTATGCTGAAATGCCTAGAATTCCCTCTAAACAATTCTAGGTTTTCGTCTCCTCCTCTTCCTCCTCCTCTTTCTTATTCTTATTCTTTTTGTGTTTGTGGCAGGATAACTTCATAGACAGCATGCACATATGAGGTCTGTCTAGAAGGTATCCAGCCATGAAATAAGAAAAATAGAGACATTTATTGAAGATACAAGATACAAGAAATACTGTACATAGAACAATGACACCTCAGTCCCCTTCCAAGTAGGCACCATGGGACGTCACACAGTTCTCCCAATAGCCATCAGCTGCCTTGTCATATCTTTCTGAATCTCACCGGTGGCCTGAAATCTCTTTCTTTCAAAGGACACCAACTCTGAGCTGTAGAGGGGCTGAGTCACATGGGTGATTTGACATTTCACCAAAAAATTCTACATAACACGTGATGCATGAGCGGGTGCATTGCCATGAAGTCGTCATTGTTCATGCATGTGCATTCCAGTCCACTCTCCTTGCTGCCAGGTTACATCAATGTTGAGAAAACCATTCTTATTATGTTAAAAATGGATGGACTTTTTCCAAACAGACCTAATATAGATACTCTGTTTGTAACAAGAAGAATAGGTGAAAGTTTGGACCTGCAACATGATCAGATTGGGAAGAAGTTTGATGGTAAGAATACCAATAGTGATTTTTAGGACAAGAACAGGTTAGAGTTCATGGATTGATATTTAGCAAGCTCAATACCAAACTCCCTAAAGTAAGACTACAATTATGAACATGAGAATTAAAATGTAGACTCTAGAAATTTCAAGTTGTGGGAGCTTTTTTCTATGAAAGGTGGCAAAAATATTAAGTAGATATCAGGGAGTAAGTGTGGAATATTGCTAACCAATGATAGAGGACATTCATAAGCTAGGTTTTAGGGCAAATCCACATTTAGCTCATCTTCTAAATTGTTGGATCCTTGGGCAAGGCGGACATCGACACTCAAAATGATAACTTGGGGTCATGGAAAGTGCTCAGTCTTCTGGGCAGCTATGTGTGATTAAGGTAGAAAGCAGAACTTAAGCATTTAAAAAAATATTTTATTTATTTATTTTAAGAGAGAGGTGAAGGGAGGAAGAGAGGGAGAGAAACATCAATGTGTTTCTCACACAACCCTAACTGGGGACCTGGCCCACAACCCAGGCATGTGTCCTGACTAAGAATCAAGCCGGTGATCCTTTGGTTTGCAGGCCAACACAGTCCACTGAACTGCACCAGCGAGGGCCCGACTTAAGCATTTTTGTTAAAAGTTTAAACATTTTTTTTTAAACAAAAATGTGTTTGGAATTTTTCCTAAGATAACCAGACTTTCAAATTAACTAGACATCCCACTTTTTTCCCTGATCCTTTTAGGTAATTTGTGTCCTCCTATACACAAAATGGAAGAAGTCAAAGTCACACAAACAGCTGAAAAAAAAAAAGAAAAGAAAAGACAGCTTTAGATGTTATTGCCACTAGATTTAGAGAAATGGATCTGTAAGATAGGAATTTCCTAATGAGCAAATTCACTCACCACCCTACACCATCTTCTCAGAAGCATAAATGTTCATTTATCCATTTAGGCAAAATTTTAAATGAGTCATTCAGAACATAAACTAGGGAGAGGCAAGGGCTAGGACTGTAAAGCAGAAGGAAGAGCAAATATTTAAACTATAAAACGAAGCTGGGTTACTTCAAAAGTACGTTCAAAAGGAATAAGAGGATAATCCAAGAGGAAGCAGTAGTAATCTGTCATAAGGGATGAAATCAGGAAAAACAATGGGTGATTTAGGAAATACTTGATTTTTAAAAGTGTTTTTGTAATACTTAAAGGCAAATCTACACCTCAAAAAAAAAAAAAAAGATGTTTGTTTCTTGTTGTAAAATAGCTCTGAACTCAGCCTTTGTTCAATAAGAGTTTATTGAGCATCTACCAAAATCTAAGGTCTTCAAGAGATGGTAAATATGTTTCGTCTTTAGTGATGACTTTGAGAGATTCGAAGTGAATCCCTGGGATATTTCGCTAAAGATGACTTTAAGGCTGGGTATAAACGCAAATGGGGGTGTGACTTGATCACTCTATGCCTGCCACAGGTTAGAAGTCAGCGATGGCAGCACAAGTGCAGGAATTGTGATATCATTCTGCTAAATGCCACCAAATGACCAAAGATGTGAGAGATCACTCAGCCAGGAAGCCTTTCTGATCTGTCCATCACCAGTGATTAAAAAAAGGTGATTTGGATATAGTCCCTACCTTGAGGGAGCTCATATTTTAGTGAGAAAAGCAAGGCACACATACAAATAATTCTAATACAGTGTGTCTTATGCTCTGGTAGACTATGTTCAAAATATCATTAAAAATGTAGAGCTGGAAGCATTATTTTGTCTGGGAGAGTTGAGAGGGGCTACATGTAGTAATGAACATTTGATCTGTGTCTTAAAGGCTAAATAAAAGTTCACTATATAGAAAAATGAGGAGAGCATTCTTAGTACTGGCAATAGCATGTCTAAGACATAGAAACATGTAAAAACCTGGTATACTGGGGATGGATGAGCAAATTAGTGGGTCTGGAGCATATAATGAATGGCGATAAGTCGCAGAAAATGAAAGTGCAGAGGTAATTTGAGCCCAGATTAGGAAGGACCATGTAATGCCCCTTTATTACATTTAGATTTTTTTCTTATAAACAGTAGGGATCCTTTGAATGTATTTGACCTATTTTGCTTTTGAACGTTTGTCTAAGCAATGTGCAGGATAAGCTGAGGCTAGAAGAGAAACCCTATAAAACAAGAAAAACAAGTCACATAAAATAATATATACTTTATACAAAGGACACATAAAATAATGTATTCTGCATATAAAAAATTATCTGGTGTGGCCAGGTAAATGTCAAAAGAGTAGGCTTATGAATAATGAAATAAAAATTAATATGGATTAAATACTATATGTTAGAAATTGTGCAAGATGTTTTTCATGCATTAATTCATTCAGAAAACATTTACTGGGTGGCTACCCGTGCCTGGCCCTGTTCTAGACACTGAACAAAATGAAGAAAAATCTCAGTTTTCATGGAACATATTTCCTAGAGAAAAGAGACACATAGAAAATGAACAGGTGCATAATTTGTCAGAGAACGACATGTGCTTTGAAGAAATAAGAAGAAGGACACGAGGTAACAGTTGGGGTGCTATTTCAGAGGGTGGGGGGGAAGACAAATTCCTTTGATATGTTGGACTTAAGAAAAACTATGCAGATATTCAAGAAAAGATCATTTGAGGGAGAAGAAATGGTAAGTGGGAGGTTTTGAGCAAAAGTGTGCTTGGTGTCTTAGCGACCCAGAAGGCCAACGAGGCTGGACCAGGAAGAAGAGGTAGTAAGAATCAAGATCTGAGAAATGGCAGAGGGTGGTTCTAATGGGGCCTTGTAAACCATAGTAAGGATATGCATGATCTCATTTACTTCTCAAAACCAGCCTGTCAGGAGTCCTATTATTTCCATTTTACAGAAGAGAAAATTGTCAGAGAAGTACTTGTCCCAGGACACATGGCTAGAAAATGATTGGTTTAATTTAGAGTCTAGGTTAAATAAACTCCAGAGCCTATACTTAAAATCACTGCTTCTCACTAATATTCTTTTTTTTTCTACATAAAATTATCCTCCACATCAATAGCTTTATCACTTATTAATTTGGTGTTTCCTTCATTACTCACTTTCTGAGTCAGCTTCTTATTGAAGTGTCCCTGATCACTTTCCCCAGCTATGATTCCATTTTCCTCTGACATCTCATAGTGTTGAGCGAAGACCAGTCTTGTACACTCAACTTTTAGGGTCTCATTTGGTTAGCTCTTTGTGGAAATGTCTTCAGCTTTTCTACCCCAAATCACCAGCAATTATAACTTCCTGGAAGATAGGAAACATTTTTTTCAGCAAATATGGCATATGAAAAAATTTGGACTTTGTAATCAAGAGATCTGAACTTCTGATCTGTAATGATGTGAAATATGCCTTTGTAAACATCACTTAACTTCTCAGAGCCTGATCCTTCCCATCTGAAGTGCTGTTGTGGGGTCAATGTGGTCACTTAAAGAACCTACTAGTCTCCTCTGCCAGACTGGCTCACCCTCTCCCCAGTGTTGTCTATCTAACTGATCAGTACCCCATTCAGTTCTTCATACCAAACCCAGAAAATTTTCTTGACAACTATCTCTCCCGCATGTCCATATCAAATAAATCTCAAACTTACATTCATTCCACCTCCTCAGTGTGTTTTCAAAACCAGCTATTTCTTTCTATCGCATTCTGGTACCATTTTCAAGACACAGTCATATTTCATATGGAATATTCTAAGAGTCTACTAACTGGTCACCCTCTCCTGCCTACATCTGATCCATTCTGCATGTAATAGTCAGAGTGATCTTTCTAAAAGGCAAAGGTAAATGAGTCATTGACCTTCCAAACCTTCCAGTGATTTCTGGTTAATTCGGTTTTAAAAATATTTTTCCAAACCTCACTTAAGCAAATACACATGTTCTTTCATCCCACATTATTCTTTCTCTCACTATTCTAGACTAAGTATTCCCCTCTCCTCTGGTTGTTGAAACATAACCCCCAACACAACAGTATTTGGTGGTGGGCCCTTTGGGAGGTTAGTAGGTCATGAGGGCAGAGCCCTCAGGAATGGGTTTAGTGTCCTCATAAAAGAGACCCAGAGAGCTGCTTTCTCTGTGAGGATGCACAAAAGGTGGCTGTGTATGAACCTGGAAGCGGGGCCTCACCAGATACTGAATCTGCCAGCATCTTGATCTTGGACTTCGCAGCCTCCAGAACTGAGAAATAAGTTTCTGTTGTTTATAAGCCACCCAACCTATGGTACATTGTTTTAGCAGCCTGAACTGGCTAAGACAAGGATTAAATGAGATAACACTTCATGTTCCAGTCACACCAGCTTTCTTCCTGCTTCTTGAGCACCTCAGGGCTTTTGCATATGCTGTCCCACCCTGTCCTGTATTCTGTGGGTATCTTTCAATTATCCTTTAGGAGTCAGCTGAAATCATCACTTCCTTGGAGAAACTTCTGCTTTTACAAACCAGTCTAGGCTCCTTTATAACCTGCTTCCATTGCAAGTGCCCCTTCCTTCCCGACACTGAACCACGTATGGAGTCAAATAATCACTGGTACAATTATATGCTGATGTCTGACTTCCACACTGGACTGTGTACCTAATGGGAACAGATCCTTGTTTATCTTTACATTGCCAGCTCTTAGCAGACAGTCTGGTATATATAACAGTCTCCTGTAAGGTGGTTATTCTCAACCAGTGAAACCCCATGCATTCTTATTATAATAAATATTTTGTAGAACAGCGTTTCCTACCCTGAAATGAAATGCATAGATAACACAGTCTGCCTACATTCACAGTTACAAAAATTCAATTATAGTGTAAGTGTGATGTAAAGCATAATTAAAAGGAAATTAAATAATAATAACATTATATGTGTTCAGTATGTACTTGCTTGAGCCCAGCGCACTAGGAGATACTGTACAAGAGTCAGATATGTGCATCTATGTGTAGATTCTCCAGGAACGTGACACATGCGGGCTGATACAGGTGTCAGTCTCGAGTGCCATGAGTGATGGCTCCTTCCATGAGGTAGATTTTTAAAAATGGTGAACACTCTTAGCAAAGCTATTTTTAAAAAATGACAACCTACTCTTGATTTACATGGAAATTGTATTCCTAAATACTTCAGTGTATTTTAAAGCTTTGCACATGGAAAGAGTCTATGCAAAAAGAAGTCAGAGTTGAGGCTTATGTCTGTGTACATATGTGTGTATATGTATACAATACACACACAGGTCACTTTCTCACCTATGTGAATAATGGCTGGGACATCAGGAAGTCATGTTGGGATTAATGAATGGTTTTTCATTAGCTAGGACTGTCCCACGCATTTCAGGGTATCTAGCATCCCTGACCCTTTTCTAATAAATGTCAGTTTTGCTTGCTCGAATTATTGCAAGAACCAAAAATTCCCCCACGATTTCCCAAATACATTACCCTGGGGGCAGGACTGGCCCTATTAAGAGCTGTTGATATAAAGCATGATTTCTATATCACCCACAGCTTAGGTTTGTTGTTGTTGTTTTTGCTTGTTTGTTTGTTTTTTGCATATAGTACAAGGTTTAAGCAATTGTGTGAATGAATGGGATATGAAAAAAGGAAATTTTGTGGTGCTAGCACAGTAAATAGACTTCTTTGCGAAGACCAACTTCTGGGATTAAAGTAGGGGAACTGCTGCTGTCTTTTATCACGTGCAACAAAGGTAAATATGTTTATTTTCTAATATTCTACAAATGTGAATTAAGTGTCCCCTAGCTGCTAAGACACAAAGGCTATAGGATCCAAAGGGAAATATACCATAGTGCCCATAAGTTCATTACCCCAGGAAGGGACAAAGTATTGAAAAGAAAATAGAACGTGTTCAGCAGTATGACAGTTAGCAGAGATCATAAAAAATGACTTGCCCTCCAAAACAGTTTTACGGTCTTGTGTTTTATTAAAAATCTTAGTTTTTCTCCTGAGCAAATCATTCTGCTGGAGTAGCAAGCAGAAACAAAGCAGAGTGGGTGGCATCCAAGAAAATGACTTTGGAGCCATAACGTACATACCTCCACATAAACCCTGTCACATTGTGTGAACTGGTGAGAGTTGGGTAAGAAACTTGCTATTATAAAAATTGCTCTAACATGTCTCAGTTCTACAGATGTAGTCTCAACCCCCCCCCCCCAAACTTCACAACCATATTGAAATGGAAACAGATAGCTGGATGCAGCAGGAAAGTTGACAGGCAGTGAATGCTTCTGTTGAGAAATCATTCTCACCAAACTCTTTTCACCTCTGGGTTTGATGCTCTCTCCCAACTGGGGGGTGCTGCTAAGGGATACGGTGACTGAGCAACACAGTGGTTTTGTCATTGCAGCCAGTATGAATCCAAGGGTTGAAGTCAAGAACCATCGTTCACTCATTCATCCCACAGATACGAGTATTTACTGAACACCTATTATGTGCAAGGCACTGTTTAGGTGGTAAGTTACAACAGTAAACAAAGTAGGCAGGATTCTGCTCTCAGGCACTTTTACATTACAAAATAAGTACATAAATAGGTCATTTATATGTCAATATCCATGATGATAGGTAGTCAGAACACAATAAAGCAAAGTAATACATGATGAGTGGTTGGAAGTCGGAATGGGGAGCTACTTGTCTGGGGTAGTCAGGTAAGGTTTCCATTGAACTGTCAAGGGTCACTTCCCTCTGAGATGGTGACTCAGGGCCTGAGATCTGAATGATGTCAACTGCATTTATTTAACAAGTATCCTCATCTCAAAGTATTTAGGTCCAATGAAGTGGATCTTTTAATGCCAACTCTTTTGATTCAATAGAAATGGAGAGTATGCAGGAGATACTGTTTCTTCCTTAATTCAATAGGTACATCCTAGACTCCTTGGAGACACATAATATAATGCAAAAATTTCAAGGAAGTTGGAAACCTGGGCAGTAGTTCTGATGTCCCCTGAGAATGGGCTGAGTGACCATAAGCAAGTCATCCATGCAGCTGGGTTTGCTTGCATGTAAAAGGAAGTCAGACTGTAAAGTCCACAGAGAAAGGCAGTGTCTGAGTTGTTCACTGCTGTCTCTTCAGCCTAACAATGGTGAGCACTGACCCCCAAAGCTAATATTGTTTCATTTATTACCTGATAGGTCAAGTCCTTTACAACCTCATAATATGGTATGTTAGCTAAATCTCTATAACAACAGTGACAACTAACAAAAAGTCAATTTCCAACCGCTACATGGGGGCCAGTACCTTTTCCTTTCTGGGCCTCATTTCTCTTCATCCACAAAGAGAAGAAGTTTATCTGAGCAATTCATTCTGGTGCTACAATCATGAATTTTAATTTAGTTTTACAAATAAAATTGTATTTCAAATACACTAGGGGGACCCCGTGGTGAATTTTAAAATAATCATGCAGTGGAATTCTTTCCCAAAGCAAAATGTATCATGTTTTATATTATTCTTCCAGGTTGGGTATTATTGCATGAGAATGGGTTTTCTCTGTTGTGAGGTATATCAGAGTTTTAAAACGTTGCTATTGCTTGCTTCTATTGAGTTTGTCAGCGTCATTTCTGGGCTCTAGCATAATGCTCCAGGCTATTACAGGGAGGTGGCAGCACAGGGACTTGACACTCTCCTGGAAGTGACATTCTGCTTTGAGAATTGACATTTTCTTCTTCCTTTCTTTTTTCCTTCCTTCCCTTCTTTCTTTCTGTCAGGAATACTGGCAACATTACCAATAAATCATTTCCATGTGAGAAAGACCCAAAATTATACCCTTCTCATGAATGGAATAAGGGGCAGGAAGCATTAATTGAAAAAAAAAAAAACTTTTTTAAAGAGAAGGAGAGAGAAGAAAATTAAAGGAAATGTGAAATATAGGAATATATTTCCTTCACATCTACCATGTGTGAAATATAATGACTCCATGAGGCAGGGGCTACTATTATGCCCATTTCATGGATGAGGGAACTATGGTTTTTCAGCTTAAAACTCATGGAGATGGATCACCTAACAAAGTTTAGAAGGGAATGAAGGAGAATGAGAAAAGAAATGGAAGCAAAGATGAGAACTGTTTACTCTTGAGATTAATTGCTGGGTCAGTTGTATGAATTAGGAGGAAGACAACTGGAAGTCATGACACCTGAATTCTGGTTCTAGCTTATCTACTGACACATCAAGTGGAGAGGTTATCAGCACCCTGAGGAAGATGAAAAAATTAAGACAAGATTTGTATATGAGGGACCAACACAGTGGCTCCAGAGCTCATCAAGAACTAGCTGTGTTCCATGTCCACAAGCAAATTTTCATCCTTTTATGTTCTTCTCTGCCATACTACTGTTTCTTCTCATGCTCTGCCCCAAACCTTCCATTAAGATCTTCGATCTTCCATTAAGTCGAAGATCTCAAAATGGTGTCTCACAGATGGATTTGGTCCACAGAAGTATTTTTTCTAGCCAGTGTGGTATTTATAAAAAGCTTAAGTTATTTGCCAGCACCTAACACTGGGGGGGGGGGGAGGGGTACCACAAAAATTTTAGAGTTTTGACTTCAAAGATCAAAAGGTTTGGCCACATTGGGTTTTCTACTATCCATCAATCATTGACTGGACTTGATTGGGTGTGGGGGATCTTCAATCAACCAGTCTCCATCACTCCCCACTGTGTTACATTTGTTGGCATTTCAGGTCTGGCCTCTGTAGACATTTGAATTTATGACCCTCTGCTTTAGGCTAACATTGTATTTTTTCCTGGGCTTCTTTGAAAATACAGATACACTTGGCAGGGGAATCACATAAATAAGAAGTTGACAGGGTAGACTCTCTACAAGATTTCTAAGAGAAGTCAAAGATAACATTAATTGTCCAAGGGTAGGGTGGGCGTTCTAAAATTGGATGGATTGGGGAAAGAAGGCATAGAACTATCATATTGTAGTACACACAAAACCTTTGTTGAATAAATGAAAGCCGGGTGGTAAATTATAAGAGGGGCCTGAAGTCAAGCTTTTGTTTGAAGCACAGACTCCAGCCCTCACCAAAATGTACCTAATGAGCATCAGGACAGACTCAGCTGATGAAGGGCCCCCGTGGTCCATCCCTGGGTGCTTATCCCTTTGGGAAATCATAGTTCCTAAACTAAAAACAAGGACAAAGTCCAACAAAAGATTAGTTTGTCACTTAAATTCAAATTAATTTTAAAATATTTATTATTAGCTCTATTACATGCCAGAGACTTTGTCAGGCTTTAAGGGTATAGGATAAATCAGAAATGTTTCTTGTCCTCAAGAAACTCAGTCTTATAGAAAATTCAGAAAAAAATCAGCAGTTGTAGGTACTATGATAAGAAATACAGGGTGGTATTATAGGAGCACCTGGGTAGAAATCCTACCATGTCTTCATTAGTCTGTATGGCACCTTTTTATCAGAATCAGAAAAACAACCTCCTCTTGCAAGCACATGCATTCCAGCTCAGGGCACATGGCTAGTTAAATACAACTTGGTCTGGAAATCAATGTCTAGACCTGGTGTCTTTGGCCAGAAATAAGGTGATGTTAGTAGGTAGGTGGCTATATCAATTAGTTTATGTATTGCTTTAAGTAATAGAAAAACTAATTGATGGTGGCTTCAACCAAAGGACATTTACTGTTTACTTAACAAGAGGTCTGGAAGTAGGTGGATCCAAGGTTGATGGGTCCATGAATTGATGGGTCCATGAATCCATGGATCTATGTCTCAGCTATTCCTCAGGTCTTCTCCTCACAGTCATAAGATGACTATTGTAGATCCAGGTATCCTGAAAATCATTTACCAAGTCAGGATATGGAGTAGCCAGAATAGCAGAAGACAATTCTCCTTGCATGCTCTTTGCTTTGATCATAGAGAAAAAACTCTTTCCATAAAGTATGCCAGCAGATTTCTGTGTATTTTATATGCCAGAGTTAGGCATATGACCACACCAGTTGACAAAGAGGCCAAAAAGCAAGTATCTGGCTTCTTCAGCCTTTAGAGTGGGAAGCACTTTTAGAGAAGGGATGTTGGGGATATTTGTTGGGTGGGCAAATTACAGTGTCAGCCACACTAATTCAGATTCGGAGGGTGAGGAAGAATTTCCTAGAAGTGCTGCTAGAACTGAGTATTGAAGAATGAGTTAACTCCAAGGAAGTGCTGATGGAGGGGCTGGAAGGAACACAGAGACAGTGCTGAGCCAGATGGAAGAAGAGTGTGAAAGAACATGGCAGTACATTTTACAGGGTGTGGTAGGATCTTAGAGAATTAGAAAAGGTAAAATGAAAGAGAAGCAGAAGAATAAGGTTTAGCTTGATAGTTGAAGGACTTGAAAGCTGGATGGAAGAGGCAATTTGTAAATTATAGTCTGAAATAAAAGTACTAGAATTTCTGAAGTTTCAGTAAGACATGTAAGATTTGTAAATGGGAATCCTGCATCACTTCAAGTGTTTGGATATTCAGTATATGGTATCTCAATTGTGAGCTCATAGGGAATAGAGAATGAGTACCCACAGAGAAAGGCTCTTTGAAGTCAATCTATCCTTTCTTGAAAAATAAGTCAACAGACGGTGTGATGCTGATAACAATGGCAGCCAATACTTGTAGAGCACTTATTATGTGGCAGACACTGTTCATGTGTTTTACATATATTAACTCATTCAATCTTCTCAACAACCTAGGAGGCTAATCCTATTAATGTCCCATTCTGCAGCTGAAGCAAACTGAGTCACAAGTGCATTATAAACCTTGACCAATATCAATGCAGAATGGCTCAGCCAGGAGATAGCAAAGCATGTCGCTGTTCAAAATGTTTCTTCTTCTCCTACTTAATGAGGCATACTGTCTCTCTATATTGTGTTTGACCCAGCAGAGATTAACCCTAACCTCCCTGGTGACTAGTTGACATGCTGGCTAACATGTCAACTAGTCATTTCACCAGGCACAATAGAGAGAACAGCCTGAAAGCAAGGGGCCTGAACAAGATGGGTCAATAGGTTGATGTGGGTGTTATATTAAAACCCAGTCTTGGTTTCTTGCCCCCCCCAAAAGTATTGCTCAGAGCCTCATCAGAGCTATTGCTGCCATCAGTGTGTCATGACAGACAATAGTCTCAAGTCAGTTTTGGTCATTGATTTCAGTCTTGTAACTCCCCCCCCCCCCAAGAATATTATATTAAATGCTTGGTATATGCCATGTCCTATAAGAGGCCTTGGGAATGACCAGACCAATGAAATGCAATCCTTGCCCTTGAGTTATCAGGCAGTGATGTTTGTTTTCCTATTCTCTTTTTAAGCTATTGGTTTTTTCTTTGTGTTCTCCTTGGAGAAGATAGAAGAAGATCTTATGTTCTCAGATTTGGCCCAGATGTGATTGTAGCAGCCTGATGTGATTTTAAAAAATGTAGAATTGCAAATCAGGAAACCAAGCCTCTGATCAGGGTCTGTCACTCACTCATAAGTCCCATGGACTGATGGCTTCACATTAGGTTGGCAATGCGGGAAGAGCACTAGTTTAGAAATATGGATTCTGTTATATTATTGATTGTTGGTTGCCTCTGTTTCTAACTTGCATGTGGAAAGGTTCAGCATGACTTAATCTCAAGGAAAAGCTATGTTCCCAGTGCCCAGTTCAGCCGTATTTCTAACTATTACTACCAAACTCTTAGAATTTCTAAAAGAATTAATTTCCTTGCTGTCAAGGAACTTAGAGATCTGGTTTCTTGCTGGCTATTGATTGGGGGGTCATCCCCATCTCTTAGAAACCACTCTCAGCTCCTTGCTTTTGGGCCTCCTAACGAAGGGACTTAGGGACTCAGTGTTGACTGAGAGAGAGGTCTGAGAATGGAACCCTGCGCCACTTTAGAGAGACTGGAGATGAAGAGGACCAGCAAAGAATGGTGGGAACAAGTGACTAATAAAGAACGAGAAGAAACAAGAGAGGGTGTTATCCCTAAAGCCTGAAAATCTGGTGCAGGGTGGGGGTGGGGCTGTCAAAAAGGGATAAGATCAGCTGCATCAAATTCTGCTGATAAGTCAAGTAAGATAAGAAATGAGAATTGGCCATTGTCTTTAGCCACATGGAAGCCATTTAGGTGACTTTGATAAGAGTTGTGGTAAGACAAAAGCTTGATTGGAATGTCTTTCATAAAAATGGAGGGGAGGAACTGGTATGGAAAATATGAAAACAATTTTGAGCAATTATCCTACAATGGGAGAAAGACATAGGTGATGACTGGAGGAGCATACGAACCAAAAGAAGGTTAGTTTTTGAAAGTGGGAGATAAATCAGTTTGTGTGTTGACGGGCATGACCCTTTTGAATGAGAAAGGCTGAAACTGCAGGAGATGGACGTGACAATACCTGGAGTGAAGACCTTGGGAGTATGAAGAGGGAAAAGACATTGCAGTGCTTCATAGAGTTGAGGGGAAGATATAATAAGATACTCTCTGTAAGAGATCAAAATGATATCTGATACATGATATGTGGTCAGAAAATGATACTTATTACTATACAGCATCTTGGGGTAGGGGAAGAGACAAAATCAGTCCTCAAATACAGAAAACTTGAGGTTAAGATTCATGCCTAGTGTTAAGAGAGTATGGGTCAGAAATTGGGGTCACTGAGACAGCCCAAATTTGTGTTCCTGGGAGAAGCCAGAAAGCAAGAGGCCTCTCTGTCTCATACCCAGGAGTGTGGGCTCTCTTCATCAGTAAACTGGCTGCATAAAGCAAGCCCCTGAATTATTCGATTCCTCCAATTTTCTCTCCTATAAAAGGAGCCTAGTAATACCCATTCTCTTGAGTTGGAAGTTAATTTCTAAAAAGCCAGCCAGGCTAAGCAGGGGAAAGTAGTTTAAAACAACACTCTGCAAAGGAGAGTTGTTTTCAAGACAACGTGTTTCAAAGAGTAGAGAAGTGGGTATTCCAAAGAGTCTCTGGGATTAGAAAAACCAAATACTGTACTGTATACAATAGCTCCTTGAATGGAAGGGAGGGGAGAGGAAGACAGTTAAGTGGAATACAGGCATCAGGAGTCAAACAGCAATTAAAGGAACAAAGGTCAGCTGGATGATAATTACAGGCAGTTAGAGAGGGAATTATAGCTGGAGAGGTGCTAATTACATGGACCATTGAGACAAGGGTGGGGCTTCTCTGAAAAGGAACAAAATGAGGGCTGCTTTCCCACTAAGAATTAAGATTGCCCCTCTGAACCTGGGCTCACTGTCTGGCACAGGCCCACGAGTGAGGCTGTGTGCTTTGCTCTGCACTGGCTACTTCTGCTAGAATGGACAGGGCCTACCTTGTCCTTCACCAAGTTCCCACACTGGGTCTGGGAGATCTCTGCAGACCACTCCCAGCTTCTTGTTTGGTGTTGGGGTGTAGAGAGTCAGAAACTGGGCATCCACCGACCAATATAATCATTTTAGGGGCTGGCTGTGCCCTGCAGAAGAGCGCCAACCAAGACGGCCACAATAGGCGATATCCAGACCACACTTCTATCTTTGCTTCTGCCTGGAGTACGGATGCAGCTGCAGGGAGGAAGTGACGCCTTTTCTTGTGGTGCATTAAGTCACTATGTGGACTATCTCAACTCTGTAGCCAATGCAAGAAGTTTAGTCCAGCTTTCCCAGGTAATGGCTTAGTACCCTTTATTTCTCTTGCCACCTCCTGGAATTATTGTTCCCCATTAGGGGCTTATTGGAGAGGTGCAAAGATATGGGAGAGGTGGCAGAGGGAAAGCATGCCCAGAGCATCTTTTCCGAGCTCAGCCAGGGTCCTCTGCCTCCTGTTGTATTGGTACCCA
This sequence comes from Furipterus horrens, assembly GCF_987537825.1. Lineage (NCBI taxonomy): Eukaryota > Metazoa > Chordata > Mammalia > Chiroptera > Furipteridae > Furipterus > Furipterus horrens. The sequence continues at coordinate 26,001,827 of NW_028327172.1, read as the reverse complement.
TTGTGATGCTTCCTGGGTACCTGCATCCCAATGCTGGCATGGAAGATCTCTCCTATCCTGTGGAGATTCTCTGGGCTGGGGGTGGGGAGAGGGGCAGCATAAAACAGACTACTAGATATTAGGCTCTCTGTGTGCTTTATTTGATATTTCTACCTTTTTGGGTTTTTTTTTTTTTTTTTGTAATAGTCATCTATTACTGTGTAACAAATTACCCCAAGATTCAGTGGCCTGAAACAGCAATGAACATTTATTATCTTTTGTAGTTTCTGTGGGTCAGGAATTCTGGAGCAGCTTCGGTGATTGGTTCTGCCACAGGATGTCTGGTGAGGTAACACTGGAGATGTCAGCTGGCTCTGCAGTCACCTGATGGCTGGCCTGAGGCTGGAGGTTCCACTTCTAACATGGTTCACTCACAAGGTAGGCCTTTCCATGGGGCTGACTGAGTTTTCTCATGACATGATGGCTGGCTTCCCCCAGAACGAACAATGCAAGAGTCCAAGGTGAAAGCCACTATACATTTTTTTTTTTAACCTAGCCTTGGAAGTCACACATGTACCTTCTATAATATACTATTGGTCATACAGTTCATCCCTGATTCACAAGGGTTGAATATCAGGAAACAAATATCAATGGGGGTCATTTTGGACCATGTAGTGTCCATTATAGTACGCATTGGATTATGTTCCACTACATTCTTTAAGAATAAAAAGGAAATGATTGATGTTTGTTGTAGAGCTCTTAAATCTTTATTGGGCTTTCATTCACAGGAGATTCCTTGATCATCAAAGAATGTGTAAGCAGGTAGAAATGGGTGCTCATTCATTCATTTATTTACTCGTTCCTTCAAAAATATTTGTTGTGTGTGTTAGTATTGTTGACTGAATAGTATTAAACACTGTTTCAAGTGCTTGACAAATGAAAAAACAGGCATAAAAGTCTAGTGTCTTGTCTAAGATTGAATGACAGAAGGAAGTAAAAACCCAGTGTCTGGCCATTGTCACTGAGCATTGAGCAATAGTTGAGCGGTAGGCCCTGGGGGTACAGAGGTGAATGGTCCCTTTTTCACAAGGAATTGATGTACAGTGGAGAATCTTACAGGTACAATACACGTACACAGAGCCAGTAATTATGATAAGCACAAAAATGCTCTGGGAAATATCCATAGGAGTTGCTAACATGGTCATTGTCAGCTAAAGTGGTCAAGGATGGGGGCATGTGTTGAGAGATCAAATCAAGAAGAGGCCTGAGAATTGACTTGATTTAAGCCTTTGCTGAGCTCAACAAGAACAGATTCAAGATAAGAATGAAGCTTTTCTGGTTGAGGTCAGATTGGAATGGGACTGGGTTCTGTTGGTGGGAGGGGACTGGAGCCAATTTAGTAAGCTCTTTATGCAAATTCATATGTTGGAATTTAATCCCCAGTGTGATGGCATTTGGAGGTGGAGCCTGTGGGAGGTCATTAGGTCATGAAGTTGGACTCCTCAGGAATGAAATTTGCTCCATCATCAAAGAGACCCCAGAGGGCTCCATCCACTGGTTTGTTCTGTGAGAGCACAGCAAGAAGAATGTTGTCTATAAGCCAGAAAGTGGGCCCTCTCTAGACACCAATTCTGCTGGCACCTTGATTTTGGATTTTCAGGCCTCCAGCATGGTAAGAAATCAAGTTCTGTTGTTTATAAGCCACCCAGTTATTTTGTTATAGCAGCCCAAAAGGACTAAGACAGCCTCCATAGCCCCTTTCTAGCCATGTGACCAGCCAATGAATGAAGTCCTTCTGCTCCAGGGCCCTCTCTCAGCTCAGCAATGCATTTTTCATGTGTAAGTTTCATGTGTGTGTATCCTGAGAGTATAAACCCCCAAGGGCCAGAACCATAACATTTTGCCCCCTTGTACACAATGTAGTCAATGGACTTTCAATAAACACTTTCAACTTTTCCTATTATTGACATTATTGCATTTAGAGAGGCCTTAAGGCTTAGTGGTTAAGGGCATAGCTTCTGGGGATAGATGGCCTGGATTCAAATCTCAGCCTTGTCATCTGCACATTGTTCGAACTTCTGCAAATTCCATAACTTCTCTGAGTCTCCCTTTTCTCAGCTATAATGTGGAGATAATGGTTTTACCACCTGAATGGGTCTTGTCTTGAGAACTAGATGAGTTAACATGGGTAAAACCTTAGATTAAGAATAGGTCCTAGCACATAGGAAATGTTCAGAATGTGTTAGTTATGATTTACCCTTAAATATGTACATTCAATTTGCAGAACTCATTGGTTCCTTGATGGCATGGATCTAAGACATACTACAATTTAAGAGTAGCTTTCCAGAGGATAAGGGGGAAGTGTTTTGGAGATGCAATGGAGAGAAGAAACAGTGTATCAAATGTACATTGAATGTAAGTTGCTTCTCCAGAATCATTGAAATGAAGGTACGTGGATTTATAATTGAGGAACTGTAGCACATAAACATTTAAGTAGCTTGTCTTCAGCTTTTCCAGCTGGGGCACGTCTGTAGCTGGAGGCCAGGCTAGGATGTCAGAGGCCCCTCAGGGAATAGAAACACAATCCCACACTTCTGAGAAGAGAGAGTAGAAAATTTTTTAGTTGAGGTATAATTTACATATAGTCAAATGCCCAAATCTTAAGTGTATAACACAAGCAAATATTTAAAGTCATCTATGCTCCTGCCACAATATGGGAAACAAGTCTGGGTCTAAACATAATTGCACTGAAATTTGGAGCAAATGTGTCTAGATATAACATTTATTATGAAAAAGAAAACTTAGTGAAGATCATCATTTTTAGGCGTGGAAAGGAACTTATACTTGCTCATTGAACAGTTACTATATGCTACATATTTTCCATGAGTTTTGTTTCTTCATTAAAGATCTGCCACAACCCTGTGAGTTTCCTATTAATAACCCCATTTTACAGATGGGAACTTGATGCTCAGTTTACATAATTTGCCCCAAATTCATAGGATATTTTACGCTTTTAAATTGAACCTAGAGCTGTTCTGCTTCAAATTACTATGCTTTTTCCCTTTCTACTTTATTTATAATTTATTTAAATTCAATTCATCTTTTATCTTAGAGGTAACCAGTCCAATTTTTCACAACACGCAAAGACTAAACTGTCCTGGGTGCTAAGGAAGAAGACAAATGAGATGGAATCTTGGTGCTATTTTTAATGGAACAAAATGTCTTGAAGATGCATAGTAGAAACTAGTAACGTTTACTTAGACATGGGGGGGAGGGGGGAGAGAGAGAGAGAGAGAATATGAAAAGAAAGAGAGAGTGAATTGCTGACCATTGTTGGTCTTGCAAGATGGCAGAGCTCATGCCTGCCCAGGTGGTGTAGAACTCATATTCTCCCTCCCACATGAATTCTTTTGCAGCTGGACGGTGGTGGGCTTTCCATCCTACCCCATTTTAATTACTCCTAGGAAAGGTAACACTGAGAGAGTTACTAATTAGCAAAGTCAGATCAGAGCCATGCAAGAACAGATCATAGAAGAGGGAAGAGGCCAATGAGATGGGAGAGTGAGACATACAGGGTCAGTGTCAGGAGAGGGGAGTGATGATTTTCTGAACCACACCTGTTCAAAGCTCACACTGTAGCCCTGTGGTAGTCCACGTTATCATTAGGGCTTCTGTCTTTTGGGACCTGAACTTCCAGTTTGATATTCTACAAAAAACATATCTCCTGTGGTCTCTCAGTTTTGATAGTGTTCAGAAACACACATTATGCAACACACACACATGCACAACCTTCCTTAATTAAATTAGTTTATTTCTGTTAGAAGTTTTGCAAAGGCACGTTCTGTTTGATTCCCTCATTTGTATCTATTTCTGAGAGTCCAAGGTTTCATTAATCAGCAGCCTTCTTGACTTGGCCCCATTTAAATTTGTGTTTTATAGAAAGCATACTTAGTAAGAAAACTGAGGAAAAAATAAAAGAGGGTTGGATGCTTTCATCTTAGGGCAACCAATCCCTTGAGGAGAGCCCACACCTTGAGGGTTTGGAAGTCCCTGTGAGAGGCAGTCTGGGCCGGGCAGCTAAGACCCCTGGTGAAAGACAGGATACACAATCCAGTGTTGTGTATGCACGCATTCATTCTTTCGTTTACCAAACATTTGCAGAGTTCCTACTTCATACCAGCTTTGTGTTAGGGATACAAACTGAACCAGACAGTCTCTGACCTCCCGGACCTCAGCCTTGGGAAGAATACAGACAAGTGAATAATAAGTGCAAGGCAGGGGCGCTCTACACAGGCCAGAGGCTTTATTTTTATCCTAACTTCACTTTTTTTAACAACTCATTCCCATACCCCATCAGAACAGACCAGGGATAATGTCAAAAGATGCGGGTAAAATTCTGTGGTGGCTGTGTTCTCTACCTGTCTTACCCAGAAGTCTGCTTGGGTTTCAATGCTGAACTGAAGTGGTACTTGCTCTGGTGGTCAAACACTGTAGAAATGCAACCATCTGCCCTTGTTTTCAAAACTCACATCACCGAAGAATAGTTAACTAGCTATCTAGAAAATAAGGGGGTGTAGGTGGTTGAAGAGCTGAGCCTCCCAAAAGTATATCAAAGTTGTCACACCTAGTCACACCTAGAATCTACGAAGTTGACCTTAGTTGGAAAAACGATCTTTGTAGATGTAATTAAATTAAGGATCTGGAGATCATCCTGAATTTTGGGTGATTTCACACCTGGAGTTCTGATTCCTGGGCTCTAGAACTATGAGAGAATAAATTTCTGTTGTTTTAAGCCATAAAGTATTTGGTTATTTGTTATGACTGCCACTGGAAACTAATTAGAGGGTTAACAAGATTTTGCTATGATCTTACTTCCTGAATGGCAGAATTGTGATAGGGCATCTTCCCCAGACTCTGAAAGGGGCAATGCCCTGTGGCTATTTGTGCCACAGGGCCCTTCTATCTCTCCTGCATTTCAGCTATTGAATAATGTTTGGACCACACATCCACAGAGACCTAGATGAGTTAATAAGCAAATCAAGCATATACTAGCGAAATTAGAGAAATGCACCCCAAAAAGCATTTTGAGATATTTTTATTAAAAAAAAATTAAAAGAGCTATAAGGATAAAAATCAGAACTTAAATTTTTTTTCTTGTATTAATCATATATGCATGAATATGAATCCCCGAAGTGAGGTTAGGCCCTATGCTCCCAGGGAGAAAATCAAGAAAGTTTTGTTTGCGAAGAAGAACAGATTAACTTCTAGATATATAGATAGAATAATCCAAATGTATGCATACTGTATATAATCTATTAATTTAATTACCTTTAAATATTGTAAATTGCATTTAATATACTTTATCAATTTAGAAGTACAGTTGACCCTTTAACAACATGGGTTTGAATTGTGCAGGTTTACTTATAGGTGGATTTTTTCATTAAATACTATAAATGTGATTTTCTCTTCCTTATAATTTTCTTAAAAACATGTTCTTTTCTCTAGCTGACTTTACTGTAAGGATTCTGTATATAATACTTATACAAAATACATGTTAATTAACTTTTTATGCTATCAGAAATGCTTCTGGTTAACAGTAAGCTATTAGTAATTAAATTTTGGAGGAGTCAGAAGTTATACCTGAATTTCAAACTGTGTGTGGGGGTTTGGCACTTCTAACCCCTGCATTGTTCAAATGTCAACTACATGCCTTTTCTTTTTTATGTATCATAGAACAACTTTATTCAAATTCAAAAAACATTATCTTTGACATCAATATCTTTGTTGTCACTGGTGCTATTTTTGTGAGTTATTAGATTATTTAAGACTAAAATAATTCATTTCCAGAGATCATCATTTGTTTTTATTTTTGCATGAGTGGTTGAAGATAGAACACTTACGTGACATGTGAATTCTTATGTGACACGGTCACTAAATATTTTATCTCAAGCACACAAGAAACCGTTTCCATGACATCAGGATCCCTGAGTTTTCCATATGTGTATCTTTGCATTTTCCACAATGTTAACATTTATTCTGTTGCACATTTAAATGGCCTTCAAAAGGCTTGTTTACAACAATGTTCAACATTTGTAATTAGGACCTCATAATCATAATTAGTATAACTGTGTTGAAGTGTTGAATTTCTTTTTTTTCCCCCACTTTCTTTTTTTTTTTAAAACCAATTCTGCCAGGTAACTTCTGTAATTATCTCAACCCAGCACTAACTGAGGCAGTTCTAAGTATAATATACCTTCCCCCAAAGAGTACTTTTTGTTCAAAAGGAAGTATTAGAGAGAGTGTTCCATAATATGAAACATTTTGAAAGAACTTGAATATAAGAGGACTCCTTTTTTTCTAAAGGATAATTTTGGGGTGGAAACATTGACAAATATGATAGTATACAAAATAATACTTCATTGAATAGTCTTGTCTTTATTTTTAATTACTCATTGGAGTGGACAATATGATCTTTTCAGTATTTGGGGCTTCTAAATATCTTACTTCAATCTCGGTCCTATTCAAAAGCTGCATGGAGAATTTGGGCTAAGACACACAAAAATTGTTTGTCAGTGGGCCCTGGAGTTGTAAGGTCATGGAGTGTTTAAGGCAGGTGACTGTGTTGGGCCATGTGCAAGATGGGTAAATAGAAGAAGATCTACTGAGAGAGGTAAGTGAATGGGGCCACCAGGCAGAGAGAAGCAGACAGGAGAAACCACGTACTGTAGATCTCAGGATAGGCTGCAATACTTGATACACTATTTGCAGGTTCCATAAGGCATGGCTGTATGTCACCTCCTGGCCTTGGGGGACAGGGGCAGGGAACTGTCTGCTCTTATTATAAAACACTCCCATTTTCCCAAGTCAAATTGAATGTAAGTCCAACACCTTTTATTGTGATTTTCTAACTGAGCTTTCTTCTCTCTAAATGCCTCTCATTTTCTTTATCTGATCAATGGGGACATTGGCAGTCTTCCCTACTTCATAGTCAGTATAAAGATCAGATGAGGTAGGATGTATAAGAATACTATGAAAAGTATAGAATGCCTTATGAATCATGTACGAGGAATTTATTATTGTGGTTTCTATAATTGTTTGCCCTGTTCTGCAAAGTAACGGTCCATTGGGGAAAGAAGTCTCACCCACGTGCAATGAGTGGGTTCGTTTGCTGCCCTCACAGGTGCCAAATTGTGGGACTTTAGTCTTTTTCATGTTTCACACATCATTTTCTCTAATGAGCTAACAGTAGTGACCACTCCTGTGGAAACGTTTTGACATAGCAGAATTTTAGCAAGGGCAATTCAGACCTGACTGGAACCTAGGACAAAACTATATCCCTTTCCGATATCTCCTTGTTCTTGCCCCAGGGTCTTGGTCCTTCTGTCAGGTCTACAGAATATCCTGCTCTGTATTCTGCAGGCCCTTTCTGTAACAAACCTTCCCCCAAAATCTTCTCTGCATCCACACTTACCTGACCTGGACACCCTGCTTTGGGTTGTTAATCTAAGCAACAAAATTGTACAACCCTAGGGAACATGATTGCTTTTTATTAGAAAAATAAAATAAAACAAAAATTGCTTTTCGCCCATTGTATATGTATTTAGAAAATATTTTTTAAAATCACCTACAATTCTAAAAACATAAAGATAACTCTTGCTGGTGTCTTATTACTTACCTCTATATTTTAATGAATGTTTCTTTTAAAATTTTCCAGGTTTATTACAATATAGTGGATATTTAAAATTGTGTAAGTTTAAGATATGCAGCACAATGATTTTGTATATGTATAGACTACAAAATGGTTGTCATAATAAGGTCAGTTAACAAATCTATTTCCTAAAGACTATGTTTCTTAAATATAATTTATACATACTATATATATTCAGTTTATTCTGCCTCATTTTATATTATATAATGAACATTTTCTTGTGCCATAAAATGATCTTCAAAAGTATCATTTTAACATATGCAAAAATAATTCATAATTTGACGTTTCATAATATAGCTAATTTCCTCTTATTTGAATAATAATAATGTTGCAATGACTATCTCAGGGTCTTTGAGAACAAGTCTTTGTATATCTGATTACTCTCTTAGAATATATATAGGATGGAACAAAAAATAGGTTCACAGTTGTTTGTATGGGAAATAAAACAATAATTAATAAATAATAATACAAGAATGTACTACTTCATGTACTTACAACTCTAAACTTACTTTTGCCACACCCTGTATATAATCTATAATAAAATGAATATATATATAGTATGTATAAACTTAAGAAACATATATATGTCTATGTATATATACATATACAGGGGAGAGAAAGAGCATTTTTAAGGCTTTGATATATAGGTTCATTTTGTGGTAAGAATTTGCTATTTTCTTGCTGCCCAATACCTATTTTTTATAGTGGTAACACTTGAATTTTCTTTTAGGAACAGCTACTACCAGTCCACGTCCTTTTGTGGCACTCACTCTATTCTTTGGCATATGACCTCTGGCCCAGCCCAGCAAGGCATCTTATTTCCCCAATTTCAATGATTCATTTAGGGATGGCTGTGGGACCCATGATGAAACACGTGCATCCAATCAGAGCCAATCATACCATTTTTGCTTGAGCATAGAAGCCAAAATATCCTCATATGTTGAATATAGAACTGGGGAAATGGAAGCCTCTTGCTCCTAGGTTCCCCAAAGAGGGCTTGCCTGAGAGGGACAGATGGAGAAAGAGAAACTGGATCCTGGGGACATTGTTAGGTCCCCTGAATCAAGCCCTCCCCAAAGCTAGACTACCCTCTGGTCTTTGCAGTGATATGAACCAATATATTTTCTTTTTTCCTTAAGGCAGTTTAATTTGGGTTTTCTATCACTTGGAATTAAATGAGTCCTATCTGATAAAGATTTTATAAAGGTCTTTGGAGGGAATCATACCTTAACCCAAAGGAATGAATCTAAAGATATAAATCTTTGACTTCTTGAAAAGTGAGGTAGCTTGGGAAGTACCTTCAGTTAGTGAGACATGTTGCTTCTCTGTCACTCATTTAAAGGACAAGACTTGAACCTGGTGAGAAACAGGAGGTCCTCTACTTGCTCTAAGAATGGCCCCTAACAGGAAGCTGGCAGCTCTCCCAGACTGAGCAGATAAAGAAGGGGCTAGTGTAGCAGTGCGGAGGTGGATAGACAGATGGCATCTACTTATACTTATTAAGGTTACAACTCATGGCCAGAAAGCTCCAGCTAGATTAGGGATGATTACAGTTTCCCTGGTGAGTTTATATTTGTCAACATCCCTGAAAAAGTCATGGCCCTGGTTATAGAGAAAGTGAACCCTCAAGAACAGAATCAAAAAGAGAATAGAAAAGCCTCAAGTGTCTTAGTCTCCAGGAAAGGATCCTCTGGGTCCCTTGCTAGCACATATCACTATTTGTTGACCCATATCCATTTTATATGTTGATCAAAGGCTTGACATGCTGTGGGGCTTGCATCATGATACAAATCCATCCAGATAATCACCAAGATCTCTAAATCCCTTCCAAATATCACAAACCACTGTTCAAAATTCCATGTATGTGGGTGGAAACGTGGTTCTTAATAATCTCATTGAAAAGACCCAGGCTGGTAGGGGAGCAGACAGGGAGTTACACTCCAAATGGAAGATGTGTCTTCCTGTTTTCTGGAGTTGAGAACTCTCTAATGTGTAACAACAACAACAACAACAACAACAACAACAAACCCCCAAAACGAAAACCTGAACACCTACTATGTGCCATACCCTTTTGTATTAAAACAGAGCAATGAAAAAGATAGGCCGGGCTCCACCCTCACTGGTAAGACAGGATACTCTAGCAGCATAACAGAGGGTACCTGGCCTGTACTCGGGGTGGCAGCCAAGGAAGGCTTCCTGGAAAAAATGATCTAGAGGTTAAATAAGTAGTATTGAGGGAAATGGATTGGCAGAGGGAGAACTGAAGCCTGGAAGGAACAGAGAGAGAAGGCAAGTTTGAGGAAATACAAGTGTTTCACCAAGGCCAGACCAGAGTCTGCAAGAGAGGGAGTGATATGAGATGTTTGGATCAAGTTGGAAAGGGTTCCATGAGTGGTGTAGACATTTTTATTTTGAGGGCAATAAGCATGATGAAATAGGAAGGTAAGTCCCTCTTAAATTAAGGTTTTTATTTTCGGTGCCAGAAAGGAAGCCAGGTACCTTTGGAGTTGCAGACTCTTCTTCCATTACATGGATTAGACATCGTTTACAGTAGAGAGAAGATTAAAGCAATAGACGAGACTATGAAGCAGTAAGTGTGCAATGATATTCCTCCCACTCTTTTCTGTGGGCTTCTCCATGCTGCTGTGCTTTGCAGAAGTGAGCATTGTCTTTCCTGTCTGATCCCCAGGTCAATGTTGAGAATCCCCAGCAGACACCAGGATTTTGAAAAATGCAATGACAACAATCAGGAAGGGAGCCAAGGAACTTCCCAGAGATTCTGAATCTGAACTCAAAGTAAAGAATCTTAGCCACCTATTTTCATGCATTCATTGGAGAACCAACTGAAAGCATTTCCAGAGAAAGCTCTTCTGGCAGTTTGCACGATTTTTACCTTAAAGCCCCTATGGAGTAATCCACAAAGCACTTTTATTATCTCATTTAATCTTCTCCAAAACTGATGTCAGGATTATTTTTCCCATTTGACAGATGAAGAAACTCTGACTCAGAATGGTTTGCCCAAAGTCACAGAGCTCATTTGTGGCCGGGGCTGGATTGAAAGCGAGGTGCCCTGATCTAGAGTTTTGTAGTAATTTCTGGCAATGATGAAACCCAGGTGATATGAAGAAAAGTTGCAGGAATAGAGTGGGGTGGTCTTTAGCCTAAAGAAGAGAAAACACATTTGAAACACCCAGGCATTTATTCATTCTTTAATCAATAAATTATTTGAGTTCTACTCCGTGCTAGGCTCTCTGGCTAGTAATGAAGGAAACAGAAATGGTCCCTGCTAATATAGCATGTGTTAAAAGGGAAGATGGGTATTTAAAAAAAACAACAACAACAACCCTCCATATTTTGTGCTTGCCCAGGATCTCTTTCTTGGAGAAATGTGCCATTATCCTCTTCATAACAGAGTATAATGTTTCCTGAGGTACTGACCTTGTTCATTCCCCGGTATGTTCACTGAACCCAGAGTGCACACCTTGTTTAGATGGGCTGGGTCAATAAGTGACTCCTGGCTTCAGCGATTAGTTTAAGCCTAGCCATGACAATACCCAGGAGTTCTGCGCAAGGCACTGGGTAAGATACTTCTGCTCTTTTCTCAGGGGTCTTGGTCTGTAAAGAGGAAGAATACTAGAAGAGAGAGTGGCCATGTCTTATCATCCCATGGGGGGAAAAATCTGCTTGAAAAGAAATAAAATTTGTATAGAATAAGGCAGAAGTTAGGCCATGAAGAGAGAGCCCTGGAAGTTTCTTCTGAACTCCTGGGCCTAGAGGTGCTTTTCAGGATAGGTAGGGCAATAAATCCCCTTTTATGGGTTAAGTTAGTTAGTATTGGATTTCTGTCCTTACTGATACATGAAAAATTATATAATTATAAAGGCTGACAACTGCTAAGAAGGAAACAAACATGAGACCAAGAAAGAGCATAATTGTGGGGATATGGTTTATATGAGGTTGTTAGAAAAGTGGCAGTAAAGTTGCAACATGACAAAGGAATAGGCTTTAGTGAAGCCAAAGGGGGGGCAGAACCTTCTTGGTAGAAAGAACATGTGGGGAGGCCTGGAGCGGGAAAAGAGCTGTTGCAAGTATTCAAAGAGCTGTTAACCAGAATGGAATACATTTTATGTGGCCACATTGGACTATAGGTGTGATGGCTGGAAGTTGCTGGAAGTTGCTGGAAGTCTGATAGAGATTAGAAAAAAGAACTTTCTAGCTGTAAGGAAGTTAAGATTTCTCTGCTACTGGAAGATCCAAGAAGAGGGTATAGTCACAAATCAAGGTTGTTGTTGTTGTTTTTTACAGGGAAATTTAGTTACTAGGTAAGAGGTGGCTGGCCGCCATTCATTTCTTCATTTACTCGTTTAACAAATACTTTCTGAGCTCCTGTAATGTGCCAGGTATAATACCTGTGCATTACAGTAAACAATATGCAGTCTCAGAACTGATTCAAAGAACTGACAGTCTGATGCAGGATACTGACAACTCACAAGTCAATTCCATTACAGTGTGGTGAGTGGCAGAGCAGGCGTAAGCACAGGGTCTTTGTGAGCACATGAGAGAACAACTAACTCAACTGGGAATGACATCTGAGGTGGGTTCCTACCTGTCACAGAATGATTCTAAACATCAAGTAAAAGTTTTTGTGGAACCTGCGATTGGGACCCAAGGGCAGGCTTCTGTCATTGATGTGAGAATCCTTCTCAGGATGATGCCAAATGAATACATTCTAGTGCTTACTGGGAGAATCAGACAAGCAATTTGTCTTGTAGAATGGTGCCCTAACAAATATAATAAAGTGAACATATTACTATCTGAATGTTTTGCATAAAATTCACTTTAGGGAGGAACCTGTTCCTGGGAAAATATCTTCAAAACCTGTGAGGGAGACTATAAGGTAATTGGGAGCATAAGGGGTAACGGGAGGCTTCACAATAAAATGAGACATTTATGCTTTTCTACAGATTAATAAGAGAAATTTGTATTTGGGTTGCTTTTGGTTCTGTTTTCTCAAAGGTTGAGAGAAGGCAGGCAGATCAGAGCTGCAGATAGAAGAGAGGAGTTGGAAAAGCAGACCATGGAAATGTCCCTGGCTATTGGCATTTTCAGACCAGGAAATGCCCAGTGTTCCATTTGATGAGCCTGGTGGTGTTTCTTCATCTCCCTCAGACTCTTCAGTGTCATCTCTATGCCCAGGAATGCCTCCAGGGGGGCTATGTATATGTTTATATCTTGATGAAAATCCAAGAAGAGAGCTGAATTTGTCACTGGGTCTGTGTTGTGTAAAACAGAGACACCATGCATGGTCACAGAGGCCCAGACGTGACAGTAGCATATAAGCCTTATGGTGCCTGCAGAAATCCCAAAAAAGTCTTGGAATTCTATGGGGGCATGGAATGGCAAACTTTGAACCAATCTTATTTGTATCTTAAGAGACAAGGGGCACCATGAGCTCTGGGATATAGCCACTTCATTCTAGCCCAAGTGCATCCAATGTCATACTTTCATTAGAGAACAAATTAAATCACAACTGGGAGTTATGGTATATTTTCCAGCCACCCCAGCCTCAAGTGTGAGATCCTTGGAAATAAGTTCCTGGTGGCTTCTCCCATGCCTGGCACCTGACAAAGATGGGGCTAGACAAATAAATGCTTGTCTGGGGGCCTGTGCCCTTCCCCTGTAGGCAGAGGAGAAATGAATCAGCCTCGAGCCACTAACAAGTTACAAGCTCCTAGACAAAGGCCTGCATCGGTTCTGGGAATTGTGATAATGAGGCTGTGGAGGGCCCAGGCGCTGAGGCAGCTGCGAAGGACACAGGCCCTGCCCAGCTCCAGCCTCCTGTGCGCTCTCACTGGAAACAGGGATGTGGAAGCTCATTAGGGAGGAATGGTTTTAAAAAACAAAACAAAACATCATCAACTCTAATCAGGCAGTGGGTAGGGGTCAGGTCCCTTTTACCAGGACTGTGGGCTGGGAAGACAGGGCTGGGGCAGATGTGATAGGGCCCGAAGGGGCAGCTACAGTCAGCTGTCATGAGTGACACTTCTGGTCACCCTCACTCACCTCCAAGGGCACTGTGTTTGACAGTCTTAATTAGTCCCCTTATGGTGCAGTTGGTTCCTTGGGAAATATTGCCAACCAGAACCCCCAGCCTTACAGAAAAGAGCGGATGTACTCAGTCGGGCCTGGTCTTGGGTAGGGAAATGCAAAGCTGGCCTGGCACCGAGTAAGTAGCAGAGAAGGCCACTTCACCCACACAAGCCTGGCCCTGCCAACAGCTCTGGGCTTGTGCTTCCGGGACTACTGATGGGAATGCTGAGAATGAATGAGGGGAAGGCCCAGACTTCCTCCCCACACAGACACTGCTTATTGGAAGGAGGTTGGCGCAAACCACATTCCTGGCTGTCCCTCACTTCCCCTCAGCTCAATTAAGGCAGTAATCGGTATTTCTTAATTGCTGCTCCTGCTCCATCTCCTGTGCCTCCTCCCCTCTTTGTCCACTGCAGTGTAGTACCAGGAGACTTGTCTGTCCCCCGGGGCTGGCCTGAGGAGACAGGCTTAAGGAGGCTTAAAGGCCTTGACATCTGGTAGGGAAGCAACCTTGCAGAAATAGTCCGGTGGCTGGAACATTACCTGGCTGGGCTGGGACCCCAGTTTGCGGTTACCCTCCAGCGCCTGGGGTGACGCTCAGGCCAGCGTTTTGGTTTACCTCTACCTGGGCTTGCTTTTCTATTTCTAGTTTCTTGTAGCTTGCTTCTCATTTTATAAGTATGTTATTTCATTATAAGTGTCACTGTTGGTGGTAAGCCTCAGATCTTCGTGGAGTGAGATTAGGTATAAATGTAAAACAAAATTGCAATTACCTGTGTGGCAATAACAGCAACAATGGGGTAACATGATGGTGAGGGACTGGTGGGTGTGTGTAGGCAGCTTTAAAAGAGGGTTTTTTGATGTTAAACCCAACTTAGATGACCTCTTCTGAGGAGATGCTGAGATAACTTGATGTAGGAGCAACTCCAGAAGTTTAATGGTTAATTCATGTTGAGTTCAGGGAGCCTGGAGTAGCCTGAAGGACTCTCCGGGGCTCTCAGATTAAGATTTTCTAAGGATCTGTGCTCCTTGGCTCTTTCTTCCTTCCTTCCTTTTTTCCTTCCTTCCTTCCTCCCTTCCTTCCTCCCTTCCTCCTTCTATCCCTCCTTCCTTCCTTTCCTCTTTCTCTCACTTTCTTAAACATTTAATTGAACATTCAAGTTCAAGGTTGTGTATCAGATGATAATACAAAGACAAATCAGATATGAATCCCCATTGGAAACTTTCTTGGAGCTGTGTTCCAAGAAGGGAGGGAGATCACGTATGTATACACATGAGCAGCTCATAGAGTAGGCAGTGAAATGTGTGTTTAAACAGACACAACCAAAGTGCTAGGGGAATTCCTTATACTTCCTTCTGCTCTCACCGTGACTATTCCCATTTGACCTGCTATTCCCAATGCCCAGGGGCTAGATTCAGATATTCATTGGACTTTTAAGACTGCCCCTCTTGGATAGGTTGACGTTAGTGGACCTTGAGACTCTGTGTCATGGAAACTATACTTATTTGAATCTCTTGAGGCCAAAGATCAGTTTAACTCAGCTCTTAAACAGTCCCGAGAAAGTACCCAGTTAATGTAGACACTCTTACTTAGTGGTTAAGTTGGTTGTGTGGGTCTGTGACAGACTGTGGGGCTGTTGTGAAAGCAAAGTCCAGACCAAAATAATGGACTCGAGACAAAATGATACTTTCTTTCAACTTTACTTTGAAATCTGTCTCCTTATGCATAGCTTATTCATCGTCTTAAGCTAATTCATTAACTCAAAGCCCAATTGAGCATTTATGTGGTAGGAAAGATCCTTCTCACCACATCCTCCAAATTCAGCCAGGCTGTTAGCCACTCAAAGAACTGGTCAGGCAGCAGTTGGACAATAAGTTAAGTGGTGTAAACAAGGTTAGAAAGCGGAGTGATTCTAAGACTCATTCAACCATTCAGAACGTGCTCTCCAATAGAAAAAAATATATGAACCACAAACATGAGCCCCTGGATGATTTTAAATTTTCTAGTAGTAGGCTTACTTTAAAGAGTAAAAACTATTTTTAAAAGTAAGAGGAAGCAGATAAAATTAATTTCAATAATATATTTCATTTAGTTTGTTATATAAACATCATCACTTACACAGGTACTCATGGAGAAATTAAAATATTTTACATTTCCTTGTACTGTATCTTTAAATTTTGGCACAGATTTTACATTTACAGATTAGCCACATTTTAAGTACTTACTAACCATATGTGGCTAGTGGCCACCACACTGGATAGCACAGATTTGGACAGTTGGGATAAACTAGTTACTTCTAGAGCATGTCGGTAAAAAATACCAGCATTAATTTTTATTTTCATCTCATACATATCTACATGACTTATCTTTCTAAAATATAGCTTATTCATATAGTAAATCAGGCATATATTCTATCCCCAGTTTGTAGGTGAGAGAACTGAAACTTAGAGATTATGAAGTAATTTGTTAGAAATTACTACGATAGGTAGTGAGTGAGTCATAGAGCTGGAACTTAACTCTTTCAGGTCTGATTGATTCTAAATCCCACCAGCCTAGCATTTCCCAAGGATCTATAAGCTTCACAAGACGGGTATGGTGTCAAAGATACTTGAGGACTGTTCTGTACAATGGCCCAATCTTGGGGACTCACAGTAGGGTTACATGCTGAATGCTCTGTGAGGTCCTCGTGCTTAACTTCGTTTAACACAGGTTTTCCAAAACATGTGACAGGGAACTGTGTTTTCATGCAACATCTATTGACATTCCAAAGAGCTAATGTTTCATATAACTTGCTTTGGGATATTCACTGTGCCAATTGAATTCTACTTTTTGAAAAGAGGCTCCCAGCCACACAAGAGTTCACATCACAAACAATGACAGGATTTTTGAATGTTAGTCTCAGGCATTCAAAGGAGGCACTGTCTGGTGACTTTGATTTAAAATAATGTTTTTCCTTTTTCGTCACTTCAACTTCAAATTAAAATCATAGAGTGTGACCCACAAGTTTAATCTTAGCCAGAATCCATACAATAAAATAGCTCAAATAAGGAATTCTTTCTCCATTTCATACAGTGATGATTTATGTTCATAATGTTAATTGGGGCTCCTTAAGATCTTAGAACAGCTTCTGTACCAAATAAGAAGACTCAAATTCATATAGTATAGTTTGAGCATAAAGTAAATGTGATTACATTTCCTTTTCTTTCTTTCTTTTTAAAAAACATCATCGACTTATGTATGGGAAAATTGATACTTAAATTGACAGACTACATGTATGTACTAAATATGGTTCAAAGACTTCACTTTAATTCAATGAAGGTAGGAGCATTTATCATCATCCTCATCACCATCACTATTTTAAGCTGAGAAAACTGAGGCACAGAGAAGTTAAGAAACATGCGAAAGGTCACTCAGCTAGAAAGCAGCAGAACTTTGCTTTCAGTCTGGCCCTTAGTCCACATGCTTATCCATCACTCGTCAATACCAAATCAATGACTTTTTCAGAACAACCCATTTCAGAACCCAACTGGACAAATGGGATGGATGCATGTGTGTATATATGTGCAAAGTGATAGAGAAAGAGACGTAACAGAAAGTAGGTAAATTAGATATACATAGTAGAGATTGGGAGAGAAGTAGAGATGGATCCTTGCAGTCAACTAGAACTTTATAGGACATTTCCATATACATTATCTCACTTGATCATGAATTAGGTACTAGTGCTGCTAACAAAGTGGCTGAGAGGGAGGGGAACTGTTGGCATTGATGTCAATCCACAGCTCTCTCTACCACAGGAGGAAATTAGCCACAGTTTCCCTGCAGTCTCCTCTTCTTGCCTTAAATCTTCTAGACACACTTTAAAATGATGCCTATATGTCCATGCTCCAACCACATACCACAGCCCCTGCTTCAAGTTTTTCATTCAGACACTGCCCAGGCTTCACTCCACAATTCTGAGGCCCCAGTGAGGCTGACCAACATAGTGTGGCAAGGAGCCAACATTCTTATTTCCTGAGGTTGGATGGCTGGGGAGGCCTCTGGGTATCTCGGCCCACTTCCCGGCACACAGCTGCTGTGGCAGAGCCTGTGTAAATGTTTCAGCATTAGACTGGGAAACCACACGAGGGACCGTTTGGAAAACGGAAATACTCTCCTGTGTCAGTGTCAGGAAAGAGGAAAGCAAACCAAGGCCTATAGGGAAGCCCGGATGAGAACCTGTCTGGCAGGTGAGTTGGAGAGCCCCTGACCCAGGTAACAGCTGAAAACTCCAACCCCCTCTTGCTTCTCAGCTGTATGCAGTGACCCCCAAAGGACTGGCTGGGGATCGGTGTAAGAAATTCATGCTGGGGGTAGGGTGGTTTGGGGGTGGGGGGTGCTGGTAGAGTTCCTCAATTCCTTCTCATCCCTCCACTGGAGGGTTACATGGATAGGTTGTTCCTTTGAGAGAATCTGGGTATTATCCTGGCAGACCTTGGTCCTCTTTGTTTCCACGGCTCATTCCTTCGAGACGCATGTGAAAGAAGCCTGCTTTATATTTCTGTTGAACAAATTAGTTACACCTTTTGAGTTTTCTCACACAGGCCAACACATCAAAACATGGCTGAGAGCTCTGGAGAATGTCCCAGAGGTCCCAGACCCTCTGGAAAAACACTCAGTCGGACAGCTGCAGGAGCTGAGACCAAGGCCTTTCCTTGGAAGCCCCTCAGTTGGAGGAGGGAACTTGCCAAAATGGCCCCCCAAAAGGGGCAGGAAAAGAATTGATGGTGAATATAGTTTTGTGATAAAAACAGATTCTCTTATTAGAAGTTAATGATGATGATCATGTTATAGCTACTATTTATTGAATATTATCTGCCAAGCAGTTAACACATTCATTCAATAAAGATTGCTTCACATTATCTTCTTTAATTCTCACAATAACCCTTTATGAGCTAAGTATTTTCTCCAGATGATAAAACTAAATGGTAGAGCACTTATGAAACTTGTCCAGCTTCCCTCAGCTGGTTTTTATAGTAGAGGTGGGATATGAAACAGATTGTTTTTCTAATTCCGAAGCTCACATTCTTAACTATTCATCCATTTATTTATTCATCCACTTATTCGTTCATCCATTCACTTATTAAGCAAATATTGATTGCACTCAATATGTGCTAGGCATTTTTCTATTTACTGGGGATGTAGGAGGGAACAAAACAGACAGAGCTTTCATTCTAACAGAGACAGACAAAAACCAATGAACTAGTGAACTTATAGTATGTCAGACGTTGATATGCAGGAAGAAAATGATGCAGTTGGTAATTTAAGGGCAGAGAGGAAATTTAAGAAAGGTAAAAAAGTATAGGGAATGTTGGAGAGGGGAGAGGAAAATTTGTTATTTTGTATTGGGTGGTAAGAAATGTCATCTCTTATAAGGAGACACTTAAGCAAAGACATATATTATGGGAGTGAACCGTTTAGGTGACCAGAGTTCCAGTCAGGGGGAATAAATGCAAAGGCCCTGAGGTGAGACTATGCTTGGAGGAAGAGCAAGGAAACCAGTGTGGCTAGAGTGAGGCAAAATATAAGGAAATCAAGTCAGAGAGAAAGTGGGGCCCCAGATCAAATAGGGTTTTGTAAACCTTTGTATGGGATAAGTGAAGTGAGGAGAAGTTAAGGAAGGATTTTGAGCAAAAAAGTGACTTGAGTTGATATATTCTAAAGACTGCTGTGTGATGGTTAGTGTACATACATATATAGTATTTCTTAGTTCTGTCTGTTGATGGGGCCAAAGAGCAGTGAAATCCCTGTACTAAGTAGTACATCTTGGACTTAGATCTTGGCTTCTAAACACAATTTCCCAGTGGATGAAACCAGGGCTCCTTAAAGAAGTTGTTATTTCTAGGAATAGACCATGAAAAATGTAAGGTGGAATATATTCTAGTGCCAGACAATAAAGCAGATGCCTGAAAAAAATTGGGGGCATTTAAAAGAGGATGAGAGTCAATTTGAAGGTCAAACCTAGGACATTTTGAGCAGCAAAATAAATGATAGAATTAGATTAAATCCATGGAGTAAAATGAAAATAGTAATATTCAATGTAAATACATAATTGAATAAATAAGTAAATGGGGAAGAAGGAATAGAAGAATTCAAATTAATAAATGTAGAATGAATGAAAGGAATACAAAATTACCATTAGAATACCACAGTAATAGTTGCTGTGAGCAAGTTCTACCAGTGAGTGCTAAAATTGGAGGGTGAAAATTTGAACAGAATGGAATATTAGTACAGTTCCAGGTGTGTCCAAAATATTGACTAATTACATAGAAAACAGCAATAACTTTATAGCAGAGAAACTCAATAAGCATCACTTGAAATTAAGTGGCTAATGTTAACATCACCAATAAGATATCAACATTGGGTAGGCTGAATATGATGCACTGACAAGACCAGGCCATCACTTCTGTGATATGCTCGCTAAAAATGCATGCTCTCAATCTCATCATGAGAAAACACCGGACAAACCCAGGTCGATAGACATTCTACAGAAAAACTGACCAGTACTCATCAAAAGCTGGTTTAAGTTAAGAAAAAACTGAGAAATTGTCAGAGATTGGAAAAGACTAAAGAGGTAACAACTTCATGTACTGTGGAATTGCATTCAGGAAGAGAAGACAAAAAACAAATCAACAAAAATGGTGTAATCTGAATACCAACTGTAGTTAATAGTGTTAATATCCTGGTTTTGCTCATTGTACTACACTGTGTAAATTGTTAACATTCGGGGGAGTTGGGTAAAGGATATACATAAACTCTGTGTACTAGTTGTGAAACTTTTCTGAGGTCAGTATTTTAAATCAAAAATAAAATATAAAAAAATATAGGTGTTAACTAGACTTATGGTGGTGATCATTTCACAATATATACATATATAGAATCATGTACACTTGAAACTAACATAATGTTATATGTCAATTATATCTCAATAAAGAAAACTAGGTAAAAAAAAACTTTAAAAACTTAAGCTAAAGATTCTTGGGGGCAAGAACAGAATTCAGAAAACCAATTAGAAGCTTGCAATGGAAATAATCCTGGTGAGAATAATGGTTTGGACTAGGGTGTAACAGGGGAGGAGGTGAGAAGTGGCTGAATTCTAAAAAAAATTTGACAGGAGAGCTGACAATATTTGCTGGTAAAATGATTTTAGGAGGAAAAAAGAGAAAGAAACCCAGGATGACTTTAAGGTGTTTGGCCTGAGCAATTTAACTTGCAACAGAATACATTTTTAGAAGTATTTTTATTTATGTTATTTCCATTAATCTTCACAAAAATATTATGAGGTAAGTACTCTAACGCCCCCCCCCCCCATTTTAACAGTAATAACAAAAAACAACTACTATTTTCCAAGTATTTACACTGGGCACTTCACCTGTAAAATCTCATTTCACTCTCACCTGTATGTATCATTATTCTTTTTTAATATATGAAAAAAACGGAGACCCAGAGATGCGAAGTAGCTTTCCCACGGCCACCAAGCTGGTGAGTCACCTTGCTAGGATTTGCCACATTGCGTCTGAATCTGGTACCCACCCACTACCTGCACTCTACTGCGGTATTTTATAGTGGAGGAAATGGAAACGTAGCAGGTCTCATAATCTGCCAGGATTCACGCGGTTCGCATGTGGCGAAGCTATAGAACTTGACCTCCGCACCGATTTTAAAGCACAAGCTCTTCACCAGAGCGCTCTGTTTCTTGATCCAGTACATTTGATGGTGGATGGTGTTAGATACGGAGCTCCCCGGCACAGCCTGCAGGTACCATCTCCAGGCAAGGGATTTGGGTGGCTTCCTTGCCGCTGGTTCTTTCACTGGCTAGGACTGTTCCACACCCTGAGCGAGGCCGGGGAGACGCCATTGCCAAGCTGTGGCAGCGCTACAGTTCCATATGCTAGAACCACACGTGCCCAGGAAACCTGCTATGCCCATCAGCCTCCTTGGTCAGCCGCCAGTTGGAAAGGACGGATAAATCATGCACTCGTTTTAATGGGCCAAAAGGTCCCTGCTTTCCCTTTCTGCTCTGTGAAAGGCCAACCCTACCCACCCCTTTCCCTAAAGCACAGAGAAACATTCTCTGTCTCTGAAAAACAGAAATGAAGTCTTCTCGCAAGAAAAAAAATGAGTTCAAATAATCAACCGTGGGTGTTCTGGGTAATAATTAACCCTGGGTACTAAGAGAAGGGAATTGTTTTTTGCTTCTTTATATAATTTCCTTTTTCCAATTTTTATAAATTATGTACATTTGAGTATTTAATTTATTGATAATTGAATAATCACTTGAAAGAAAGATCTAAGTGTGAACTCTGACTTTAAGTTTCCTTAGATTTGAATATGAGGTCCACTATTTACTAGCTATGCGATCTTGAGCAAGGTAACTATTTAATTCATAGTTTCCTTACCTGGCAAATGTGGTTAACATGAGATCCTACTTCACAGTGTTTTTACAAGGGTTAAATGAGATAATCTATGCAAATAATTTTACACTAACTTCTAGCCACATTATTATCAAATTTTAAATTATAGTTGGTTTTTTGCCCTCCATGCTACCCTGTCCCTTGCCCCCATCGAGATGCTAAACTCATCTTGTTGGCACACAGAAGGGCAGCTGCTGTGAAAATGGGGGGCCATTCCAATGGATGGTCTAAGTGTCAATGGCAGGGAGATTTCTCCAAAAACAGTAGCCATTTCATCACTATGGTTCTTAGCAAGGCAGTCAAACAAAGGCTAGTGTTTCTCGTTTTTCCCATCCTCTAGGGAGCACATCCTTAGTGTCTCCAGTAAATTGGACTTTCAAAGGTAAATGTAAATTCTGGTGTTAATTTATTTAAAGTAAATTATTCAGAGAGTCATATGTCAGCAAACCTCATTTTGTGGCACTATATTAATGTCTTCCTTAAATACAGCTCACCCTTTCTAAAAGCTGTTTTATGGGTCCAGGAAATCTGCCTATTACAAAGAAGTGCTTATTGTAAAGGATGTTTTAGTCTTTGGGTTCAATTAGGGAGAGAGCCAGGGTCAATGGGAGCCCTATGTGTGAAACAGCCTTAAGAGCTGAGATGTGATAGGGAAGTGGGAAACCCACTAAAGCACATGGGTCTTTACCCGGCCGGAAGGGATGTGAAGAGGTGATAAATGAAGGGCTTGATTCAGATTTCACCAGCCTTTAGGGAGCCTAGTGACAGCATCAGACCAATCCATTGTAGTGGAAAGTATGCAGGTTGCAAGTGGAAGTTTCTGGGCCCTAGTGTCTTCTTAGGCAAAGTTAATCTTTCCTTGTCTGGATTTCCTTCTGTCTACATTGAGGAGAGAAATGTCTGTCTTTCCTGCAGAACTGCTTGTTATCGATATCAAATAAAACAGCTGTGAAATGCTTTAAAAGATTCAAAGAGCCATTGAAATATAAAGCAACATTATATTCATGGCTCTTAATTACTATTTTTATTATTATCATGTTTCAGGTGTACAGGATTGAATTACTTTTACTCTTTAATTCTTGGCATATTGTCATCACCAAGGCCCTTTCTACTATTTATTTCTTTATTCTTTTTGATTCTGGTTCTTCACTCCTATTCCCTGTCACCCTTCCCCCCAAATCACTGTAATATGTTTAATATATTCTGTAAAAAATACACACATGCTCACATACACATGGGCGTTTAATATGGATGGATGTGTAATTTACATATGAATGGCATTGTTGTATAGATCTAAGTTTGTTTCTTTTATCATCGATCTCTATGCTTTTAAGACACATCCTTGATGCTACCTGGGTATCTAATTAATCACTTAGAATTGCCACAGTCTTTCAGGATATGTGTTCCCCACCTTGAACAATTAACTCTGAGTGAAAGCTCTCATGCTGCCTCCACCTCCCCACCACTGCACGTAACACCCATGACTATTCTTGTGTACTGCTCCTTATGGTCATGGTTGAGAATTTATTTGGAATATACGCCTGGGAGCAGAATTGGGCAAAGGACATCAACATGCAATTTCCAGAAGAGAAAACCCAAAGGACTAGCGAGCATTTGAAGTTTTCCTCAAATGTATTAGTAATCAGAAAAACGTGAATCAGAACAAATGAGCCATCACTTTACATATTAGATTGGCGATAATTAAAAAGCTGGATAGTGCCAAGTGTAGGTGGGGATGAAGGATAAAAGGCTCTCATCTGCTGTTGGTGGGGAGTGATGGGCAGGGGCAGCTGGCAGTGGTTTAGGAGAGCCATCTGGCAGTATTCAGCCAAATTCGGATATGAAGAATTTCTGATAGGTATAGTTTTTATTATTGCCATTTTGCATTAAAAATAATTATTAAATATCTACTTTTCTCATTAAAAAATAATCATTCAATACCTACTCACCTAGCTCTACCTAGCTCTCCTAGATTCTAGAGCTACAACAGTGAATGGTTCAGACATGGTCCTTGCCCTCATGAAATTTAAGATACAGCTGTAAATGCTTGATCATCCAGGTACCGCCAAGTCCTATCAGGGCACCTGGCTTCCTTCACATCAGTGTCTGCTGAATGAACGAATGACTGAGGAGCAGCAGATATTAACCACACTACTGCTTCCCAATCTCTCAGCCCCTAAAACAGTTCCCCCAGGCAAGGCTGGTACTTTTTGTTCTACACACAGTTCTTGGCCTCCAGGGCAAGCTTTAAACTTGCTTTCTTCCCACCTCCATCCCCAAAAGTTATTTGTAACTCACATTAATTATCTTCCAAGCACTTGGGTAAGAGCCAAGCTCTTGGGTCTCTTTTATAAGGGAATTAATCTCAGTCATGAGTGCCCTGCCCTCATGACTTAATCACCACGCCCAAATCCCACCTCCTAACGCTATTTGCATTGGGGCACTGCGATTTCAATAGCAGGAAGCATTTACCTTTGTGGTTTTACCTAGTACCTTGACAAATGCACTTTATGTGAATGACAAATACATGCTGGAGGAAAAGGGCATTTTAATAACTGTCAATTAAGGCATTGGTTTTTACCCCTGGGTCTGAATAGCGATTCACCAACACCAGCTCCCTGCCTTCACCCTCCAACAGCACACAGCTTTATGCAGAAAGTGCTCATTAGAATGGAACCCCAAAGCCTTGCCTTAGCTCCTCCCAGCAGCCTCAGCCAGTTCCCTCCCAAAAGGTTCTGTTCAGGGTTGAAAAGATTTATAGCATCCTCTCGCTGCTGACGATGTTTCCCTATTGATCCTGCTTCCGGAGCTCTGCTCAGGGGACAGGGAGTGACTGAAATGCTGAATTTTTACCAGGCTCACTGCAAAATCATCCAGACAGCCCAGGTCTCCTTTGGGACCTGGAGCCGAAGGCAGAGAGCCACTGAGTCACACACACTTCCTCCCAATTCACAGCGGGATGAATTCCCCCCTCCCCCCTTTAGTCAGTGCCTCAAGAGCCAGCTTTTAGGTTAATCCAAGGTCTTCGCTTGAAGGTTTCAGTCTTCCCTTTTTCCAAAGACACGTATGCCACCTTGGCACTGCTACACCTTCATAGTCCCTTTCTCACTGCTTACCTGAATTGGTCTAAAACATGTTTATCTTCTCTATTAGTCTTTAAATTAAGGGCTGGAGCTGTACAGATCCAGCACTTAGAACAGGTTCTGCTGTTGAAAATGTTGAATGAAAAAATGACACACCCCTCCTACACACACACACACACACACATCAATTTCCACAACAGAAATTAAGAGCATGAGAAGCCACTGCTACCAAGGGTGAATTATAAATGCCAAAGTTTCGGTCTAAGATTCTGGAGGGCAGAACTGTCATTTGTTTCATGTTTAGATAAGAGAAATCTTATCCATGGGACAAATGCTGGCTCAGGGATGACAAAGTATATATCCATATGTCACCCGTCCCTGTTATCACATCTATGACAGACATCATTAATCCACTAAAGTGTCCTGTTTCACTGAGTATTCAGGCAGCTTTCACTAATCAGCAGAGATGAAACCTGTGGGCCATCCCTCAGCTAGGAACTGACCACATATTGTGCTTTGAACTCCAGGTGATAAAAAAATCATGGTTTCTCCATCTCCTTGAAAAGAAAATATTTTCACCTATAAAAAGTTAAATCACACTATAATGCTCCATGACAGCTTATTCCTTCATTAACAAAAGTTATTAAGAATCCATTATATGTCAAGTACTATATGAAATGCTGGGGACATATAAAAATGAATAAGGTGACAAAGTCTGCTTTCAGAAAGTTTGTAGTTTAATGGAGTACATGAAAATATGCAGTTAATATACAATGTGGTAAATTCTCTGGTAAAGAAAATATGAGGTGCTAGGGAACTGGTAGGAATGGCCTTGGGAACTACAGGAAGGAACCAGAGAAAGGGTATTGTACTTGTTTCCTGGTGCTACTGTGACAAATTACCACTAATTGGTGGCTTAAAACAACAGAAATCCTCTCACAGTTCTGAAGGCAAAAAGTCCAAAATAAGGGCCATATCTTCTCCAGAGGCTATAAGGGAGAATCCATTCCTTGCCTCTTCTAACTTCTGGTGGCCGTCAGCATTCCTTGGCTTGTGGCTGTATCACTCCAGTCTTTAAGACTAGGATTTTCAAATCTCTTTGTTCTGTCTTCTTATTGTTTTCTCCTTTGTATATGTTAAATCTCCCTCTATCCCCTTTTTATGAGGATACATGTGATTGCATTTAAATCCCACCTGGATAATCCAGGATAATCTCTCCATCTCAAGATCCTTAATTTAATCACATCCTTAGTCTTCTTTTTCCTATATAGAGCAACAATCATGAATTTCAGGGATTAGAATGTGGCTATTTTGGGGAGAGGTATTTTTCAGCCTCCCATAGCTACCGAGCACTTGAACTATGCCTAGTACATTATAGGCTCTTAATAAATGTTACAAGAATGAGTAAAGTTGCATCTAATCTAAGACATAAGGGTGAGTATATAGAAAATTGCATACTCTTGTTCAGAGAGTACGTGGACTAGGAATGAAGAGGACAAGTCATTAGCTGGGAAAGGAAACAGAGACCAAAAGTTGAAGAAACTGATTCAGTTAACCACCAAAGTAGAGCAGGAAGGAGGTGGGAGGCAAGGCTAGGGACAGTGGTGGGCCACAGCAAAATGCTGAGAGGCAAAGTCAAGGCTAGTTTAAGATTAATCTCTGTAAAGAAGAAAGCTCAGCAGCAGTCCATTTTAGGCATGACTTTGACCCCTTTGCCGGCTAAGACAATGATGAAGACAACGGTAAAGATGCTGAGATGTTGTTCTGCTCCATGGTTTTCCTTCTTATTTCTTGTGCCTGCAGTTTCCTTCCCCCACTGCCTTCCTTTCCAAAGCCTATACAACTTTCCAGTTTTCTAGTCTCAGTCCATGTGTCTCTGTTTCTGATGCTGGCTCTCTTATCACCTTGCCCTCTTCTCACAGAGACCAGGGTAACCAGTTAGACAGGAGAGCAGTAGTAGATTGTAGTGGATAAGAGTGAGGATGCTGGGATGGAAGCTGTATCAGAACAGAAGCTTCATGGGGCAAGGGTGTTTGTCCCTTTTGTTTACTGTGGTGTGCCTCATGCCTGAGACAGTGCCTGGCACATAGTAGACATTCAATAAATATTTGTTAAAAGAATGAATGGACAAATGGAACCAGATTTTGCATTCTAATCCTCGCTCTACCACTTATTAGCTATAAATTAGTAAATTACTTAAATTCCTTCTGCCTCAGTGTCCTTATCTATAACATCAGGACACTAGTCTGCCTCATGGGTTGTCTGGAGAGCAGAAGGGTTGATATGGACAAACATTTAGAACCATGCCTGGCACCAAGGCATTTTTCAAATCTGTACTGCAGAGGTTCTCAGAGTTTCCCCAAAGTTCAATATATATTTAATTTTAAAATGCATTCTAAATTATTTAAAAAATTGCAATTTACAAAATGATGCACACTCAAAAGTGTCTTGAAGCAACATTAACACACAGCAAAACACCAGTGCTTTCACTTGGCCTTTTCTCATTACTTTAAAATCAGTAAATGATTTGATCTAAATTTTTAACTTACAGCTATACTAGTAATATAACTATCTGTTTAATCTGTTGAGGTTCTAAGAGATTTCACTTGAACACTGGCTACATATTTTGGGAAAAGTGCTGGTGATCACTTTTATCTTGTTCTGTTTTATACAACAATCATATTTAACTCCATACTTTTCCAAACATATGCAAAGAAGACAGTTGAGTTTGCCTTGTTTGAAGGAATGTCCTTGTTTCAGCCTGAAGGTAGAGGAGGCAGTTGGGATTTATTAAAATCACCACATCTGTGCGCAAGTGTTCCACAGAGGCTACACACTGGGAGGCACCAAGATGATGCCAGTCAATGCTCATTCAATGGAAAAAGAATTATACCCAAAATGGGCAATTGATATAATGCTCTTTGAAAAAAAAATAGATTGACTGGTTCCCTCAAGCTATTTTTATTCATTCATTCATTTCAGAAATGAGAGTTAACAACACACCATATTGCAGGTACTGTGCTGAGTTCTGAGACTGTAGTGGTGATGGAAGCAAGACGGACAAGATCCCACCATGATCGAGCTTAGAGCTCTTGGGAAAGAAAACCTCAAATACAGTAATAAGAGGAAGTGTGGGAAATTCCACAGGAAAGGCAATACTATTCCATGAGAGCTGGAATAACTCACTTAGGTCTATAAGGGACTTCCCTGGATTTTCAGAGAAAGGGAGACCTAAGCTGAGATCTGATTAATAAGTAGGAAGAGTTGGTTTAATGAAAAGAAACTGTGGAAAGGTCAGGGGCAGAGCAATATTCCAGCAGAGAGAAGGATGTGCATGAAGGCATGGAGGCAAGAGAGAGCATACCACATTTGCAGAAATGAAAGAAATTTAATATGGCTGCACCATAGAGCTGGAACTTTCACAGTATCAGCTCTTATTTTTTAAACATGCTTACTGGTATATCACTCAATGTTTTTCTTGGCTTTTAATTTCTTTAAAATTTCAACTCTCTTTTTGATTGTTGCTTGCCCCACTACAATATCCACTTTTCCAGATGGTCACCACTCTTTGCCATATGTCCAATGTACCTTCAACTTTTTGATCTTTGCCTGTGTCCCTGACTCTGCTTTCCTACATTGATATAAATGACACTTTCCTGCCTGGTGCCTGCCAAAGCTTTTCTCATCTGCCTTTCTTAGGACTCGGGTTTCACACCCACAGATAGCAATCTTCAAAGGGCTATTGACCCAGTGTAATAAACTCTCCAGCCTGGGCTTTGCAAAATGAAGTAAAGTCTTTGATCTCTCTTTGGTTGCCCCTTAGAATGAAATGAACTCTTTGAAGTGAAGTTTGGCTCACCTAGAAATGACAAAACAGGACCAAAGGAGTTACAAGGTTTAGACCAAGATGGCGCTGCACGGAAGTTATTTTGTTAAAGGATGGATTAGAGGAGATATCCAAGAACATAGTTGAGGTTTAGGCATCATATACTAGATGATAATCAAGCTGAAAGATCTTCCCCCACTGTCCTGGCTTTATGCACCAGGATGGCAATCCCAAACCATTACACATCCCACCCCTAAGTACTTTCCAGAATGTATTCCAGATACCACACAAACCAATACTCAGATTCATTTTGAACAGTACACAAACATTCAATCTACCTTCCAAGATTACACCTAGAAACATACCAGCCTCACCACTGAGGGTTAGGCAACACATATGTAAACAACAATGCCATCTGAGCACCAACTCACCAACACTGAAGCCATCTGAGTCATACCATGAGGGATGAGGATCCCTAAAGGTCAAGTTTACATTGTAATCAGGTCTACCAAGCAGCAATGGTTAGCAGTTGCTCTGGGGCCTAAAAATTAGCCCCCAAATAACTCAGTCCACCTTGTTTTCTCACTATAGCAGCTACATGTATTAAAGATCAGTTAAAGCATGTGTTCATTAACCATCCTACAGACCAAAGGCCATAACCAGCTTCAAACAGAAAGTGTTATTACCCAGCACTCAATTCTAGCACTTTGAGTTGCCAGTAGGTGGCAGAAACTCAAAAATTTTTTTATAATTCTGTTTTCTTTTTAAGGTCCCAGGCTGTCTAACTCAACCTTTGATAGTTTGGTACATCTGTATGAGATTAGACGTGGTGAGAGAAATGTTTGTGAAGGTAATGGATAACCAACTTGGGTTTACTGTCTTTTTCAGTAATTTTGGCAACTCCCCTGGCGGGGGGTGGGAGGGGGAGGTGCAGAAACACCTTGTGGTGCAAAGCATTTGATCCATTGTATTATTTCTACAACTCATCACAAGGATTTGCTCTGTACTGCATGAATTTTCCTCTCTTGCCAACTCTGGTCCTGGGTCTTTTCATTGATTGTCCACACTCACCACTCTTGGATTTTGAAATATTAAAGTTCAAATTTTTCCAGAGAGAATGAAGTTGACAGCTTCTGATGAAAAGTCTCTCTCTTCTTAGTCTACAATGAACACTGCTATAGATATTAAGCTTTTTTGTAACCCCTAACAGTAGCTTTTCTTTTTTTTTTAATACACATTTTTAGTTCCATTTAGTGGGCAGAGTTCTGTGGAAATAAGAACTAGAGATGTGAATAACTTAAATTTAAGTCATGGAGAGGAAAAATCTGAAATAAATATTTCAAATTAAGATCTGCAAGATATGGTTTATAGGCTTTCTGACTGGACCATTTGAAATTAACAGGAAACACAAAACATGAAACATAATAGAGTTTTTCTTCTTATAGAGCTTGGGAGAAAAACCAAACTTCTCTATGGTTTGTTTTCCTTGAAAGACAAATCAAGCAACACTCAGAAGCCTCTGAGGGGTTTTGGAAGATTAGTGGGTTCTGTCAGTAATTTTGAAATTCTTCAGAAAAGACTTCTGTAGCTCTGAAGAAATCCGAAACACTCATTTGAAAGGATATATGCACCCCTAGCTTCACTGTAGCGTAATTTACAATAGCCAAAGTTTGGAAACAGCCCAGTGTCTATCAATAGATAAGTAGATAAAGAAGTTGTGGTACATTTACACAATGGAATACTATTCAGCTGTCGAAAAGAAGGAAATCTTACCCTTTGCAACAGCATGGATGGACCTGGAGAACATTATGGTAAGCCAGTCAGAGAAAGACAAATACTGTACGATTTCACTTATATGTTAATCTAGTGAACAAACTGAACTAACAGGCAAAATAATGACAGACACATAGATACAGAGTAGGTTCACAGGTGTTAGGGGGTGGGGGAGGAGGCCGGGTAATGGGTAAGGTGGAGGAATTGAGCAAAAACAAAAAAGAAAAAGAGAAAAAACTCATGGGGCATGAGGGGAGGGAGGTGGAGGAGGATATAGGGGGGGATAAATGGTGACGGATGAAGACGTGACTTGTGGTGGTGAACACACAATATAGAGAACAGATGGTGTATTATAGAATTGTACACCTGAAACCTGTATAATTTTGCTAACCAGTATCACCCAGATAAGTTCAATTAAAAGGAAAAAATAAATAAAAAAGAAAGGCTGCCATAGAAATTCAAAAACTTATGGTTGTTAAGGATGACTTTCTGGTGATATCAAGGAATCAATTCACAGTCGCAATAAAATACATATTTTTTTTTCCTGTTATTAGCCTTTTTCCTCCCTTCTGATACACGGAGAGGCAAGACCCAACCAAATTTCATTTTATATGGAAGCCAGTTCTCCACTCGGTGATTCTGTCTCTGGGTGACCTGCCCGTAACCATACCAGTTTGTCACTGTGGCTGTTCTTTAGGTTTGAAAGCAAAGAACTGGGTGGGTGAGGACATGTCCCAGATTGTCTCGTCGGCAGCCGTCCGTCTTGAGAGACGATGGTGTAGCTTCTTAAGAGTCTATCTGCACCGCCGAGAATGGCTGTGCAGTCCGACTCGGGAGTGACACGGTATCTGTCTCCTCCCGTGT
Source organism: Furipterus horrens (assembly GCF_987537825.1). NCBI lineage: Eukaryota > Metazoa > Chordata > Mammalia > Chiroptera > Furipteridae > Furipterus > Furipterus horrens. The sequence goes on along the minus strand of NW_028327172.1, from coordinate 25,970,053 downwards.
TGAATCGACATCTTGCGATGACGCTGGAGTGTCCTCTCCAGTGAAGCTGAAGCTACAGAGCCTGGGCAGGGTGATATGGAGGGTCTGCTGTTGCCCATGCAGCAGACCCCCCCTCTCTTCGCAGCTGAAGGGTCCAAGGGAAAGACGGAGTCAATACAGCTTGGCTTCAGGTGCGCCGCAGGAGTTGCCGGTGTTGACTACAACGTCAAACCGCCTTAGGGACTCCGGCTCCGGATTTTCTGTCGGGGTTTACTCCCTTAGCCTTTCCCCTGAAGAGGTATGCCGCAAGGCAGCGGAGGTTTTTTGGAGTCAGAGTTTTCCTTCTCTGATGTGCCCTGACTGGGAGATCGAACCAGCGACACTTAGCTCGCAGGCCGACGCTCAATCCACTGAGCCAAACCAGCCAGGGTAACTAATGCTGCTATTATTCATACCCTTGGCCAGTGGTTTACAAAGTGTGGTCCCCTGACCAGCAGCAGCATCTCCTGAGAACTTTTAGAAATACAATTTCTTGCATGCCCGCCCCTCCCCTCTCCCAGCTTAGACTTACTGAGTCAGAAACTCTGGGGGTGGGGCCTGGCAATCAGAAGCCCTCCAGCTGCCTGGAATGCACACTCATGCTTGAATCTACAGCAAAGTAGAGGTTAACTGTTTTAAAGATCTAGGGGTTTCTCCTGGGGTTTAAGAAGTGCACCCCTAAGTACCAAAGTACAAAGGATAGAGGCAAGAAGGGATGACCTTGGAACCCCTTTGTTTATTCTTGGTATAAAAATATGATTTCTTTCATCCTGTGCATGGAGTTGTTTTTCCAGACTGCTTTTACTTTTTGGAAATCAGTATAGCATAGCATAAGAGAACTGTGTCTGATTCTCACTTTTTAGCTGTGTAACTTTGGGCAAATTAATTTATCTGTGCCTCGATTTCCACATCTATAAAGTGGAGATAATAAAACTTCTACTCCTTTGGATTGCAAAGATTAAAGGAGGTAATGCATGAAAAGCATGGAAAATAGTACCTGACACATGACAACCATGTAATAAATGTTAGTTATTATCATTTTTATGGTCCTTCAAAATTAAATTCACTTGTCACCAAGGATTGATCAACGCCCTTCTTTCCCTACCATCCTGAGTTGGTTGACCCTTTATCTGTGCTGTGGCAGTATTTTACCCTTGGCATGTACAGATTGTTTTGTAATTTGCCTGTTCCTTGATAGATACATTACTTACTTTTCCAGTGTAAGGACTTTGCCTCATTTATCTTTCTTCCACCTCACATAAGGTGTGACACAGTCGGGATTCAATAAATACAGTTGAAAAAAAGGAAGGAATATGATGACGACTTTGAGGAATTTACCACATTCTTAGCATCTTGTAGGCAGTTGAGAACACTTTAAAGAAGCATTTTAAAGTAGATTTAAAATTTTACATTATTAGGAAACAAAGCACATATTCAGGGCTTCCTGCTACTAATCCCCAATGTCTTCCACTTGCTCCGATCTGTTTAGCTTCCTTCTCCCCACTTCCCCTATCTCATATTCCTTGGTAATTCTGAACTCAAGGAGCTTCCTAGGTTATGCCTGGGGAATAAGTAATGACACCAAACACTAGAACATTTAACAGTGGAGACGTTAGGCAAAGATGAATCTAAATACTCCGACTATATCTTAAGAACTTGCACTCTTTTCCTTGATTCTCCTTTTTCCTAGATAGACTTTTATTCCTGGGTACTTTTCTTTATATTATGCTGATCTCCTGACCCCCAAGCTTAGTTCCAGCCACAGGTTATGATAAATATTAAGACCAGCAGGAAGGGATCTTCTTGTTCTTAATATTTCCAGTAAAAAGTCCCTAGCTAGGCTTTCATTGACCTCAGTTGAATTAGATGCCCATTTCTGGATCAATCCTTGTGGCCAGAAAGACAGAACATTCTGATTGGACAAGCCTAGGTCATGTACCACCTGCCTTAATGGAAGAGGAGTGGATCCCCAACTGAAAACCAGGGTGTTATTATAAGAAGGAAAAAAAAAAAAAAAAAGAAGAAGAAGAGATTCCAGGTAGAGAAAAACAACAAGTGTTTTTTATTGGCATTTTATTCAGTCTTTGCCAGTCTTGGTTATTCTGCAACACTAAGTTAAAGCAACAGTCATTGAACCCAATCAATTCACATTTATAGTAGGATTAGGCAGGGCTTCTTCCCCTCAGGGAGGCTCCTTTGCATGGGAGAAAGGCACCTGGCTCTGTGATTTACAGGAAAAGTGAAAGGTGAGGATGGTTTAGCCCTGACACTCCCAGGTATGTGACTCAAAACAAGCTGCCTAATTTTTCCAAGTTTAGTTTTTCCTTCTATGAAATGGGAACTAAAACCACCATTAATATCCACCTCAAAGCTTCTTATGGGAATGAGACGAGATAATCCTTGTCATCTCAGGAGCTCAGCACAATGTCTGGCTTAATGAATGTTAACTATTATTATTGGTCATATTATTAAGGATTCACTTTTCTGAGCCTCAGATTCTTGATCTGTAAAATAGTGGCAATATCTTTCATTTTATGGGATTGCTAACAGCATTAGATGAGATATTATAAAATTCCTGATGGATAGATTGCTACAATCTGAGTTCCTATTTCCTCTGCCGCTAACTCCCCTTTCTCTCTCTTCCCTGTCATGCCCTTAAATGGATTATTGAAATTGCAAAAGAAATAAGACAATCTTGTCTGAAATGGCAGCTATAGTGGGTATGTGCTTAACTGACACAATTCTACCCATGGCTTGGGGCTTGCCAACCATGATGATAAAGGTCTCTCCAAACTTGTTCAATAAGAACCTCAGAAACTGAGGTAAAATATAAGATAGGTAAACCACCATTCTCACTCTTTCCTCTCTGGACATCCAGGCTTTCCTTAAGTACATTATGTGCATGTGAAACAGAGCAACATCTACTGTGCCACTCAACTGCTCCCCCTCCCACTCCCCAGTCAAGTCTTTAGCTATTTATTTTGTAGTTAACTCTATATTTGTAAATAATATGCACTACTTCTGAAGATTTTAAAATCTTATTTTTGGTCATGTATGTCATAGAATTTCATAAAGATGTGCTTTGATGTGGGTTGTTTTATTATCAAAGCATTAACCAACAGACAGTTCCTTTCAGTATATAGATTCAGGTTTCATCATACTTTATCTTCAGCATTAAGCAATATAACTGTCAAGTCTCTGCAAACACTCCTGAACTTGACTTGGCTAATGTTTCACTCTTCAAGTTTTCCTCTTAGCTTCCTGGTGGCTTTATTTGCTTTTTTAAAGGGCTTTTAATTGATTAATTAATCAATTACTTTAATTAATTTGTTGTTCTATTATATTACAGTTATCCCATTTTCCCCCATAGCTTTTCCCTGCCCCACCCACCCCATCACCTCTCCCATATTCAATTCCCATCCTGTTGTCCTTGTCCATGGGTCATTTATACTAGTTCCTTGAATAAACCCTTCCTTTTCTTTCTCCCCTTCTCCTACCCGCCCCCCCCCATCACTTTCAGTCTGTTCCTTGTTTACTTCCGTCTGGTTCTATTCTGCTCATTTGTTTGTTTTGTTCATTAGGTTCCTGTATTAGGTGAGATCATATGGTATTTGTCTTTTGCCACCTGACTTACTTCACTAAGCATAATATTCTCTAGTTCCATCCATGCTGTCACAAAAGGAAGGAGTTTCTTTTTTCTTTCTACTGTGTAGTATTCCATTGTGTAAATGTATCACAGTTTTTTGATCCATTCATCCACTGATGGTCACATATGCTGTTTCTAGCACTTGGCTATTGTAAATAGCATTGCTATGAACATAGAGTTGCATAATTTCTTTTGAATTGGTGTTTCAGGATTCTTTGGTTATAATCCTAGCAGTGGATTCACTGGATCAAAAGGCAGTTCCGTTGTTAGTTTTTTGAGGAAATTCCATACTATTTTCCATAGTGGCAGCACCAGCCTGCATTCCCACCAACAGTGCACTAGGGTTCCCTTTTCTCCACATCCTCGCCAGCACTTGTTTGTTGATAACGGTCGTTCTGACAGGTATGAGGTAGTATCTCATTGTGGTTTTAATTTGCATCCCTCTGATGGCTAGTGATGTTGAGCATCCTTTCATATGCTTATGGGCCCTCTGTACATCCTCCTTGGAGAAGTGTCTGTTCAGGTCCTTTGCCCATTTTTAATTGGATTATCTGTCTTTCTGGCATTGAGTCATATAAGTTCTCTATATATTTTGTACATCAAACCATTGAAGACTTTATTTTAATTTTTTTATATATTATATTCTAGGCTTTTCTGTTTTCTCTTATCTTCAGTACTTTTCTAGGTAACACCACCTCTCATGGCTTTAAATGCCATCAATATGCCAACTATGCCCAAACATACATCTCCAGCAAACTGCTCAGATCCAGGTCATATGCAATAATTTACTTGTCACCTTACATCTCAAATTTAATATGTCTCAAACTAAACATTCATCTTCTCCTTACATTTGTCCACCTCCAGTGGCCTTCAGTCATAGGAGTTTAGCACTAGTTGTGGAAACCACAAACTGAGAATCATCTTCAGCAACTCCCTCCCCCTTATCATTGCATTGAATCCCATCCACTTCCTGCCACTTCTACTTGTAGAATGTCTCTTGAATCTGTCCTCTTTTCTCCACCTCCATGACCACCTACCATCACCGCTTTCCTGGTGACTGCAATAGCCTCCCAACTGATTTCTGTATATCTGCTCTTTCTCTAACTCAGCCATTTTCCAAGTAATAATTTCAGTGATCAAGTTTTAAAGTCAAACCTAATCACATTAGTTTTCTGGTTAGAACTCGATAGTTTCAGAATGCACCTAGAATAAAATTCAGTATTCTTAAGGAACCTACAGGACTCAAAGGACCTGACCCCTGCCTACTTCTTTAGAACAAGCTGTGCCTCTCTTTCCCTACTCACTTTGTTCCAGTCACACTGCTTTTGTTAATGTGTCCAAAGCGCCAAACTTGTTTTATCTAATGGCCTTTACCTGGAATATTTCCTTCTTTTCCTTCACATAGCTCTTATTCATTGCTCAATGTTTGGCTTAAAATCTTCCAGAGAGGCCTTTTCTGATCACCACAGTATAAATATGGGTCCTTTTTCACTCTGTCATTCCCTTTCCTTTATAGTAACTACCAAAAATTTGTAGAATTTGTGTAATATGTTTGTTTCTATTTTTCTTTTCCACTAGCTTAAGGATCTCATAAAGGCAAGAACTATGTTTGTTTGCTTTACCACAATTCCTAGCACCTAGCACAAAGACATCTGTTAAATGAATTGTTATTCATTTGAAATTTTAGTTACTCAAGTTGGGTTTTGGTCCCCCTAATAATTATGCAAATTTGAGCAAGTTACCTGCCCTTTCTTGGCCTTAGTTTGCTTGACTATAAAATGAGGATGATAGTATGTACTTCACAGGACTGTTATGAAAAATGAAAGGAGTAAATTCATGACAAAAGATTTGTACGGTGTTCAGTAGTTTTAGATGAAAACAACAATTATTAGGAGAAGCTATAATTTCAGATCAAAGAGTGAGAGAAATGGAATACAAAGTTTTAAGAAAGGGTTTTGATTGTTCCTTCATGTCCTAGACCATTTGTACTTATATAACAGAAATACCATAGACTGGGTAACTTAAATAATGGACATTTATTTCTCCCAGTTCTGGAAACTGGGGAGTCCATCGTCAAGGTACTGCCTTTCTGGTTCACACAGCTATTTTCTTACTGCATCTCACATGGTGGAAGGGGTGAGAGAATTCTCTGGGTTCTTTTTTATGAGGGCACTGATCCTCTTCATGAGGACTCCACCCTCATGACCTAGTTACCCCCCAAAGGCCCCACCTCCTAATATCACATTGGGGGTTAGAATTTCAACATGGATCTAGGGCAGGGAGACACAAACATTCAGTCTATAACATTATGTAAAGCTACTCATACTATTCACTCCTCAGAAAAGCCACTCTCAGAGTTCTACTCCCCTTGGCAGTGATTGACTTTGGAGTGAGCATGTAACTTAGTTCTTGTCAAAGACATGGGGAGGGAGCTCCACTTCGGGTTGCATAGGAGCCCGGGAAAATGTTTCCCCTTTTAAGAGGGAGCACAGGAAGAAATAGTCTCTCTGGATCCTGGCTGTGGCATTTCTAACTGCTGCCACCATTATGTGACTCTACAGGGACTCAGCCTTAGAAAGCAGCTGCTGCAAAGCAGAGAGATGGATGGAAGAGGAGTCTTTGATGGCATCACTGAAATCCTGTTGAACCACGCTGGAGATTCACTGTCTTTTTCCTTTGGGTTTTCATTTCCCCAATATCTAGGTCTGAGTCCAGGTGTAATGTTACTTGTAGCCCAAAGCATCCTAACCAGGATCCAGGAGCCAGCTCTTTGTCAGAGACTGTATGGCCTAAGGGCCATAGGACCTCTGACCACCCTTCCAATTTTGAGATAACAATGACATTTAGTCATTTATAAAAAACAAAATTACTCAAGGGGGTGAGGAGGAGGGAGTTCAAAAACACATTGGCTGGTAAACAGAACTCCACATTTGAGCATTTGTGAGTGGGTGGAGTGATGTAAACGTGCCACTCCTAGATACAGGACTGTGCCACAATGGCTCCAGTGAATAGACGCTTGTTTCCACAACATTATTCTTCCAGAGCCTTGCCAGATGGAAAACATCATGTGTTTTTTCTCTAGAGATAAGGGATCAATTCATTTACCAAGTGTATCAAGAGAACATTCATTATTTTGGTTCTCTTTGACCCTGTTTTGGATGATTTTTGCTACTTAGCCCAGAATTCAGAATTCAAATGGAAGTAGGCTTCTCCAGTCCATGTGAAAGGCACCAGGCACAAGTCTGATGAACCTATCAGGCCAGAGGGCACCGATGTCAGAAGCGGACCCAAAGATTTTCTTTGTCCAGCAGGCATGCATCATGCAGGTTCATGCTCTGTGCCTAGGCCTGTTTCAGGCCTGGGCAATATTGGAGTAAAGTTTAGTAGCATTGCATTTGAAGTCAAGCTAGGTTTTAAAGTTAAGACTTAAGACAAGATTGCATGTGGTCAAAGTACTCTTGAAAATGCCTTAAATAATTGATGTAGAACAAGGCACATGGTTTGCTGTATACAACTCTGCATATATTTGCTTGTATGTGTCTGTATAAATGTATAATGTATTTGGTAATCCATAGTAGTAGATAAAAAAGAAGACAGCAATGTATGAAAAATATATATGTTGGTTAGAATAATATTCAGCGAGGCAAGATCCTTATACCATGAAAGGCTAGAAGGAACTGAGAATGTGAAGGGAAAAGCCATTTCATAACTCCCTTCTTCTGCTTACTCTGCTATTCCTTTCTTAAATAAAGCCCATACAGTTAACTGTACATACAGTCTTTACACTGCAAGAGTACAATGCCTCTTTGTTTTTCTTTTTCTAATATAGAAACCTAGAAGGAAGTACAGAGAGCTTGTTCAAAGTCACAGTAATGATTAACAGTGGTAGGAAAACTTCACAGTCCCACACTGTCCCTGGGGTAGATGTGTATATTCAACAACAGGAGGCTGAGTGTTGTTCTGTGAGAGATTCACATATCTGTCCCAGTGTCCCAGGGCTCAAAAGTCATGATACTTTTGTTGAACACCATGGACAAGTCAATATGTGAATCTTGAAGTGATTAATTCAATAATCTGCTGTCAAATCACATCTGGAATGCACAAGCAATTGCCGAAGGCTTAAGAAAAAAGTCCTTCCTTAAATGCCTTCCTTCTTTTATTTTTTCTGCCTGTTTCACACTGTTGTTGAAAAAGAAAAACCTTGCAAATGTCTGTAAATTTCAAAGAATGGTAAATTTATATTGTATTAAGAGGCAGGGAGAGCCCAGTTTATAAGCCCTACTTCATGGAACTGTCAAGGTGAATGGTAAAGATTTATTAATGTAAGCATTGCACATGGCCCCTGAAAACCCACAGATTGCTTGGGTTTGGGGAGATGGTGGCTGAGATTCTGCAACAGTGAGAAGCTCTGGACATTTGAGGATCAGAGCCATGAACTCTAGGACTCTTGAAGGGGGCACTGTAGATAGAGGAGGGAAGACTAAATTTGATGGAGTGTCTAGTCCTGCTAAGGAATTTACTTTGGATGGTCCCAATCAAGGTGAAGAATGGGGCCCTATCTGTTAATGTCTTTAATTTCTGGGCACTAACTATTGATCAATGAAATGTATTGAGAAATTCTAGGTAAGGTGGTTAGACACTCTCCTCTCCTTACTCCACTTTGGTTCTGGTAGGACTGGGAGAGAGAGGAAACTTAGAGTCTGCTATCTTTCATACAGCTCTGGCATTCAAAAAGGACCATCATTTATATGCAAATTAATACCACTCTTCAATTTTTGCACATGTTGCTTTCTGTCTCCTTTTTATTCAAGGAGGATTATTAAATGGGCTTCTCTTAGCCCCCTTCAACCTTTTCCCTCCCCCATACTGTCAGAGTCTCCCCATTAGTCTCTCCATACATTTGTTCTTGCCTCCTGAAGTCCACTCACCAGCAGCCAGTGCGAGCTTTTGCAAACATATATCACACACTATCCAGTGGAAACGTATTGTGAGCCATATATATATATATAGATTGAAATGTTCCAGAAATCACATTAATAAAAAGTAAAAATAAATAAAATGGGGATTGACTGTGGGAGAGGGGGGAGGTGAGTGGAGCAAGGGAGAGAAACGGGAGGAAATGGGACAACTGTAATAGAAAAACAATAAAAAAGTAATACTAAAACTAAAAAAAGAAATTCATAAATACATTTTAATAACACATTTTATACAACTCACTGGCTATCCAAAATATTATTATTGTAACATGTGTTTAATGTAAGGAAATATTAATGAGATATTTTACAATCTGTTTTTAGTACTCAGTCTTTGAAATCCAATATATATTTAAACTTATGACAGATATCAGTTAGGACCAGCCACATTTCAACTGCTCAATAGTCCTTTTGTCTAGGGGCTACCATAAGAGACAGCACAGATCTGGCAGATTATATCACCTCCTTGATTCCCATTGCAAGATCTGCCCAATCTGCTGTGTATTTAAAAATATTATTGAGGTACAATTGATGTAACATTAAATTAGTTTCAGGTGTACAGTGTAGTGATTCCATATTTGTATGTATTGCAAAATAATCACCACAGTAAATCCAGTTAACATCTGTTACTACGCTTAGTTACACAGATTTTTTCTTTTTTTTTTTTTTTTTTTGGTGATGAGAACTTTTAAGATCCACTCTACTAACTACTTTCAAATATGTAGTACAGTATAATTAACTATAGACACCATGCCAAACATCAAATCCCCCAGCCTTATTTATTTTATAATTGGAAGTTTGCACGTTTTGCTTCCCTTTATCCATTTTGTCCACAGTCCAACCCCCTTCTCAGACAACAACCAATCTGTTCTCCATATCCATGAGCTTAGATTTGTTTGTTTGCTTGTGTGTTTAGATTCCACATATAAAAGAGATCATATGGTTTATCTTTTTCTGTCTGACTTACTTCACTTGGCATAGGGTCCTCAAGATCCATCCATGTTGTCACAAATGTAAGATTTTATTATTTTTTATGGCTGAATAATATTCCATTGTATATAATACATTATAGGCCCAATATTCATAAAAGTGAATGAAACTTAGTAGACAGCCAATAAATATTTGTTGGATAAATGATATTTTAAAAAGAGCATTGGTATGGATTTGGGGAACCCTAGCCTTTTGTTTGACTATGCCCATACTATATGTATGGATTTAGGCAAATATGTTAAGCAAAAATTGTAATAAATGGGTACTATCATTGACTGCGCACTAATTTCCTGTCTGACACTGTGTTAAGTGGTTTATAATCATAACCTTATTTAATCCTCACAGCAGGGACTGTTAGCTCTCTTTTATGGATGAGGTTTACTGAAGCTGAATTTCATCATCTATGAAATGAAAGGGTTGAGGCCAAATAATCCCTGAGGTCTCTTTCCCCCTCAAATATATTTACTTTTATTTGAGAAGATATCTATGTCTTTCTATTTGAAAAGATCCATTTATTTATCCATGACTCAAAGGAAGAAATTAAAGTCTCAAATCTCCATAATAAATTTGAACCTCAACGCTTCTTCCAGATAAGCAACCTTCTGCTTCTTTTTATTCTGAAATTCTCACCTTAGTTTTCTGGATCTTGGGCAAGCTCTATGCAAATGAATTATCCCCATGGTATACTTCTTCCACTTGTAAATAACCTTCAACAAGAAAACCCAGAGTGTGAGTTTAAAAGTCCTTGCATTTTGAAAGCAAATCCATGACCAATTATTTTTGGGGCACCTGGAAAATGTTCAATATTCATTATTGGTTTTCTATTAGCAATGAAATTCTGAGCTGTTGTCACTGAATGTTCTTTGCCTCCAGACTAATAGTCTCTCTGTAGCAACTTGTCCCAAGGAAATTGGATTAAGGGAAAGCTTTATGAGACTGTGTACCCACACCTCAAGTCACACACTTGAGGGTTGGAAAGGACCAGAGTGATAACCTGAGGTGATCCTCTCGTTTTACAGAACAGGGGAAGGACCGCTCAGAGAAGGTAAGCCATTTACTCAACTACACACAGTTAACAAGGGGCAGAGTTGGAAATTTGAATGTCAGTTTATCTATTGCCAAAGCTCATGACGTTTCTACTTTATCACACTTTCTTTTTTTTCAGTGTATTTTATTGATTATGTTGTTACAGTATACCCATTTTTTGACCTTTGCTCCCCTCTGCCTCCAGCAATCCCACCCCCCTTATATCCATGGGTCATGCATACAAGTTCTTTGGCTTCACCCTTTCCTATGTCATTCTTAACTTCCCCCTGTGAATTTTGTACCAACTGATTAGGCTTATTAATCCCTGCACCATTTACCATTTCTCCCCCTTCCCCCTCCAGCTAATTACCCTTCAAATGATTTCCATACCTATGATTCTGTTCCTGTTCTGGTTTGCTTCATTGGATTTTGTCTTTGTTTTTTAGATTCAGTTGTTGATAGTTGTGAGTTTGTTGTCATTTTAGTGTTCATAACTTTTATCTTCTTTTTCTTAAATAAGTCCCTTTGACATTTCATATAATAATAGTTTGGTTATGATGAGCTCCTTTAGCTTTACCTTGTCTGGGAAGCCTGTTATCTGCCCTTCCATTCTAAATGATAGCTTTGCTGGATAGAGTAATCTTGGTTGTAGGTCCTTGCTTTTCATCACCTTGAATACATCTTGCCATCCCCTTCTTGCCTGCAAAGTTTCTTTGAGGAATCAGCTGATAGTTTTATAGGCATCTCTTTGTAGATAACTCTCTGCTTTTCTCTTGCTGCTTTTAAGATTCTCTCTTAATCTTTCACCTTTGACATTTTCATTATGATGTGTCTTGGTGTGGTCCTCTTTGGATCTAGTTTGTTTGGGACTCTCTGTGCTTCCTGGATTTGTATGTCTATTTCCTTTGCCAAATTTGGAAAGTTTTCCTTAATTATTTTTTCACATAAGCTTTCAATTTCTTGCTCTTTCTCTTCTCCTTCTGGCACTTCTATGATTCAGATGTTGGCATGTTTAAAGTTGTCCCAGAGGTTCCTAGCCTCTCATTTTTTTCAATTCTTGTTTCCTAATTCTGTACTGATTGACTGTTTTTTTCTTCCTTGTATTCCAAATCATTGATTTGAATCCTGTTTTCCTTCCCCTCGACATTGGTTTTGTGTGGATTTTTCTTCATTTCACTTAGCATAGCCTTTACTTCTTCCGTATGCATTTGCCATACTCAAGGATATCTGTCAAGCCTGTGAGCATCTTTATCACCAGTGTTTAGAATTCTGCATCTGTTAGGTTGGCTATTTCCTTGTCACTTAGTTCTCTCACTGGAACCTTGATCTGCTCCCCCTTTTGGGCCATACTTCTCTGTCTTCTCATCTTGACAGGCTCCTGTGTTTGTTTGCCTCTATGTCTTAGGTAGAGCTATCGCTCCTGTTATGTTGTAAGGGGTGGAGCTTTAGTTATTCATCAGTACAGGGTGACCCATTTCACCACTGTTGTGGCACTGTATGTGGGGGAGGGGTCAGAGAGGAACAATGGCACTTGCTCAGCACTTGCTCCTTTTTCGGGCACTTCTCCCACTTTTGTATGGGGCTGGCGCCTTTCTAGCTGTTGCTCTGGCCATCGTTCCCAGAGTGGGTGGGTCTGAGTATGTTCTAGGACCATGGGGGCCCTTTAAACAGGCGGACTCTGCTGAGAGACTGGCATTTCTTTCTCAGCCCCAACCCCCACTGGTTCGCACAGTCAGAAGCAATGAGGCTGGATTTTCCCTGGCGCTGGGGCTGTGAGCTGCACAGTCTGGTCAGGAGCTGGGAATACTCCCCAGGTGTCTCTCCCACTTTTTAAAATGTTTGACTCCTTTCCCCTGGCCTGTCACTGCCACCGCTGCCACCACCGCCACTGCCACCGCCACCGCCGCCACCGCCGCCACCGCCACCACCACATTGTGTCCTCTCCACCCAGGCTCTGCTCCTCCTACCTGTCTGGATGAGTATTTCTTCTTTATATGTTTGTTAGATTTACATGCAGCTTGATTTTCTGAAATTTCTGGTTGCCTCTAGTTTTGAGGTAGTTGTATTCCTTCTAAGCTGTGGAGGGAGACCCAGCGTGTCTCTCTAGGCCTCCATCTTGGCTGGAACTCTCCTCTGTGGAATTTTATTTGGAGCAGCAGTATTTTTTTCTTTTCTTTTTTACCAGAACAATGTAGAAGGAGGCACTCATGCATGCAATATGTTCTCACGGTGCAGTCAGAGTTTAATGGAAATCAAACAATATTTCTCATGAAAGTAAACAAATAATACCATAGGGCACACACAAAGCACTCGCCATAATTTATAACTGGCATAATTATGCGGGAAATATAAGCAACAGATTAAATGAATTATAAACACTTCTCTGAGTTTGAAATACAATAATGAAAATGAGACAGAGAATAATTGCTTTGACTATTGCTGTGCCATGTGTTGTGCTAAGTGTTTTAAGTCCAAATTCTGAAGCATCAAAGTATAGTGATCACTAGATTCAAATCCTGGTTCTGCCGTTTGCTGGGTATTAAACTTTGCAAATTACTTAAATCATTATTCTTCACTTAGGTTCATCCACAAGGTAGGTGTAACTATAACACCTACTTCACAAGATTATTTTAAACGTTAAGCATGTAGAATGCTCACTGAAGTATTACCACCTGCTAGGCTTTGTTCTGAAACTTCAACAATTGTTAGCTCTCATTATCTCATTTACTCTTCCATGGAACTCCCTAGAAGGTGAGTTCTGTAAGCCCAGAAATGTTTATTTTGCTCATAGTAACTGACAAAATTATGCACAAGGATATAATCAGAAGTGTTGAGAACATAGTAGAAACTCAGTAAATATTTGTTCAATGAATATTTATTTGTCATAGATTATACCTTTATTTTGCAGTTGAGAAAACCAAATTTTAGTCCTCTTTCTACGATCACATGGCTAGGGTTTGTGACATGAAGACATATTAAACTGTGTGATAAGTAATTACATCAAAATGTGATTACCTGGGCATGAGACAATAAGGATGATCCTGAACCTGTTCTAATTAATTTAAATAATTTGATAATTTCCAAATATGACTGCTCTTACTATTTAAAGACATAAGTTACAAGAGGCATGACATGATTCTGATTGAGAGACATCAGTGCACTGGGACAAACCTGTAGGCAATGCAGAGCCACTGGGCATTAGATGTGGGTGACTTGAGCAAAAGCATTTAAGGAAGGTGAATGTGGCGTAAGTGTTCATGGAAAACTGGAGGGCCAGGGGCTGGGTGCAGGGAGGCCTGTATAGCAATAACATAGTTTGCAAAAATATAAAAAACACCCAGAGTTACCCAAAACCAATAGGCAGTCCTGAGACCCCCCTCCTTTCACTCCCCGGATCTCATTCACCAGGACACAATGAGTAGGGGGAAACCTAATCCAGGCTGGCAAATTCCAAGTGGCCTCCAAGTACCCCCAGTACAGGTAAGAAAGGCTAGATGGTGAATCTGCCTGACCCCAGGGATATTGATAGGGTCCTTTTCAGGGGAAGAGAAAAATTCGATCTGGGATTTACGTGTGACTGTCACAGGGGATGGTGTGCACTCATGAATAATCCAGAGGGAATTCAGAACCCTGGAGTGTCCGCTGCCCCACAGTCAGCTGGCTTGGCTGACAGTGAAATAAGGCTGGTGATACTGACCTCTGGGGTCAGTTAACCCCAAGGCACCTGTTTCTGTTCCTCCTCCCCAGTTCAACTCCACCACTGCAGACACGCTGGGAAAGACATGGGCAGGGAGAGTTTGGGGAGATGGGAAGAGCTAAAGTGGATGGAACATGCTGGACACAGGTCTTATGTGGCCCGAGGAACCAACGGTGTCAGCTGCAGTCTTAGTTTGAACAGTGGAAACAGTGTGGCCCCAATTCACGTGTAGTACTTCCAGTGAGGACTAAATGCAAGTCCAAAAGGCAGGGTGTGAGGAAAGTTAGGGGCTGCAGGACAGAAGAGTGAGGTTGGCTTGTAACAAGGTCGCCAATGAGGAGGGATTCCTTGACAATTACTGTCTGCTGTGTTTACAACTGTACACATGAGGCTGTGATTACATTTGGAGAGGTACACAGGGAATGAAAGAAAAAAGGGAAAGATTCATGAATTGGTGAGGGATCAACCTGAAGGAGGCAATGTTGTGCAGCAAAAAGAGCAGGCTACAGGGTCAGGAAGACCTGGGTTCAAATCCAATCTCAGGCAGTTTCTGGTTGTGTGATTTTGAACAGGATAGTTATGTTACCTATTTGGGCCTTAATGGCATCATCTGTGAAATAAGAACAGCAATGATGCTAATAACAGCCAATGTTTTGGAGCACTATGATATGTAAGAATCATAATATGTTATATAGCATAAAGTACACAAGTTATATGTATAGATTCAAATTATGTGAGTTTGTGTCCTACCTCCATGTCTAATTAAGTGAACCTGGAAATATGAACTTCTTCCAGCTCTCGTTTTCTCATTTGTTGGAGATAGTAAGTAAGCAGTACTTGTCTTTCACAGCAAAGACTCAATAGATATTTGTTGACTGAATGAGGGTGGCTAAGAGGATTCCATATGATAACATGCATAAAACACAAAATTTAATGTTTGGAACATAATACTCATGCAAAAATATTGGCTGTTATCAGTTGACAGAAGGAAGTGTAATACATGTAAATGAATGAGCTCATAGTTATGGCTTTCTGAGTTTTAATGTTTTCTCCTTCTTTCCTTTTCCATCTCTGTGAATGACTTTTCAAAACCCTCTGTCACCCAGCCTTGACCTGCATTTAAACACCTCTGCATTTCTAAGTTGGTCAAGGATTTGTAAGTTATAGTAAAATCAATCTGCCCAATATATCTGAGAAAAAGGGTACTGAGGCTGGGGCAGTGCCTTGGGAGGAAGGGGTTCCTTTCCAGAACCTACAGGCTTCCTTCCTGCGGTGCCACACTGCTCAGAGACCCTGGACAACTTGTTGTACCAGCTTTTATGGGAAATCCACCCCCATCCATGGGGATCCTTGTGTGATAAAGAGCAGGTCCCTAAGTAAACTGCTGATGTGAACCCATAAAGAGATGGCCCGTCCCATT
The DNA here is from genome assembly GCF_987537825.1 of Furipterus horrens. NCBI lineage: Eukaryota > Metazoa > Chordata > Mammalia > Chiroptera > Furipteridae > Furipterus > Furipterus horrens. The sequence continues at coordinate 25,954,283 of NW_028327172.1, read as the reverse complement.
GAAAGCCAGTATTTTCCTTCCCAGACAACTGCCGATTCCCATATTTACATCCATTCAGCCAATCTACTAGAAAACCTTCTCCCTCCTTTTTGTCTAGTTGGATCCTATGCATCCTTCACAGTCCCATACTTAACTGTTTTCCTCACAGCTCAGATACAGCAAGTTAATCAATAGAACACGGGCATCCTCTTATGCCCAGGGCCTAGCAGTTTGTGTTAAATTAGCAGTCTTCAGTACACAGAACACTTTTTTTTCCTACTCTGAACTCCCTGGAGCATAGGCTTCCTGGGTCTACTTTGTTGATTTCCTGTCTCTGGCTTCTAGAAGAGGGCCTGGCATGCAGTAGACATACAACACCTTGCTGAGCAAATGACTGTGTTATGTGATTCTCATTGCAACCCCTCAACTTTAGTGTTATTCTGAATATTCATATCTGTAACAAGGGAAAAGGGGGTTCAGAAGTATAAATACCGCAAGGCAGGGAGCTGGTGAGCAGCAGAGCTGAGATGCAGAACTTAGTCTTATCCTCAAAGTCTATCCTCTTTAGAATAAATCATCTTTCAGCCCATCTTTGTATCTCCAACTATGATTGAAGTTCCTTTCAAGCCATGTGTCTGAGAAACCTCTGGCAGAGATAGATACTTGCTCCAAGAGGAGATCTTTCTTGACTTCTGGGTCTAGCTCATGTTCAGGTTCCAGGCTTGCCCTGACTTCTGATATCTACTTGCCCTTTAGTTTACCTTATAGAAACCTTCTGAGCTTGGCTCCTAGCTTCCAGTTCCAGCACATTCTTTTACTAATGCCTGACTGTGCTAGATTACCAACCCTCTGGACAATGACAGACCCAGTATGACAGTCTCATTTGTTCATAGAACCTTTTATATTCAGCCTATTTGACGATATGTATTTATATATATTTTAAGTGCTCATGCTTTGACAATCATTGTCCAAAATTGCAGCAGGGGAAGATTTTACTTTCTACTTTATGTATTTGTGAATTTTGTACAAAGCAATCTTTTGTAAAATTCAGTAAAAACAGAGATATTTTCATTAAAATTGAACAAAGAATTTTTGTCATTAGCTCAGCAAGACACACTGGAAATGCTCCAGCAGAAATCCAAGATATATAACCTTAGTCTTAAATTGTCCTACCTCGTTAACTTGTGCCTTGGTCTGCTCCTTGCTTTGCTCACTCAGTGGTCCCTTCAAGTTACCTAACTCTAGTTCTCTATTCCCAGCTTACTTCTTTCACTGTCCGTTATTTATTTATTCCTCCCTGAGACCTTACAGCTTCCTTTTTGGTGGAAGAGACAATGATCTGTGAAGGTAAACTTCATCAAGCAGGGAAGGCCCAAAGGAAAGATGATTGAAATATGCTTCCTTCCCTGACTTCACAGTAATTCATGCTTTTGCCTCACAGTCAGGCATGATGCTCCACACCCAATGGTTTTCTCATTGGTTCTTGGTATTTCCTTATTTTCTGACTATATTTTAAATTCCTTAAAAGCAGGCATCTTAAATAGTTCTCTTCATCCCACCTAGAAGAAGCTAATTATGTTATCTATGCTCTGGATCCAAATTTTCTCCCCAATGAAGGATATTTTCCCACAGTAATCTGTAAAAGAGATTTCCCAGGATATTATCACTGATAATATCTCTCATGGGTGTATTGGATGAGTGATTAAGCTCAAACTATCTATTTTGGCTTGCAAAGTTCTTCATAATTGAGAACCAAACTATGTCAGTAGGCTTATTTTGCATCCTGCATTCCTCTCCCACACACTCGGCCTGGTTTCCAGTAATAATTAATTTCCTCACTATTCCGCAAGCACATTATCACCATCATTAATCATCATTAATGCTTTGATATTCTGATGCCTTTGCCCAGGGTAGATAGGGTGCCCTTCCTCCTTTTACCCAATCTGGTAAACCCTTCTTTTCCTTCTCAAACACATTGCAGATGACTTCTCTACCAAAACAAAAAAGAAAAACAAGAATAAATGAATGAAACCTTTCACAGTTCCTGAGGTGAGCTAGCCTCCCTCTCTCCTAGGTGTTCCCACAAAGCTTTGTTTAACATTTGTCACCTTACTTGTAGGGTTCTTCCTCTCTCACATTCTCAAGGTGAGACTGGAGTCTTATTTTCATTTCGTGGATCTCTAGCAGCACCTTTTATAATATCTTACAGAGTTGGCACTCAATAAATGTGTGTTGAATGAATGCGTGAGCAAAAGACAGAAGTGTTCTCCAGGTAGTTTCCATGATGGATGCGAATGCAGAGTGATAGTGAACAATGAAAGAAAGGAGGTGGGGGGCGGCGTCATTTTACTGGAAGTCGAAAGGATTAGCTCTTGCAACATGCAGTGCAGCTGACCGCTCCCAGAAGGGAGACATCCAAATGTAAGATGCAGAACATTAAATATTGAAAGCAAAAGTTAAATATTAAATTTTAATATGAAACATTAATGCCAATAAACAAAGCCAGCTGGGTGGGGGGACAAAATTAGGACCAGGATGTAGCCAAAAAGGAGAGTCACGGCTCGGGCTGAAAGCTGACCATGGCCTGGACTTTCCCAGCAGGGCTCATCGTTAACAGTCACACCCATCAACTTTCCCCGGGAGAAGCAGTGGAGGGGAAAGAAAAACCTTTTATAACCCACAGCCATAAAACCCAAGTCTTTCCTACAAAACAATGCACAGTAAAGTGTTTTAAGACCGCCAAAGCTTCAGAACTCATGGTACGCTGGAACAAAAATAGAGGCAGCAGAGGGGAAAATATGAGGTTGCTGAGCCCTTGGGGGCAGGAATCCTATCTTTGCTTGCACTGTGTGTGACTGGGCTTGTGTGCAGCCAATGTGGGCAGAAAGAAATAACAAGAGTAGTAAGAGAAGCAACAATAATGGGTTTCCTCCTATTGGTGCCAATGGGTGTTTTGCTTAAATGAGAAATGACCCAAGAGACAGAAAATTGCAAATAGCGCTCAAAATTTTAACTTAACAAAATCCCAAAGCTTATCCTGCCTGGGGCTTCAGGAACCCTAATGTCTATTGTGACTCTTCAGGATCAAGGGCCTATCAGTCTAAACCTGAAAAAAACTCATGACAGAGTCTGTTGATTAAAACTTAGTAATTAGATTAAGGCATTGAGTTAGATGCCAAAAGGATCTGGGTAGCTTATTCCTATACCTATATTCAAATCTTTTTTGGTACCCTTAGTTTATGAAAAGCTCTCTAAACATGAAGACTAGGACCACAGGGCCCGATCAAGTTCTTGTGGGGGAAACTGTGCAGTGAGGTATTTAGGAATCGAAAGCCGTGACCATCGAAAGGAAATAACTTCATAACGTTGGCTTCAGGGTCAGGATGGCACAGAAGATTGTTTGTCTTGCTTTAAGCCTCAGTGTTAAGGGAAGAAGTGGAGAATTCTGAGAACAAGACCTCCCATCCCAGTAAAGGTTTCACATAACCAGTCCCCAGGTTACAGGAAATTTAAGAGGTCACTGAATGGAAAGCCCCTCTTCCTGGCCATGCTTTCGCCTACTCTGGTAAAGACACAGAAGTGTGCAGTGTGTCCAGACAGAGGCAGAGCTCTGGCAACCCTCCCATTCCCCAGCAGTACTCCAGTGTCCAGGGGAAATATGGATGCGATGATAAAGGAATGAAGGTAATTTAGCTGGAGGGATAATCTTCACAAGAAATTAGTGAGCATAAGGGGGGAAATGAGCATGGATTGGTGGTTTAATTTTAACCATATGGAAGGATTAACTGATCGGTGCTATCAAGTGACCATATCAAGTGAAAGTTAATCAGGAGACAGCTTAGGGGGAAAATTGGGCTTTCTTCAAGGAAACAAGGTATAAAAATGGAAGCTGGAGCCAAGAAACACAAAATTTATATTGTGTGATGTTTTCTTTCCTTAAGGTCTCTTTCTTTCTCATGATATATTTTGCTTACTTCCCCTTCTTTCAAATCTATCTGAGAATTTTGATCTGGCCTAGTATCTCTCTCTCCCCACTTTTGTTTATCCCACATAATCACATGATGCTGAAAGAGGTTAGCCCTAGAAGTTCGGTCAGCCTGCTGGGTTTCAGAAAATAATGGGGAATTTTAATGTGAGTCGTGCTATTCCTGGTGTTTACAACCTCATCTATGTCTACAGCTGGGGTGAATATAATCAGTTCCTCTGGTAAAATATTGCCTCATGCAAATAAATATTGAGCATGGTTTTATAGGAAAAAAATAGAAGTTATAGTTTATATGCTATCAGCAGCACCAAATTATTCTTAATGCCTCACAAAATGCAGAGAAAAGATTAATGAGCTAGACAGTCAGGAATACTGACTCACTGGGTGACTCTGAGGTGACTTACTCAACAGTACTGGGCTTCAGTTTTCATGGCTGAAATATGACAGGATTAGACCAATAAGTGGTTCTCTGACTATCACCTGAGGATCCCTAATGGTTTCTGGAGAGGGGATGCAGGGTCTGCCATAAAGTAAAAGGGAATTGAAACAACATTAGCTACCTCAAACAGAGCTGCTCTATTTCAATCAACTTATTTATGTGTTGGACTTTTGCATAATGGTTTAAGTTTAAAAATGGATTCATGCTTAAAAAATTGAAAACTCATTGGGCTATAAAATAAGATCACTCAACAACACTGCCCTGTCTATCTTTTTGTTTCTTACATATATTTAGAGGCCCCCTTCAGAGTAAGGGCCATGTAGGGAAACTCTTTCTTTTGACATACGAGGAAACCAAGGCCCAGAGGCAGAATGGGCTGGCCCAAGACATGACAAGTTGATAAATCAGCAGGTTTAGTCTTTCCACTATTTCAGTTTGATTGCTTCCTCCACTAGATCAGGGATGGTGAAACTTGCTATATTAATTTGCTGGGCCTGGCCCTTGCTGCTGTGGCTCAGTGGATTGACCGTCAGCCTGTGAGCCAAGTGTCGCTGGTTCGATTCCCAGTCAGGGCACATGACTAGGTTGCACATCAGGTCACCAGTTGGAGGTGCAAGTGAGAGGCAACCACACAGTGATGTTTCTCTCCCTCTCTCTCTCCTTTCCCCTCTCTCTAAAAATAAAATAAACAAACAAACAAATCATATTAAAAAAAATTTGCTGGGCCTGCTATAACAGACAACCCAGACTGGTGGCTTAAACCACAGAGTTTTATTTCTGCACAGGTCTAGAGGCTAGAAGTTCAAAATCAAGGTGCCAGCAAGGTTGGTATCATTGTGAGGCTCCTCTCCTTGGCCTGTAGATGGCTGTCGTCTGCTTATGTCTTCTCATGATCTCCCTTTGTACATGTATGTGTCCTCACCTCTTCTTCTAAAAAGGACATAAGCCAATTGGATTAGGGGCCACTCATAAGACCTCACTTAACCTTAATTATCTCTTTAAAGACTATCTCCAAATACAATCACTTTCTGAGGTACTGAGGACTTCAACCTATGAACTTTGAGGGCAAATAATTCAGCTCATAACACTTAGTGATTCTAGAAATCACTCAGAGAGGGTTTTTTTTCTTTTTTAAAAAACAATTATTTTAATGTTTTTGAAAAAATAAGATAGGAACTCATTCAAAAAATGCAAAGAATTCAGAATTGTACACAGTGAACAATCACTTGAGTCCCCCAGTTTCCCTTCCCAGGAATAACTACTGTTACTTTTTCTTGTGTGTCTTTTCAGAAATTGGTGATGTATATTCAAACCTATAGAGTATATATGCCTCCCCAGTGTATTGAGGAGATTTAAAACAAACAAAAACTCTCCTCTGGCTCAATCCCAGACTAATTAAATTAGAATCTTGGAGCCTAGAGCCCCACCCCCACCCCGCCCTGTAGGTGTCTCCAGTTCTAGGGTAGATTTGGGAAACTATTCTAGGCCCTTGTTACTCAGACAGTGGTCTGAGGTCCAGCATATCAGCGCCCTCTACGAAGTTGTTAGAAATGGAGACTCTCCGGTCCCATTCCAGAGCTACTGACTTGAATCTATGCTTTAATAAGTTCCTCCATTAGATAATTTGCATGTAGACAAAGTTTGAGAAGCTAGGTGATTTTAGTTTTATCCTGGAATTTCTGCTGGGCATACTAATCAGGGGACATTCACACTGAGCAGGCCCAGCCAGAACAGAGGAGAACAGGCTGATGCCATCAGGGGCAGGAAACAGACTCCCGTGGTGGCCCATCACTTGGGCCAACAAGTCCTCTGATAACATGGCCCCCAAGAAGAAGAAGAATGAACAGCTTCCAGAGCTGCCTTGTCATGCCTTTTCCCTATAAATTCTCAGTGCCCCCTTTAGTTCTGCAATCAGACAATCTTTTGTTTGGGAAGTAATGCACCCACCAGCAGTGGGAGAAGAGCTCTGGCAAACCAATGTGACCACACTGCAGATTCGGCAGCCTGGCATTCCTCGGGCCTGGTGCAATAAATTGCTGAGGCCGTCAGCTGTGGCAAATAACCCAGCTAGGCTGCCTGGCAGCCCTGGAGGGAGGGAACCAAGGAGGGAGGTGTCAGCCAGTCAATCAGCCACAGAAACAGCATTTTTTTCCCTCCAGGGTGGATTTTCCTCCTTTCAGCACCACTAACTCAGATGTCAAACAAGTTGTTACTGCCATGGAGAGCAGGCCCTAGTTATAGTATTTGCTTTCTGGAAGAGAGAGAAAACAACCCGCCCAGTTCAGCTTTACCTTTGGAGTTCCTGCACTTGGGATGGGGCCAAGCGAGCTGCTTGTTAGTAACTTTTCTACTCCCACCAGCTCCTACACATAGTGCTGCTAAAGGGAACTACTTCTGAGTCCCCTTAGTGCTGGTTGCAAACCCAGGGCTGGGGGAGGAGGGGGAGCTATTACATGATGAAGAGCTGCCCTTGTGGGGCAGCTGTGGCTAGATGTCAGCCCCAGTCAAATTAGAACATATTTCCAGCATCTTGAAACACACCTAGAAGAGATTTAATGAGGGCTTGGATTCTACCCAATAGAATGAACTAAGATGCCCTTCACAATCCCATAATGCCAGGTGTTTGCCTCAAAGAGGCATTTATGGGTGCACTAGTTTGGGTGATTTCCTTTGGCAAAAGCAATTGAACCATGAGAACTGACCACCTGGGGGAATGTAAGATGCCAAGAACTTCTGTGACTTGCCCGAGACCACTTGGCATGGAGACCACTAAATCACAAACTTCTTGAAACTGAGTTCCCAGAAGGCAGGCACCACAGTTTCTGAAATGACTTAAAGTGGTGTCTGGGGGTTCTTTGGAGTGACACACATGTAGAAATACTCTATGTTTAGCAGTGGTGTAATGTCTGGGAGTGAATTCCATCCAACCCTGGGGCCACTACAGCACACCTGGCCTTACCTAAGATTTCACAACAGGTGGACATCTCAATCAGGGAGCAGGCAACTTTCCAAAGTGGTTTCTGTTTTCCTCCCCTACATGGAATGGGGATGAGGGAGGTGGCTGTGGACATTCAACCTCTATTTAGGGGGGCTGTGTAGACCTTGAGAAATTTTAACGCTCAGAGGCTACAAGGCCATGTTAACAAGGAAGGTAGGAACTGGAGGAGATGTGTAATGAGCCAAAGTTGATTCTTTTAAGTGGGTTTGAATGGTGGAAACTGAATTCTGAGAGAAGAAAGCAGGGCTGGAAACAGAATGGAAAGGTCAATAGTCAAAAGGTGGGTAAAACATGAACAGCATGTGGAGCGAGACAGAGTAGAAACAGGGTCTTAGGACTCCTAACTGTTTCCTCCTGGCTGCCAGCTGTTGAGAGTATGAGTATATTACTTCATTTGAATAAATGAAGTAGAGCCAACACAGTCCTGGGCACAAAATGCAGCAGCCATCCACCATTGACCTGCCACTAGCTTAGCTAAGCTTTGCACATCAAATTGGGGTGATGCAAGTCCCTCTCCACAGCTCTTGCCATTAATTATGTGAAAGTAATCTAATTGCATCCTTGGCCAATGGTTTGCCAAACCATGGTCTAAACAACCCCCTTTACTTCTTGGAGATCAACAGGGTATTCATAAATTGTGAGCTCCATTAAGAGCTTATCTCATGGTTTCCTCTCCTTGACAATCAATTAACAGCAACACTAATACAATGCTTACTGTGTTTTAGGTAGTGTTCCAAGTACCATAGAGATATTTGCTCATTTAATGATCACAGCAACACTACAAGCTTGACGTAATATTATCCCCATTTTACAGAGAGGGCAATTGAGGTACAGAGAGATTAAGGAACTTTTCAAAGGTCATTTGTTAATGAATGGCAGAGTGGAGAGAAAGCCCAACAACATACCTCCAGAATTGTGCTTTTAACCTCTACACTGAATTGCAAATTGAACTCATTCTTCTGTTATAGCTAAATCCATGTTATTTTCCTCTGGATCAGCTTAGCGGATTGGCAGAAAAATGCCTACACAGTAGATGCTTTATGAAAATCCTTCATATATTTGGAGGAAGTATTTGAGCTAAGCCTAGGCCTTCTCTGCCAGGACCTATGTGGAGTTCATCCATAGGCTTCGGGAAATACTTTATCCAAGAAGTTTGAAAGCAGAGATCTTTAGTAGGTCTGTAACCAAATGAGGGTTATGTGGCAAATGCTTCCAGGAAGTGTGATATGTAACTTGTATATGGGTGGGGACCTTATGGTCCAGTCTACACCTAGACTCATAGACAAAGAAGGATGGTCCAAAGCCAACGATAATTATAAATGCATTTTAATCTTGAGTTGTTTCTTTCAAAAGTAAACAGAATCCTTTCATAATTCACACAGATTTTTAAAAATTGTCTCTTCTCTCTTCCCTAATTTATTCATATACCCAAACTGTGCCAGTACCTCTTGATTTCTCAGTTTACACTTTTCACTCTTGCCTCCAAAACTCTCCCTGACACTCATGCCATCCTCCCCCAAGAAGTGGCACTGGAGTGGCTCTTCCATGACCACCAAGGGGCTTGGCAGTTCTGGGCCCCCTTGTCTTTGCTCACATCCCAAGGAGGACACAGAGTCTTCCAGGAAGTTGAGTTTTTTCCTTGTTTTGACTATTTTTTCATGAGAAATTTCGGAAAAACAAAAATTCTCACATGTTACATTAATAACTGCCATTAAATACCATTTTTAAGGGCCTCCAACACACTGGTCCCTGTGCTAAGTTCTTCAAATTTGTTATTTTATTTTACAATATCTTCACAACAGCCCTTGTAGAACTATATTACTGCTACGTCAATTTTATAGATGAGCAATTCTAGGCTCACAGAGATGAAATAACTTGCCTAAGATCATACAGCTGATGAGCAGGAACATCAGATCCAGGCAAATTCTTGTATTTGCTCAGGAGGGTCTGTGAAACATGATGATAAGAATGAACTGAGGTGCTTGATCCAAAAGCAGGTTCTTGTTCCCACTCTAGACTCTTATTATGGGAAGTGGCCCTGAAGAACCTTAATAAATATTAAAATATGAACCTATCACTTACTTTCTTGCCTGGTTGGCTGTAGCATTCTCCTCCCCCACACCTCTCCTCTCCAGTCAGGTTTTCTGTCTGACTCAGGACTGGCCAGGCATTGAACTAGCCTTATCCTACAGGTGCAGCCCAGGCCTTTACTGTCCTCCCCTTTCTCCATGGGACAAGGACAAGCAGCAGGCACTTGCTTCCTGCTGCACCTGGATTGATATTTTCTATTTACAAAACACTTTCTCTCCTTCCTAAACCCTCTGAGGTCTGAAACCAGTGTGTCCAGTCTATTTAACATCAGAAAGCAAACAAGGCTTCCTGCGGAAAGGAGCCAGGGAGGCGGGGACTCCAGGTGCCTGTGGCTACTGAAGGGGGGAATCCAGACCCCAGTCCAGCTCTGTGGAGCAGGTGACATCCGGAGGGAAGGCCACTGGCATTACACAAAGAGCTCTGGCTGGGAGTGAGCCATCCAGGTTCTGTCACTGACTCCCTGCAAGTCACTGCCTTTCTGAGTTCCATCTGTATGATAAATGGTTAAACAGCAACAGCTTTAAGCATCCTGTCCGCCCTCCAAGATCCTGTGATTCTAGAAAAGCAGGAACTCAGGCTATCTGGGAGGCATCCCAGAGAAGCCCTAGTGGGTTCTGGGGCACATTTTGTCTCTGACTCTGGGTCGTCCTCATCAGCCTCATTCTCATCTCTGACACTGAACTGCAGCACAATTCTGCTGATGTGAGACTGAGGCCTGACAGGGTCGATGCTGATGAATTGACTTATATATTTGTTAAATAGCATGTACAAAGTGCCTCCTGCTTTCCAGGTCCTGAGCCACATGCTGGTGATCAAGCAGAAAAGACACTCGTGGAGTATTCATTTATGCCTAGCATGGAGTATTTCACGCGCATTGCCTCGTTTAAGCCTCCCGACCATCCGACAAATGGCGTATAATTATTGTTCCATATTATAAGAAGCTAATGCTCAGAGAAGGTGGCCTAGGGTTTGGATCCAGGCAGTGTGACCTCTTGCTCTTCAGGATCACACTGCATGGTTCACTCTTGTCCAAGGCATCTGCTGCCAGGAGGGCTGTGTTTTCCAAGGTCTGGCTGGGCACCTGGTATCCCCGCCTCACTTACCCATCTCGACTTTTACATTCAGTTACTGCCCCATGTTGTCACTGCCACCCTACCTCTAGGCTGAATCCTTTTCCAGACCTGCAGACCATAGTCCAGACCCTCACCTCCTCTCTCTAGATAAGGGCCACCGCCCACATGTCAGTGTTCTGGGACTCATAATGCTCCATCCAGTGCTCACCACCTGATTCATTTTCCAGTAGGACCATGGCAAACACGTCAGCTCAGGACCAGCCCATCATCACTTCTGTGGCTCTGAGCTTATGTTACACCAAGTGTGAACTTGACATGCCAGACCCACCCTACCTGGGACCCCAAGTGCCGATCTCACTTCTAACCCACTCCTTGAACAGAGAGAGATTCTATGGAGATGGACATGTCTGATGCAATCTGGGTCTCACAATGACCCTGCCATGCTTCTTATTTTATAGAAGTGGTAACAGAGGTAAGACTTTCCCAAGATCAGGCAGCTGGTACATTTGGAATTTGAATGCAAGACCTGTGGCTCAAACCCCATGCCCTGTAGCAGCATTTTTCTAACTTCAGTTGTTTGTTGGCTACTTTTGTGATTTTTCTTTTTTTACATCCTCATACATTCACCTTATAATTTAAATGCCATCACCGCACCCCCCCACTTTTATTTTTATACATCTTGTCTCATCTGAAACCAAAACCCAAAATAATCATAGCTTTCATGTACTGGTTACTTTTTAAAATATATGTTCATATAATGTTTTAGACATTTATCTACAAACTCCTGCTTCCCTTCCCTTTCCTCATTGTCCTCTACAAGTATGATTCTAATGACAGGGATGATGACCGGTAGCCTGGGGGATTGGAAAGACCCTGACCAGGCAAAGGGAAAGCTGGCTTCTTAGCCTGACTGGGCAGCTATAAAGCTGTTTGACTTTAGGAAGGAGACTTCCAGCATCGCTGAAAAATGAGGTCACTGGGAAAAAGTGATGTCTAGGGTCTCCTTCAAGTCTGCCACCCCGAGCCTGCCTTCTCTTCAGAGCACGCAGTGAGCAACCAGACAAAGTGCCCCCATTTTCCAGGGCTGCTGTGTGGATCTGGTGTGTCATATATACCAAGGACCCAGCACAAAGCGGGCACAGAGTGGGTGTGGGGCAAACACTAGCCATCTCTCCAAGCTGGGTGGCTGCATCTGAGAGGGGACCCGGGCTGGTGAGGTCAGAAGGTGGTAGAAAAGCAAGAGTAATTTTTTGCTTTCTTTCAACTTCTCTGTCCTAACCACCCCCCTCCACCTGCCAGGAACAGGGAGGGAAAAGAAACCAGAGAGGAGAGACTGGTGCAGCTGGAGCTGGGAGGGCTGTAAAATAATCAGAGGGCAGCCGGCAGGTATCGCTTTGCAATGATTGCTCTGGGAGGTTATGTCAAAGTGAGAGACTGAGTCGCAATCATGAAACATTAGCACGTTGACACACGTGGCCCCAGCAGAGCAGGGTTCTCTGGTTACAAGAGGGCATGACCTCTGCCCTGGACCCTCAAAGCTGGGCAACTGAGGACTCTCCCACTGCCAATCTATGTGGGGATGCCCCATTGCCCTGGAGGAACTCTAAACCTCTCACTTACCTATGACCTGGGGCCCTGGAGAGACTTTAGGTGGACCTCCCTGCTGGAGAGACATCAGCACTCCAGTCCAATGCTGGCAGGGTGGTCTGTGGAGGTAGACACAGCTGAAAGCCTTATTGCAGACTGAGTCCCCTCTTCCTGGGGCTTACAGCCAAGCTGCCTGGAGTTACACCTCCAAAAGGCTCTGTGACTTTGTAAAGTCACTTAGTCTCTCTGAATCCTCATTTCTTTGTCCATAAGTGAGGATAAAGAAACCATGCTGTCAAGGTTAATATGAGGGTTAAATCAATATTGTACATAAATCCCAAGGCAAAATCTCTAGATAAGGCCAGAGGAGAGAGAAAGGCAGAATAGTAGGAGCATTAGAGGTAGTGTTTGGTTTCTCCCTCTGTAAAGATAGCCAGGCCAGTATCTCAGGTTTAGTGTTGATGCCTACAGCTTCTGGAGAGGGTATGAAAAGAGCTTCTCTGAGGGACCTGTTTAATAAGGGTTGTGTTTGCAGACGGGAGGCCCTGCCCTCTTGGATGAGTTTATAAAGTCAAAAGGATGATAAACACAGGTTAGAGACTTGTGTGTGCTCCCTTAAGCAGCTGTATGAAAGATGTGGGGGTTTTTAGAGCACAGGTAGGTTGTCCCAGTATCCTACCAATTTCAGTGCCGTTAGTGCATCAGTGCCCACATGTCTCCTAGCTAAGGCCTGGCCTTCCTTAAACTTTTTCTCTATGATGTTCCCATGATGGCCTCCAGTAATGCTCATGGCAATCACGATCCCACAGTGTGGGTAGTCTCCTCCCACAATGAAACAGAGATGATCTATGTGGCCAATAAATTGTTGCAGAGGTATAGTGTGACTTGCAAGGCTAGGTCATAAAAGGTATTGTGGTTTCCACCTTGGTCTCTCTGATTACTTGTTCTGGGGGAAGTCAGCCGCCATACTGTAAGGACACTCAAGCAGGCTGCGGAGAGGCCTAAATGGAGAGGAGCTAAGGCTTCCGCCAATAGCCAGCACTAAGATGCCAGCTGTGTGAATAAGCCTTTTTGGAAGAGAATCTGCTAGCCCCAGTCAAGCCTTCAGATGACTGCAGCCCACATCCTGGCTACAACTTCATAAAAGCCATTGAGCCAGACCTGTCCTCCCAAGCCAATCCTGAATTCCTAACCCACAAAAACTGAGAAAATAAATATTTATTGTAGTTTTAAACTGCTGAGCTTTGGGATAATTTGTTACACAGCAATAGATAACTAATATAGAGCTTCTTTAGAAAACTCTGCACATGTGCTCCCATGTTAGTGGAAAGCCCTTGACATTGAGGGGCTGCATGTAGAAAATCAGAGAGGATTTGGAAATGTTGAATCCTGTATTCCCAAATGCTGGCTCAGAGATCTGTATCAGAATCTCTCTGGGAACTGTGAAGATACATATACATGGCTCCTACCCAGGAAAATTTGGATACATGAGGTCTGAGGCCCACGAATCTATACTTTATCTATTTCTATAAGTCCCCCAGTAGATTTTGTTGAACAGACAATTTAGATCTAGACCAATATCCTCATATTATAGATTGGGCAGTGCTGAGTTAGAAGTGGTCTATCAAGTGACAAAGCAAGGTAGGGACAGAGGAAAGAATAGAACTCAGGGGTCCTAGAATTAAATGTAAAGCTTTTGCTCCAAATTCACAGATTTATCAGAGGCATTCAGATGTCAAAACAGGAGGGCAGCTAGAGAGCAATTCACCTCAGGTGTGGAGACATAGCCCTGTCTGTTTCCTCTAAGAATGTGTTAGGTGGGACACCGCAGGCAGGCAGACAGGCTCCACTTCCTCTGTGGCTGGGCTCACCCCACCCATCACCACACGAATGCCAGGTAATAGCATTGTAATGGGCCTGGTTTGCTTTTAAGTTGCACTGAACACAGCATTTGAGTGAACATGGCTGCCGGGTTTAGGGTGGACTTCCATCTGCCAGTCTCAGCCAAAGGCCACAATAGCAATTAGGATTGCTGTGACTGTGTTTACATATGTGTGCACATGTGCTCTTGTGCATCTGAAATAATGAACACAGGGGTGCAAAGTTCTATCTGTAGCTTAAGTACATGGTTGCGTGCCCATGAAATATGAGAGCACACATATCTTACGGTGTGTGTTTTCTCTGCTACCATCACACCCTGTACCTCAGAAAATACACATGATTTGCAGACACAGGAAATGCCTTTGATGTCATGCATTTTGTCCATTCTTGGTGCTGTGCATGGTGATATACAAAGCAAAGAGCCCATATTTGATCTGAGCGAGACTTGACATGAAGTCATCAATCTGGTGGTTTTGTAAATATTTTCAGTGCTGTAGTCACAATGGGCACTGAGACCTCTGTGAAGATCAAAGTCCTCACCTCTTCCTTGGTGTTTGTAAGGGGAAGGGATGCAGCCAAGTAGGTGTAAGGGTGTTTGTAGCAACAATATTGGAGAAGGGTGTGGTGGACAGAGGAACACCTACCAAGATGAACTGCCCCCCATCCCTCTTATTCCCCCAGCTTAGGGCTTTGGCCCCTCTCCTGGGGACCTGTTTGGAGCCGCAGTGGGGAGGGGTGATTTTAAGGAGCTCGAAGCAGTGTTTGGCAACTTGGCTCAAGTCTCTGACTTTAATATCCTAGTTCTAACAACTGATTGCTGGTGATTCCAGCAACTGCTCCTCTCTCCTTCTTCCTGAAGCTTTTGATATATATGCCTCTACGAGAGTTATCTGTCATGTTGCATTACAGAAACTTGTTAATGTGCCTGATTTTCCCTCCTCATGGTCCTGGAACTCTTTGAGAGCAGTAACTCTACCTTCTTTACTGCTGTTTCCTCAGCCCCTAGCCTAGTATCTAGAACTGAGGGGATGACCTGTCGGCCATGGACCTTGCAGGGCCTTGCACCTGTAACCAAACCATTCCTTGAACACTAGAACCTTAATACTGAGACCCCTGTCTTATGGCCTCACTCTGCACCCTTGCTGAGTTCCTGCTTAGTGACTTGTCTGGGACCCCAGCTTTTCCTTCTGGGCACCAGACAGTTTCCTTCCTTCCTCCCACCGGTTCCTGCAGAGGCTAAACTCCTGCCCCTGCCTCCTGGCTTATCCCAGATGGGAAAAAACAGAGATCCTACATTGAGCATCATCTAGGCTCTGCAAGTGTCCCGGGGCCCAGGGCACTCACTCAGACTGCTGTCTGGTGTGAGGCCACCACCCACTTGGGGCTTGCACTGTGTCCCAATGGTCATAGCAGATTCTTCCATCCTAGTACTTCAAGTGCCCTCTGGAGTGGCTAGAGCCTATTCTGATAAAAACAATGATTGTTTGAATTATAAAGCTACGGTGTATCTAGTGCCAAGTGTTTAACATGTTTTAATTCTCAAAGAGAAGGTTCCTTTATCCTCTGTTGTACAGATGAAGAAACTGAGGCTCAAGGGGTTAAATGGCTTGCCCGAGCTCACACAGTTTCTGAAGCCAAGACCAATGGACATGGCACTGTGGGATTGAGGCGACATAGGCTATGAGTTCAGGAACGCCTAGGTTAGAGCTTGGTTACTAATTTGCCAGATCACTCTGGACAATGTACTCTTGGACCCTTAACTGTAGAATAAGGAAACCAGTAGCTACGTCTCTGGGTTATTGTGATAACCCAATGAATTATGTCTGCAAAGTGTCCACCACAAAATCTGGCGCTTAGCCAGTACTCAATAAGTGTTTGTTCCTTTCTCCTCTCTTCTTGACCTCTTCTAGTTCCATCTTGAGTTCAGGGACCCTGGCAAAGAGTAAACACACTGATATATTTTCTGCACAGAACTGGCAGAGTTAAATACTTTCCTCTTGTCACCTCTTTATCTTATTGTCTCTAATGGGACATAATGAGAAAGCTGGTATTCACCAGCCTTTCAAATGTTTTCCTCATGACAGTAAATTTATGTCCCCCTCCCCTTACTGTTAGATCATTGTGAACGTGACAAGAGAGAGCCTTAAAGAGAAGCAATTATCCAAGCAAATGAATTGCACACAAATTCAAAGGCAAAGATTACAATGAGAACAGAGATGTATGTTATTAGGATATTAAAGTGGAAATCAAATAGGGATTAAGAGCCCTGAGTCTCAAATATTTAATTGTCATAATTGCCTAATTAAAGTGTTTTTTTAAGCACTCCTCTCCCTCGCCCATGAGTGCTAGAAGGGCTCTATTGCCAGGAAGACAATTGGAGCACTTAGACTTATCATAACATGAAGGCTGACCCCTGGCAAACCTTTTTGCTGAAAGAAAAGTTACGCTGCCTCTTCATTCATGCCTTCATTTCGCAGCTACAAAGTGAGTGTCTACTACTACACACTGTTTCATTGGCCGCCGGGGGGCCCACACCTTGGAGGTAAATGGGTGGGGCAGCCTTCAGAAGCAAGTTGAGCTGACTTGTATTACCTAAAAGACTGCTCATAGTTTGCCATACCAAGAAGGACCAGGGCAGTGCATGAAACTGGGTCATGGTCAGGAGGCAGATCAGACTGGAGGAACTAGAAGGGGCATAAACTGTGATGAATCACCTAGCAGAGCAAGTTGGAAGAATGGACCAGGTAATGGACAGTTGGATTTGAGTGTGGAAAGCAGATTTTCCCTAGGATACTTGTTCATTTGGTGTTTGTCCTCCCATGCTACAGTGAAAGCCTAGACTGAGGGTAAAAATTGTGTCCATTTGACTTGCTGTATCCCCATTGCCTAGCACATAGTCGTCGTCGGCAGCCGTCCGTCTCGAGAGACGATGGTGTAGCTTCTTAAGAGTCTATCTGCACCGCCGAGAATGGTTGTGCAGTCCGACTCGGGAGTGACACGGTATCTGTCTCCTCCCGTGTTGAATCGACATCTTGCGATGACGCTGGAGTGTCCTCTCCAGTGGAGCTGAAGCTACAGAGCCTGGGCAGGGTGATATGGAGGGTCTGCTGTTGCCCATGCAGCAGACCCCCCCTCTCTTCGCAGCTGAAGGGTCCAAGGGAAAGATGGAGTCAATACAGCTTGGCTTCAGGTGCGCCGCAGGAGTTGCCGGTGTTGACTACAACGTCAAACCGCCTTAGGGACTCCGGCTCCGGATTTTCTGTCGGGGTTTACTCCCTTAGCCTTTCCCCTGAAGAGGTATGCCGCAAGGCAGCGGAGGTTTTTTGGAATCAGAGTTTTCCTTCTCTGAGCACATAGTAGGGGCTTTAAAAACATGTTGTTTAATTGAACTAAATTAAAACATGAACCTCGGTGTACTTTAGGAGGACAGAAGACCTTGGAGGTTGGGGGGAGTCTTGAGCCAAGATGGATATCTATTAAGCCTGGTGCATAGTAGATGCTCATTAAATATGTGGTGAGTAAATGAATCCATGAATGAATGAATGTCAAGCACTGTCCTACACACTGGAATAGAAAGATGATTAATGCAGAGCTCTTGCCCTTGAATATCTCCTAGATGAATGAGAGATACAGATTTGTGACCAGTTAATGAGAACCCAACCTGATCTTAGATGAGTCATACCATTTATCAAGCACAAGAGCTGACACCTCATTTTCATTAATCCAGGGAACACTGCCAGGATCATTTTTGTGGATCTTGAGACTTTAACTCCTCAACCTGAGTGTAAAGTTTTTGAGAGAAGAGACATGTATGGTCTATCACTCTGTTATCTGAAGATGAAGGTATGAAGGAAAAGATAGTGTAACTTTCCTTTATTGGAAAAGTTTCCCTGGGGTTATTTTCTTATTATGACAAGTGCTGTGATTGTCTTCCTGAATAAATCCTATGCCTTACATCCATGTTTGCCTCTTTGCTTAACACATACTTTTTCTCTGACGTTCCAGATCTCTAAAAATTAGGTCGGAAGGCTCTTGGTAAATCTACAAATACTATGCCAGATACTAAGGAGAGAAGTAAGGAAGCATATGACTTGATCTTTGCTCTCAAAAGACTTATACTTTAGTTGAGGGAATAAAACCTGGACCACGAAGAAGATCCCATTAGCAGCATCCAAGCAGAGAAAATGAGATTCCAGGTCTTATGTTTGTTAAATGGTAACCTGCCTCCTGTCATGAGCTTTGGCCTGCTTCACCGTTCCAGTTCTTAAGTATCGTTGCCCTGCTAAATGAGTTGGTAAGGTAAGGAACATTGATTTATTGGAATGGACTGATGTTCCCATGACTCTGGGTGAAAAATAAAGTGTTAGTGCCTAAGATTGTCACGAAGAACCCAGTGGCACAATACGTGACAAGCCACATAAAATGTACAGGTAACTGATGCTATAAATGTCAGACAGAGGTGGGTCAGGGAACAACTCCCTGGGGAGGTGGTACTTGAACTGTGCCCTGAGGATGCATAGAATTCTGTACGGGAAGAGTGTGAGGACCAAGAGAACAGTGAGGAACTACGCTATGATTTGGCACATGTACCTCAGCTCCTTTCATCTTCGTAATAGTCTAATGAGCTCAGTACTGTTCGCGTCCCCTTTCCACTTGAGTACACTGAGTTTCGGTGGGGTGGAGTCGTTGGTCCACAGACATCCTGCACCAAAGTGGTCCAGCCAGACCCGGAAGCAGGCTGCATGGCTTTGAAGACTACTGTCCTTCCCTACTGATGGGGACTTGAGGATCAGAATCAAAAGGTGAACTTGAATTCACTGAAATCAATGAGCTAGAGCATTTATAAAAATAGAATTGGAACCCTTTTCTAATATTCTAGCCCTTTCATTTGCTTTCATTTGACTGAGTGTGGAGTTATTTTTGCCTTCACTTTGAAAGTGAAATCTCTGTAGGATGGGGATGCAGTCATATGACTGACAACTTGAGTTGCATTTAAACTCTTGACCAGCCATTTCCAATGCCTGGCTTATGAAAGGAAACAATCTTTTTTGAGGGAAAGTTAGGATAAAGAGGTAGAAACATGGGAGAATTGGGAGGAAGGGGAGACAGGAAAATAAATACGATAAATAGTACTTTGAGTTTCAATGTTTCTATCAACCGGATACAGAGTTGCTCAGCCTGGGGGTGGGTGATCCCTGGCACTGTCTTAAGAGGAGCTCAAATGACAAATAAAAAGAACTACTCCAGGTTCCCCCAAAGAAGGACTCAGAGTAGGAATAGAAACAAAGTTCAAAAGAAGGAGGCATGATATTTTTCAGAGTAGATACAGAGATGCTTAATAATTTACTTCATTGCAGGATCCAACATAACACTTGAAAGCCTCAATAAATAAGCATAATGGGTTCCCTTTAAAAATGTATTGGTTGGCAATTTATTTACTCATGTATATGCGCCTTATGGTATGTGACATGTTGCCCTTCCTCTCTTCAAGGAAGAGTACTCTATAGCAGGCTTTAATCAGTGCTGGCAGCTAAGGCCAGAAACCCTTTCCTTTCCATACTTCATCTCTCTCATCCTGAAGTCCTGTAGCTCTATTTTCCTCTCTTCTTCTTTTTTAATCTCCTCTCACTTGGCCTAATCAGATGCTGTCACCAAAGAGAAATGACTACAGTGGTATGTCTTGTGGCAGTTTCTAAAGCATGGCTACATGCGTTTGGGTTCTCACACTAATTGTATAAAGTAGACCAAATAAGCTTTAGTACCCTCACTGGACAGATGAGGAAATGGATGTCTGGTGAATGCACTCTATGGCAGTGCTATAAATTGGTGCATTCATTTTGGGAAGTAATTTGAGCACACATATGCAGCAACTTAAACATATACATATTCTTTCACCCAATAATTCCACTTTGGAGAAACTATCCTAAGAAGAGAATTCAACAGCAGACAAAGATCTGTGAGCCCGAGACATTTATAGTGATATTGTTTAAGATGACAATAACTGGAAATCACCGACTTGCCCATGCCCAAGGTAAACACTAAGAAATATAATAAACCCACTCTGTAGATGGTTATAGAGCAAATAAAATGGTCTCTTAGCAAAAGGTTTTTTAATACAATGGGAACATGATAGCATATAACATCAAATAAAGAAGATAAATTATGTATATAATAATAGTATGGTCACCACTACATAAAATTACTAAAAGGAAATATTCCAAAGTGTTAGCAGTGATTACCTTAGGGTATGAGATAATGATTTCTCAATAATACTGTATACTAATAATTTTAAAAAGAATCATCTGGAATAATTATATCAGGCACTATTCTAAGTGTTTTGCATGTATTATTCACTTAATTCTCATAATACTGTATCAGCTGAATGTGTGTGTACCCCCAAAATGCATTTGTTGAAATCCTAGTCTCCAATGTAATATTAAGAGGTGGAGACTTCGGGAGGTAATTAAGGTCACAAGGGTGGAGCTCTCGTGAATAGGATTAGTACCCTTATAAAAAGACTCCAGAGAACCCTCTTGCCCTCTTTTTATCCTATGAGGATACAATGAGAAGTCAGCAGTCTGCAATCTGCACGACAGCTCTCACCAGAGCCCAATTATCCTGATTTTGGACTTCTAGCCTCCAGAATAGTGAGAAGCAAATTTCTGTTATTTTTAAGCCATCTGCTCCATGGTGTATTTGTGACAGCAGTCTGATTGAAGACGATGTCCACATAAGACAGGGACTGTTACTGATGAAGCTGAGGCACAATAACTGCACTTGGTCTCATTTGTTAAGTGACAGAGGTGGCCCTCTGAGCCCACACTCCCTCACAGTGCTCTGCTAGCCTCTCTCTGACAGCTACAAACACAGAGTGCTTACTAGGTTTCCAGTTCTTACCTAGATTATCTCACTTAATTCTACCACTAGCACAATGAGAAGAATACTATAATTATTCTTATTTTATAAATAAAGTAGCTGGTGTTTAAAGAAATTATGTTATTTGCTAAAGGTCCCACTACCCTGACCCAGACAGGCTGACCTTGCATTTGACCACTATAATAAACTGCCTGCTCCATCTTGGTGTTGATTTCTATCCTTTCCTAAACTTTCTGCAGTGAAAATAACTTCCATTACAATTTCAATTAGATGCCCCCTAACCCTGTCCATATTGCTTCCTATTTCTGTAAATAAAGTTTTATGGGAACACAAATGCCTGTTTGTTTACATACTATCAATAGCTGCTTTCATTACAATGGTTGAAACACAGACCGTATCTGGATCTTTATAGAAAAGTTTGACGACCTCTGATTTAAACCATCAGTGAGTTGGTAAGGGTAAAAGGGAACTAGAACCACGGTCTTGCAACTATGGACTGCTTGCACGCAGTAGCTAGAAAGGAGAATGAGGAAACATGCCTCTAAGTACATCTGTACGTGTGACACACTCGTGCCCCAACTCTGTAGCTAGTCTCTTCTCAGACCAGATCAGACTAGCAAAATCTAGAAAAATGGTAAGACTAGCACATTGTCTTTATCTCTAAACCATTCTGAGAAAACCTGACAACAGCAGCAATGAATGACTCTGGGGTCCTTTGTAAATTGCTAACATTAAAACCACTTTGAAAGACTTGGGTGCGTCCACGGGATAAAAAAATTGAGACAAGTGAAAACTGAGAGCTTTTTTTTAAAGAGCATTCTAGTCATGTCAGAAATTTCCCATTCTAACAGAAATACAGTAAATAGAAAGACACACCCTTTAGACTAGAAAAGTCTTTCTGCCGAGGTGGGACTTGGGGGCACTCCAGCTTGGGAGAAGCACCCCCTGAAATGGAAGCATAGTGTCCAAGGGGCTAAAATATAGTTAATACAGCCTCTGGATAGGGAAGCTAAGCTATAAGTGACTAAAAAAGTAGCACCAAGTCAGGTTTTATGCTACATCAATCCCTGCTTCCTTGGGTTGGGGATGTTCTTATAGAAAAAAGTTTAAGGAATCTGAAGACGGTTAAGAGAGAGGGAGAGTAAGAATGTCTTTCTAATACTACTGTATGCTATGTTATATTGTCCTCAAGCATCATCTTACAACATCTATTGGTGCTATTTTCAATCTACAGAGAAGTTCAGGGAAACCAATGAACTTACTCAGGTTACACATCTAATAAAAATAATAAGGAACACTTACTGAGTGCTACATAGTATATTAGTTTAGAAGATGGATTCTGGAGCCACCCGAGAAAATCACTGAACTTCTCTGTGGCTCATTTTCTTCACCTGTAAAGTAGGGCTAACAATTGCACTCATCTTCAGTAGACACGAGAAGTAAATGAGTTAGTTACTATAATGCTTAGACCACCATATAACACAGCGAGTATAAGTGTTTAAGTTAAAACTATGTGCTAAGCAGTGTCCTAAGTACTTCATCTACGTTGTTCATGGAATCCTAACAATAACCTTATGAGATAGGTACTCCCCCATTTATAAATAAAAAACGCAAAGCTCTAAAAAGAAAAAAAAAAAAAAAAACACAAGCGATTTTCTCAAATGTTAGAACGAAGGGTCAAATGCAAATAGCCTAACTCCAGTGCTGACACTTTTAACCATGTCATTATGCTGCCTCTACCTGGTGAGTATTAGATGCCTGTTTGTCATGTTCATGATCCCAATGTTTTATAACTTGGCAACCTTCCTGGTGCTACAGCTCTCTTTGAGCATATGTTCCATCATCGAAGACCCACATGGGCCCAAGCCTCAGAGTCTGGCTCACCTTCCAGGCCACCTTCTAGGTTTGCTCTGTGCCTGGATATGAATCCAAGGATTCTCTCTTTAACAACCCTCAGAAGCTGGGTGTCACTTTTGTATTAACAGACAGAGATCTTACTCAGGATAGTTTCCACTTGGGGTTTTCTTTAGCACCTTCAGCATGCTATGAGAAGAGGATAGTCTGGGAAGGAAACCAGGTCAGGAGACCATATATTAAAGTGAAGAAGATACAGCAATGATATCTAAAAATAAAGTTCAAAACCTGTGTATTAGTTTTCTTGGGCTGCCATAACGAAGTACCACAGACTGGGTGGCTTAAACAACAGAAATCTATTCCTCACGGTTCTGGATGTCAGAAGTCCAAGATCAAGGTTGTCAGGGTTGGTCTTTCCTGAGACTTCCCTGCTTGCCGATGACTATCTTCTCCCTGTGTTTCCACATGGTTTTCCCACTGTGTGTGAGTGTGTGTCCTTATCTTCACTTCACGTTAGAACACCAATAATTTGAGATTAGGGCCCATTGATATGACTTCATTTAGCTTAATTACCTCTTTAATAGGACCTATCTCAGAATACATTACTGGTGTTTAGGACTTCAACATTTGGACTCTGAGGAGACACAATTTAACTCATAACAAGGAGACTATATCACTTTTAAGTTGTATGACTTTGGGCAAGACATATAACTGCCCCAGTCTTTATTTTCTCTCTATTTGTAAAATGGAACAAGAATAAGATGTACCTTACAGGATTGTTGTGTAAGGCAAAGGAGATGCTAAAAGACTGTACTAACATTTGGACATGCTTCCTAAGACTATTAAACAGTTAGACATGATGGTAATATACTTGGAATCCCTGTCTAATTTTGGACATTGTACTTTAAAAGGAACATCTGCCAATTGAAGCAACTGATTTGTGAGGGACCAGAATAATGAAGGGTGTAGAGGATATGAAAGGAATCATTGAATTAAGTCAAGATATTTAACTCAAAGAGGAAGAGATGGAAAGGGAAGATGCAGAGAGCACTCTTAAAATACATGTTTACCGTTATGGTGAAAGAAATGAGATTAGTCTGTTTGGTTTCCAAGGATAAAAATTTATAGGGAGGAAGATATGGGCCCAATAACAAGATGAGTTTCTAATAGAGCATTCAAAGTTAAGGTACTGAGTTTCCTCTCTCAGAATGTGTAAGACCTGGGCGATTTTCTGAGAGCATTTGCTCTGCCAAACAGGGTGCTAGGCCATTTCACACAGAGTGGAATAGAGATGAATAATCCTCTAATGGGCAGGATGTTGGAATGGCTGGCCTCTGAAATCTCTCCAGTTTTGAGGTTCTCCATGCCATAAACTATATTGCCTATGACAAAGGGCAACATACACAAGCAAGTTTTAGTTAATAGAGTTATAAGAAAATGGAGATTCTCATGAAACTTACTCCAAAAAGTATAATTTTCTCATAAAGGACTGGGACTAGAAAGTAAATATTTTCAGGGGTAGAAGCAATTTCTCTCTTCCTTATTGAGCATGGCTCTCAAATGGCTCCCTTTCACCTCAGAATCCAGCTCACCTTGCAGGTTCAGCATACTTAGCTCATTAACTGGCACATCTGAATTTCTGCTCCAAAGGAGCTCAACTTGAGTAGGATGCCCCTCTTTGGTTTAGTAAAGTATAGCAAGGGCAGGCTGTGATGGAGGGGTTTACATAATTAATACTCTATCCTTCTTAGAGTGGGTCAAGGCTTGCAGAACATGGGGCTGGGTACCTGCCTGAAATCATGTTTGCATCAGAATTTCTCAAACACCTAGATTTTACTTGATCTTCCCTCAGAGAGTCTGATTTCATACATATTGGGTAGGATTTGGGAAGCATATATAAAATTTTAGGAGTATTTATTTATTTTTAGAGAGAGGGGAAGGGAGGGAGAATAGAGGGGGAGAGAAACATCCATGTGCGAGAGAAACATTGTTTGATTGCTTCTTGCATGCCCACAACGAGGACTCTCACCTACAACCCAGGCATGTGCCCTGAACAGGAATCAAACTGGCAACTTTTTGGTCCACAGGACAACACCCAACCCACTGAGCCACACCAGTCAGGGCTGGGAATCTATATTTTTGAATTGCCCTCTTGGGTGATTCTATCATGAACCACTCTACTATGCTGCATTCTGTCCTTCGCGCTGCTAACTTCCCCGTGTCTCAATCAAAATGCACCCTTATCTCATGGGAATGTATTTGTACCTCTCCTACAACATTTATCAAGTTACACTTACTCTAATTTGTCTTATATCCCCAACTTATTATGTGGTCCTGGAGGGCACAGATTATTTCTTCTTCATCTTTCCAACTCCTACAGCACTTGCTACAGTGCTTGGCACAGCGTTGGTTTCCCATAGAATCAATATGGCTCTGACAACCTAGAGAAAGCTACATTAATAGAATGTTTTCTACCTTCCCAGCACAGGCAGGGAAACCCACTCAGAAAATGCCTAATTGTTCTGTGATTTGACATAGCTGGGTAGTCAGGATGGGATGAGGGTGATTAATTACAAGAGGCACGCTGTGCTGCCCCAGAGGCTGGTAGCCTACGTTACACAGTCAATTAGCTACCAGACATAATCATCTAGGTTGTTATTTATTACTGGCTCTGCCTGATCAGTGAATCTGTGAGGCAGAGAACAAGTGAGGAGATCTGTCACTGTGGGACTCCATGCAGAAAAAACAGAGCATAAGGGGGCACCAAGGACCCCTGAACAGGAATCAGTCTTTCCATGTCAGGCAGCTGGAGAGATTCCAGATCCTCCCACCCACAGCTCTTAATACACTAGATGAGGAGGAGCTCCAAAATTTTAGTTCAAGCAGGGTGTGCAAAGCACCAGGGAGGCTTCAGGGGTAGAGAACAAAGAAAATATTAAGATTTGTACATGAGAAGCCTAAAACTGGTGGGTGAGAAAGAGGCATGCAGTGGAGAAAAGGGAGTTCCCAATAAAGGCTTCAAGTAGCTTTATCTGGCCTCAGTAGATGGGCTGTAGATGAGAAATCAAAAGGTCACTCTTGAGTGGTGTGGATCATGATTGTTGAAAGGCAAGAGAACATCAGTTTTGACAAGGGTGATCTGGAAGGCAGACCTGGAGGGGACAGGGAAGAGAATTGAAGGAAAGTGGGGGAAAAAAGAAAGCTTAAGCTTTGTAGACACCTCCTCTCAGATATTGTACTTGACATTGTGAAAGACAGTGCCATGTAATGGAAAACCTATGGATACTGAGGCCAGATTCAACCTGACTTTGAAAATCTTGGTTCTGCCTTTTACCTTGGGCTTGTTTCTTAGCCCTTCTGAGGCTGTTTCCTAATCTGCAAAATGGGAAAAAGATACTTATCTTACTGCATGGTTATGAAAATGCATTGAGATAATCACGAATGTGGAACACCTGGCAGGTGCTCAAGAAGTTATAACTCATTACTACTACTGTTCAAAGCAGACCCACAAAGCTGGCTTATGAATTCCACAGTGAGAAAACTGAGGCTTAGAAGAATGATGTAATTCATTGAAAATTACAAGCTGATAAGTGGCAGAGTCCAAATTTAAACTCATACCTGTTTGACTCCAAAGTACACATCTTTTTCGGTACATCTTAAAGAGAATGGGGTCACATGGGGTATATTTAAGAGAAAATGAGTACAGCATTTTGTGGGAAACTGAAAGTTGATAGAAAGAGGTGTGCTTACGCATGCTAACAAATTAGTCTGCGATGAAACTTATCATTGGCTTCAACTGTTTTGAACTTTCTGCCCCCCTCTGTCCCCCATTCCCGCACCTCTGCCCCATCCCTCTTTCTGGTCTCTTGCATTCTAAGTGGCCTTGCTTCCACTGGCTTCTGTTGCTCCCTATGATCCCTATGCCCACTGCTCATGTTCATAAGGGTATAGGGCAGTTTCGCAATATTTTAGAGAACTTTTTTTCCCATTGTAATAAACTGAGCAGCGTCCCCACATAGAATTTCTCAGGTCTCAGAGACTTGAGACTTAGCTCTGTAATGTCACACTTCACCATTTTCCTCCACAGGGGCTCCCATACCAGCGAAGAAGCAGGGGGAGAAGATTTAAAAACCAGTTCCCTAAAGGACTGATGACAACAGCTCCTCTTTGACCCTTGAGCCCCGTGACAACATCCAGTTCCTTAGGTTAGACTGCCTCTATCATGATGAATTTTCTCTCTGCTGTCCACTCATCTTCATTTGCAATCTGGCTCCAAAAAGCCCCACCCATTCATACCTCCACATAAAACCCGTGTCTTTATGCATTTGACTCTAGGAACTGGGAGCAATTCTTCTGTAGGGGTCTCTTCAACATTCAAGTAACCTATCATGGTATATGACAAGGTAGTTACATGGGTCCACTTTCTAGTTGCCCCTGAAAATTGGTTCCAGTGTAGCTATTTATCCTGTTACAATATTATTACTGTTATTACTCATTTAGAATCTAGCTATATGAGCCAGTTTTTTTTTTTTTTCCTCCCTCTTATAGTTCTGTTAGCCAGCTGTATTAAGATATGAGTAGTTGTATTTCTGGGTCTTCCAGATAGAAACCCCCATCATTTTCTCCAAAATGATAGCGACAGAACACTCAGTCCCTAAACCAGGACTGAAAAGAATCCTAGAACTAAACTCCCAAGAGATCTATGTAAGTCACAAGCATAGTTTGGAGCTTGAGCACTGCTGTTGAAGCACTGGTTCTCAAAGTCCTGCATGCGTCGGAATTACCCAGTTTCTAAAATGTCTACCAAGTTCTTTATTGATGTTGATGCTGCTGGTTGGTGGCAGGGACGGGGGTCACTTTGAGAACAACTCTGTTAGAAGACCTCTGTACTTCTGCATTGCTGAAGCTAGCCAGCTGTCTTAAAATTTTTGTAGCTGCCCATACTCCCTTATGCTGACCCTCCATTCTTAACTAGGACCAGGAATTGCTCCTAGTAGGCTTTTCCTAACAATGACTTTTCCAAATAGTGTAAGTAATCTCCTTTTAACAGTCAGCTCAAATGATACCAAAGAGTGACCCTTTTTAGGCATGTTCCAAAAAAAGTTGGCTTCTCAACCTGAACAGCTCATTTAAGTTCAATAGCCAAGGGGATGTCAGGTGTGTAAATTATATGGAAGTCTTGCACAACAGGGAAGGTCAATATAGAAATACTATTAGAAGTGTCACATGGCTCTGTCCTTTGGGTTATAATGCAAAAAAGGGGACTTTAACTTATGGCCACTTCATGTTTATTGCTTAATAACCCTCTCTCCTCATGCCTTACTTGTGCATGAGTAAGCTCACATGGCCAAAGTCATTCTCTTTATCAAATGATCTGGTGCATCTGATTTTTTAAAAATATAGCTGAAAATTCTAACTTGGTTCAGAAAAGATGGGGTTGAAAGGGAAAGAGATTTTCTTCCAATTTTTCTCAGAGGCTAAGATGAAATGATAGTTGTTCTCTTTCCATAGGATTCCGCCTAAGGGTTATTTTTCTTGAGCAGGGTCCTATGAGCAGGGCTGTCCATCCAGAATGTAGGGCTTGGGGCAACCCTGTGCAGTTCAAGGCCCCGAGACAGTGTTTCCCTACATAGCATGTACCACAGGAAGTGGGAAGTTTCAGAGCTGAATATGTTTGCAAAATACTGGGCTTCTAAAAGCCTTTATTTTGATGGTTTTCATCATGGATCTCTTAGAGCAGAGATAATGCTGTAGAAGTTATATAAATTTAATTATGTGGTTCAAAATTCAAAATGTACAAAAGAGTATATACATTTTAAGGATTTTTCTTCTTCATTCACTTCATCTCACCATAAGCAATGTTACTATTTTTTGCATATCCTTCTAGGAATATTTTATTTATATATAGTAAATGCATATTATATATTTTTTCTATCCATTTCTAAACAAATTCTGTCATATTAAAATACCAATATACATATAATTTTTCTCTTAACATTTTTCCATGTTATTATATTAAAAAGCATCCTTGTTTTTTAACTACACTAGCATTTCATTTCATAAATGTGCTAGTTCAATTTCATGTGAATATGTAAATTTTTTCTAATTTTAAGTTATGAGAAACATTGCTGCAATAAAAATCTCATACACAGCTATTTTTACATGTGTGAGACAAATTCCCGGAAGTGGAATCCTCACTCAGTGTTCAGTTGACCCTTGAACAGCATGTTTTTGAACTGCACTGACCATTTCTATGCAGAATTTTTTCAATAAATACAGTTAGATTTTCATATCCCTGGGATTCTCATCCAGGAATTCAATCAACTTGTGACTGAAAACAGAATTTTCGATCCATGGTTGGGAATCTGTGGATGAGCAGAGCTGACTATGCATTGTTCTACCCCATTTTATAAAGGGACTTAAGTATCCTTGGACTTGGTATCTGTGGAGTGGGGGTGGGGGGAATGTCCTGGAACTGATCCCCCGAGGTCAAAAGTTACATGAGTTTTCAACTGGTGGGAGGGATGGGGGTGGGTACCCCAACACCACATTGTTGAAGGGTCAACTGTATGTGCAAAACAGACTTATGAGGGTGCTATATCAAATTTTTTGAGATTTGCTTAAATGATAGATGAAGAATTTTTTTCAGTGTAGTAATAATTTACATTTTTCTTACT
Organism: Furipterus horrens; assembly: GCF_987537825.1. NCBI lineage: Eukaryota > Metazoa > Chordata > Mammalia > Chiroptera > Furipteridae > Furipterus > Furipterus horrens. The sequence continues at coordinate 25,924,843 of NW_028327172.1, read as the reverse complement.
ATGAATGATGTTGAACATTCTTTTATATGTTTAAGAGCTTTTCGTGTTTCTTTTTGTGTGAACTTTTTATGAACTTTACCCTTCTCCCATTGGGTTATTTTTATTGATTTGTAAGAGCTTTTTGTATAACAGAAATTAGCCTTTTGTTATATGTGTTGAAAATATTTTTTTTTCCAAATTGTTCTTTGCCTTTATCCTAGATTGTGGTATTTTTTGCCATCCAAAAAAAATTTTTGTAAACAAATTACTTGTCATTTTTAAAAAATCATAGTTATCAGCTTTTCCCCTTCTGAAATTGTAAAAGAATTCTTCCACAGCTTCTTTTATTACTTCTAAGTTTTCATTTTTATATTTAAATAGTTGATTCTTTTAAAATTTATACTGGGGTAAAATGTGATTTATACACTCATTTCTTTTCAGGTGGTTAACCTGTTGTGCCAACAGCAATTATTGAATAATTCAAATCTTATCTCCAAATATTTGAAATATGACTTTTATTGCTTAAGTTCCTATGGGAATTCAGGTCAATTTTCAAACTTTTAATTTTATGTGTGTTATTTTCCATTTATGCATCAGTATTACACTGTTTAGAGTATTAAGGCTTTATAGTATGTTTTACTATCTGGTAGGTCATGTTCCCTTGTCACATTTTTTTTTCTGACTATACGTTTTTGTGTATATTTCAGAATTTAGCTGGTCTGATTTTTTAAAAAAATTGGTTCATACACATACAAGATTGTTTTAATCTTATAGATTACCTACTGAGAGTTGATATCTTTTTGAGGTTGTGGCTTGCTTTCCAACAATATATGATGCTTTAAAAAAAATTGTTTAAGCTTTTTGAATCCTTTAAAAGAGCTTTAAATTTTTCATCATATAGGTCTTCATATTTCTTGTTAAATTTATTTCAAGATATTTCATATTTTGGTGGTAATGTAAATGATGTCTTTGTTTTGCTATACTATGAAGTTTTTTTTTTTTTTTTTTTTTTTTTAAAGAAATCTTATAGGACTAGCGGTCTGTGGGACTACCTTCAAAAATTCTACTCAACTTTGGGCCTTCTCTGTATCCTAAATAAAGTATGGTCTGGGTGGGAAAATGACAGTTCCACATTGCATCCAGAGACTATGAGGAAGGGGAGGAGAAAGACCTTCCTTTTGCCTTTGGAAGAGTTGGGTAGTTTTGTTCCCATTCTCTGTTGTATAGAAGTGCTCTTAGAATATTTAAACTGGAGTTTGTTAAAAGATCAAGCTATTAAATTCTCATATATAGGTGAGAAAACAAATGATCAGAGAGAGAACATGACCTACTAAGTTTGGGCAAAGCCAGGGTTCTGGCCCATATCTGTGGATATCTGGGGATCCCTGTAGTTGAGCTTCCTTGCTACCAGAAATAGACAACACCCTCTGATTTTGTCTTGAATTTCTTCATGACTTCCTGAGAGTTTGAGGGTGTGTTTATCTAACATCTATTTTGCCCTTGTCCTGTATTAGAAACTATATCACCTACTGGTTTTATTGACACTACACATTCCCATCTGCTGACCTTGAGTAATCTTGACTAACCTGCCTTCCTATTCTAGTAGAGCCTTTATCTCTTTTCTAAACCCAGACAAATGATTGTGTCAATTTGTCATTGCAACTTGCAGTCCAAGTTTGGTTACTTGGTATGTGTGACCCATGGCTAAGGTGCAATAGGAACCTACAGAGAGCTCTCCTACATAGAGGGGTTCAGAAGATGAACGCTCCTGCACTCATCGAATGGGAGCAGTGTCTAGACACCCACCTAACCTACTTCTTCCTTGATCCCCCAGCCCTTCCCATCCGAGATAATAAAAGTTTTCCCAGGGAATTTTGCTAAACCTGACATAGAGTTGTTGATGATTCATCAGTCTTTGGTGATGATCTTCCTCCCTCTCCCCTTTCTGGATAATCAGGAGTTGACAGCCATTTCCCATAAAGGTCTTTTAGTGATGATAATCAGACCAACATGTTTTTTTTTCTCCATAAAGCCTCATGGAAGGAGCACTGAGAGGGAAGGCAAAAGAACTGGGCTAACATTTCGCTCTAATAGTTACTAATTGCAGACCTGAGGATGTTCACCTAAGCTCTCAGGCCTGCTTCCTCCTCTCATCAATGAGAGCATGAATAAATGAACTGTAGTGAAATATTATTCAATAGTCAAAACATATGGATTAAAGTGATATGTAAAAATCTGGATGAACCTTAGTAATATACTTTTTGTGGTTTTTTTTTTTTCTTAGTTTTGAAGCCAACTCAAACTTATAGAAAAGTTGCAAGTACAGTCCAAATGCTTTCTTTTCTGACCCATGTGAGAATAAGTTGCCAATCTGATACTTCGTTATTCTTGAATACTTTAGGGTATGTTTTCTACATACAAGAGCATTCTCTTACATAACCACAATACAACCATCAAAATCAGGAAATTACATTAGTATTTGACCACCATGTAATCCTGAAACCTCGTTTAAGTTTTGCCATTTTTCCCCAATGACTTTTAGAGCAAAAGCGTCTGGTTCAGAATCACATATTGCATTTGGTTGCTATGTCTGTTTAGTCTCCTTCACCTGGAACAGTCTCCAATTCTCTGACTTTCATGACCTTTGTGCTTTTGGAGATCACAGCAGTTATTTCATAGAATTTCTCTGAATGTGAGTTTGTCTGATGTTTTCTCCTGATTAGATTCAGGTTATGTATCTTTGGCAAGAATATCCCAGAAGCAAAGATGTGTTCTTTTCACTGCATTTTATCAGGCACATGATTTTGATTTGTCCCACTGCAGATGAAGTTCACTTTGATCCCTTGATTAAGATGGTGTCTTCCAGGCTTCTCTCCTTTTTATCTTTAGAAATATAATTTTAGGTAAAAATATTAAATACAGGAATTATAAACAGTATAATGCCTTTTTATAAAGTTAAGAATAATAATGCTTATTAAGAATATAAATAAATTAGTTTAACCTACATAGGCGGAAAAGCAAGGAATGATGAACACAGAATTAAGCTTGGCAACTACGTTGGGTGAAGTGAGGTGGGAAGGTGTGTGTCAGAACATGGAGGCAGCTAGAATGCACACTTTGAGTATGCTAATGGACCTAGCCCATTCCCACAGGATATGTTAATGGCCTTAGCCAACAGGCAGGATATGTTAACTAACCTGGTGGGGGCAAAAAGCAATGAGATGCAAACATCCTGCTGAATATGTTAATAAGCAAATTCACTGTCACTGGAATGTGCTGTTGGCAAGTTTAAAAAGCGCACCTGCAGAAGTGCAGGTGGGACTCCTACAGGCCCACAAGGAGGACTAGGAGTCTCCACTCTCCGCTCCCCATTTCCCTTGCTCCTACGGGGCCCTCAAGTCGGTCTGGGAATTGCCTCTCCCTTCCGCCCTCCTTCCCCCTTTGTTCCCTCAATAAATCTGTGGCCTGCTCCCACAGCAATCTCCAGGTGGCTTCTCAGGGCAAGGCTGCTCTGACAGTGTGACAACGAGAAGGAAAGGAAAGCACAGGTATGTGTAAGTTATTGCCAAGTTCCTGGTGTTTGTGTTGGGTAGTGGGTTCAGGGAGGCTTCTTATATTGTTAAAAATAAACAAGATAAGTAAAAGAAGACCATGCTTGGACCAACAGTGAGAGTGAGTCAAGAACCATTGATTATGATTAATCCAATTCTTGGCCTTTATAGTCTAATTTTTTAAAGTTAAAGATTGTTTGATAGGTAGGGAGTACAGAGATACTGGGCAGTGGAAGAGAAGAACTTCCAAGTTTACTCCAATAACCATTGCCTCCAGCCCCAACCACAGTGATCGTGCTTCTATGAAGGGAGCCAAACAAGCCACATTATTCTACTCTCTTGGCCCAGATGACTGGTTTGAGCCCAGAGAACAGGCTGTACAGACCTAGGAAAGACATTAAAGCTTAGAGCATTTTAATAATAAAATCTAGGAAAATTCTCCTCCTTCCTAGAGCAATTTTGCATCCCCAGAACATTTGCATTTTTCCAGCTTCATTTCCCTTTTGCAAGAACACACATGTACTTCCCAGTCCTTTACTGTACCCAGATCCTGGCTCTTGCATGTATGGGGTTAGCACAGTTGATACCATCAGGTCTTCATTAGAAAGAGTCCTGGGTTCTAATCCTAGTTGCATCATTAATTGTTAAGTAACCTGAAACAAAATTATTTCTCTTTCATAGGCCTCAATTTACCCAGCTAGGATTCACCACCTTTTTCTTTAACCCAGATATTCTGATTTATCAGGTGTGGGTAGAGCCCAGGCAGGTTTTTTAAAAAGCTACTCAGATAAGAATCAATGTACTCATTGGTCTCTACATATCATTCACACTCCAATGTTCTCGCTTGAATATTTTCATGTTTTAGCTGTTCTTGGTGTACGACTTTGTCGAAGATATCCATTGAGTTGGGTTTTTCTCTGGAAAATGACCACACCTCACATTTGTCTGCCCTAGGACCCCACTCTTAGCTGTAGCCAATTTGTTTAGGAGTTGTCATCTGACTCAATCACATAATCGACCCTCGAACAACATGGCTTTGAACTGCCTAAGTCCACTTACACATGTTTGTTTGTTTTTTTTCAATTGACCATCACAATTCAAACCTATATTGTTCAAAGGTCAACTCTGCACTTGAGAATTTATGTTTGTGGAGGACTGATTGGAGTTATATGTGGAGTGGATTTTCTACTGCACAGGAGGGTGGTGCCCCAAACCCTGGCATTGTTCAAGGGTCAACTGTAGTCTCTTTCCTGGGAATTTGGAATTGGGACAAAGATATTCCAGTCTCAATCTTGCCTGTTCTCTTGAGTCACAAATGAGATTTCTGCATTGTAAATCTGGGTAACAGAAATCTTTTAGGATGAAACTGATGTACCGAAAGGAGGAGAGGTGGGAGGTGAGAAATGAACACAGAGTTTTCAATTGTTTTTGATTTTTTGGTTCTAATCTCTCTAGATGCCTAGTGTCCCTCATACCCTCCCATGATGGTTAATTTTATGTGTCAACTTGACTGAGCTATGGGATTTTGAGATAGCTGTTAAAACAATATTTCTGGGTATGCCTCTGAGGGTGTCACTGGAAGAGAATAGCATTTGAATCAGTAGACTGAGTAAAGACAATCACCCTCACCAATGTGGGTAAGCATCATCCAATTCATTGAGGGCCTGAATGGAACAAGTAAGCAGGAAAAGAATTGTTCACCCTCTCTGACTGAGTTGAGACATCTTTTTTCTCCTGTGCTTGGACATTGGTGGTCCCTTCTTGGGTTTTTGGTGCAAACTGAGACTTGAACCATCAGCCCCCAGATTCTTAGGCCTTTGGACGTGGACTGAATTACAACACCAGCTTTTCTGGTTCTCCAGCTTACTAACAGCAGACTGTGGAACTTCTTGGCCTCCATAACCACACCAGACAGTTCCTATAATAAATCTCCTCTCATGTATATATTTATATACATTCTATTGGTTCTGTTTCCCTGGGCAAATGCACTGACAAATACATGTTGGGTAGAAGAGATGAAGAGATAACAGTCACCTTTATTTTGCTTAAGTTGCCCCTTTTGTGGTAATTGGCACAGTAGTCTCCTATCTACTGCCCAGCTCACCCTCCTTCATCCTGGACTATTAAAAGTTCGTTGTGAGGTGCTGGACCAGAGACTGAATAGCTTTAGGTAGAAAAGAAACTGCTGAACTGGGGGTGGAGGTGGAGAAATTAGAGGAGTAAGCTGGTGTTTGATTTCTCAGAGGGAATAAATAAATAAAAATACTTACTAATGTTACACATTAGAAAAAATATATTTGAATGTATGTGTTAACATTTTCAGTAGCCAAAGATAAATATAAATATAAGATGGGGCAAAAGTAGGTTTATAGTTGTGAGTTCATGAAACACAGAGTTTATTCTTGTATTATTTGTAATTATATTATTTTCCATATGAGTATCTGTAAACCTACTTTTGCCCCATCCCATATATATGTATATATATATATATATATATATATATATATATATATACTCTTCATATATATCTGTATATATATGAAAAATAAAACAAAATGGACAGAGGGAATTTCATAGCTTTCAATACTATAGATCTCCCTATTAGAAAAACAAAATCCGAAACAGAAAGTCTTCCTCAAAGAAAAGACTAATGATATTAAATCAATGACTAGAATGCCCCTCTTTGTCCTACCAAATTGACAAATAGACAAAAATTATAATATCTAGTTTTGTCACAATCTGGAGAAATGAACTTCATATGGACTTCTGGTATGAGTGTATAATGCTACAATCTTTCCAGAAGGAAATTTGGCAACATATGCCAAAGCTGTGACTTCTGTATCTTGACTTTTGACCCAGAAATTCCACTTCTAGGGCTTATCCTAAGGAAATAATTAGGACTGTAAATAAAAGCATTCATTCTTACATGGTTTATGATAGTGAAAATGTTAAAGTAACCTAAATGTTCAAAATTATGGTATTATTATAATAGATCATGTTACTTCCATACTTCAGAATGCTATATACAGCCATTATTAATTATAATATAGCATGAAACAGAAGGACATTCACAATAGTTTGGTAAGTAATTAGGATTCATACCATGCTGTTAAATGATGAGTTTTTCTTTTTCTTTTGTAAAATATTTAAAAATTTTTCAATTACAGTTGACATATAACATTAGTTACAGGTGTACAGTCCAGTGATTAGGCATTATATAACTTGCTAAGTGATCATCACAATATATTTCATACCTGTCTGACATCATACATAGTTTTTAGAATATTTTTGACTATATTCCCCATGTTGTCCTTTACATCCCTATGACTATTCTATTCTGTAACTATCAACTTGTAGTTCTTAATTCTTTCACCTTTTTCTCCCATCCCCATAACCCTCCTCCCACCTAGAAACCATCAAAATATTCTCTATTCCTATGAGTCTGTTTCTATTCTACTTGTTTATCTTGTTTTTTAGATTCAGTTGTTGATAGAGATATATTTATTGCCATTTTATTGTTCATATTTTTATATTCTTATTCTTAAAGAAGACCCTTTAATGTTTCATGTAATACTGGTTTGGTGGTGACAGATTGCTTTAACTTTTTCTTGTCTGGAAAGCTCTTTATCTCTCCTTCAATTCTAACTGATAGCTTTGCTGGGTAGAATAATCTTTGTTGTAGGGCCTTGCTTTTCATCACTTTGAATATTTCCTGCTAATCCCTTCTGGCCTACAAGGTTTGCATTTTCTGTATAAAAATTTGAAAGTGCGTTACTCGGTGGTAAAGCAGAAGCAAAGTTTGCCAAATACATGGGCAAGCTAGGGGACAAGAGTAAGATAAAATTAATTCAAAGGAAGAACAATGGATTGGAATAAAGATGGGGGCTAAGGGGAGCAATTGTTCTGGTTTGTCCTGGACAGATGGGCTTCCTGAGATCTTCAGTGCTAAAACTGGGTAAGTCCTGGGCAAAATGGGATAAGTTGCCCCACTCCCCACATTGAGGAGAAGTGGGAAAGGCTGACCTGAAAAGTTCAGAAAGCAGCAAAAACAAAATGAGCACAGCAGAAAGCTGCACAGGGCCCTCACCTCTCTTTTCTCTTCTTTTATTTGAAGAGGCAAGGGTTTGCTGTTGAGTATTGAGTGCTAGAGGAAGAGAAGGGCATAGTTGTATCTAGTCTCTAACTAAGGTGGTGGCAGAGGAGGGACTGGGCTAAGCTTATTTCACCACTGGACTCCAGATTCAATTTGCAGCCGAGCTCAGCACCTGAAAGTTGTTGAGTTAGGTGTCTGACACCCTAGGTTTACAACTCCTGCCTGGCTGTGTGACCTGGGGATAATTCCCTACCCTCTCTTTGCTTCAAATTCCACATCTTTAAAATGGAAATTATTACAGTCGTAGCATATAAAGCCGTATTGAGCATCAAATGAGATAATACTTGCAAGCATAGTAATTGACACGTAGCATGTCCCCCCAATGTTGGCTATTATTAATATCATCACCCCTAAATGGGAAACAACAGTAGCCCCAGTGGAGTTTGTGGGCATTTGCATTTGCTGTCTGGGCACCAAAGTCATTCTTTGTTAAAAATGGTCTTCTAATTTCTGGTTCCCACCTCAATCACCTCTGATCCTTTTCACAACTTATCGTTCCCTTTGTCCCCCACGCCGCCACCACCACTCCTCAATCCTCTGCTAGGATCTTTCTCTGCACTTTAGCCTTTCAGGCTCCATTCCTGTTTTGTGAAGACACCACTCCCTTTCTCTCCCACACCACCTCCAGGGACTTTTGTATTATTAGCGAGGACTTTCTAGAGACAGAATATCTCAACTTAGAGGCACCATGAGGTTTGCAAATTATGCTTTTAGACCCTTCCATTCCCACTCCAGGACCCTGCCCATTTACCCCTGTGATAACTGGGAAGAAGACTGGTCCTCACTCACTTTGCCAGGAACTTGGTATTCAGGAGGCTGAGAGATGGAGAGCAACCATAACTCGGTCAAAGGTGAACTTAGCAAGTGCTTGGCTAGGAAAGGAAAGACATGCCTGGAGGTAGGAAAAGGAGGGTAACTTTTGAACTGATTATTGGAAACCTCAACCCACCACTGGTTTTTAATTTTTGAAAATACTCTAACCTCAGTTGTCAATGCCATTACTAGTGAAAAATAAGCAAAATCTAAATAGCCATGTGGATTTTGTTGTAGAAATTGCCTTTGTGGCTACATAGGGGCATTTCCAGAGAATTTCCCATGAACATTAGTGAGATAAGTACTGACTGCTGGGAAATGCTAATTGCTGGGAATGTAACAGCTGAATAATGCAAGTAGGAAATAGGACGAGATCTTCCTGACCTTTCATGGTGTTGAAACAACTCCTACTTAGCATTATTATGAAGGGATCTGACTTGCCATGCCTTAGTTCTCACTGTGAGTGTTGGACAGTGATACCTGAAGGCACCCCACAGTTTGTCTAAAATTCCAAAGGGCTTTTAGTCAATCACTTATTCTTCAACCAAACATTTATTGAGGCATCACATTGACATGGGGAACACAGGCATCAATGAGACACTGTCCTTTCCACTGAGGAGCTCACAATCTAATGTGGATGGGTCATTATTATTAAAACTATATACTGTTTTGAAATAAGTAAAAAAAAAAAAAAAAAAAAAAAAAACTATATACTGGAGCACACTTTCCCATCCGACTGAAGACTGAAGATTTTATCTCCCTGGCTGAGCTCAGACATGAAGACTTGTCAGAGTAGAGCAGAGCGAAGCTGAGCAGAGCAGCGCAGAACAAAGCAGATGGCCATGGAGCAGAGCCACACCAAGCCACTGAGCTGGAGAGGGGCCTGTCCCCAGGGCTGCCCCACAGCTTTGCTGTATCACAACTGAGCTGTTGCGCACTGAACCAAGTTTCCTTCTTCACTGCACCCCAAATTGGGGACTTCTGTGGGTGTTGAATTGACACCAACCACCATTGGTTAACAGCCAACATTTGAAAAGAGCCACCAACATGAAATCGAGAAACTGAAACAAACAAACAGAAAAATACCACCTAGCCTAAATAGAGAAAGTGCAGGAGAGTAGAAATAAACTCAATGATAAACTTCTATTCATAGAATTAAAATGGAATGCTGTTTAAAAAAGGAATATCAGAGAATAAGAAATACACTCGGGGAGTTAAATATGGTAGCTGAATATTCAAACAAACCAATAGAAAAAAAACTATATACTAAAATTCTAGAAACATATAAGAAGGCATGCAATGATAGGTCTCAGAGGTTTGAAAGAAAGTTTTTCAGAGAGAACATTAAACCAAACTTCAAACTGGATGCTGGCAATTAAAATCCAGGAGTAATTGATAGAGTGGTGTTGTAAGAGGAAGTGTCTTGAACAAGAATATAGAACTTCAAATACCCACAGAGTACACGGAATATATATATATAGGGAAGATCAGAGTGAAGTGATCAGGGTGGAACATGCAGAATTATTAAGGCAAGCAAAGAACTGTGCACTTTATTTTTCAAGCCATGGAGAGCCATTGAAAGCTTTTATACAATAAAAAATTATTCTAAGAAGCTTGTTACAGCAACAATGTCAAGGATAAATTTTATGGGAGTAAAATAGGACCCAAGATCAGTTAAAAGCATCCTGCAATACTTAAGAATAGTGATAGCCTAAACCAAGGCAATATTAGTAGACATGAAGAGCAGTATACTTTGAAAATATTACAATAATAATGATTATGATGTCATATTTATCATGACAGCAAACAATTTCATAGCATTTTCTGTAAGCTAGTATCCTAATGCTCACAACAAACTGTGAAGTAATAATTATTACTATCCCCATTTAAAAAATATTGAAACTAAACAAACAAGTTTAAGAAACTTGCCAAAGGCTATTTATTATTGAGGTGGATTATCCCTGGTGGCCTAGGGCCAGGAGGTGGGACTGTGATTGTACCTGCAGCCAACGCTTCATTATCTTGGATGAATTAACCATGTTAAGGTCCAACAGGGAGCTGGAAGAAACTCACCTCCCTAGTAGAGCTCAAAAAAATTAGGCTTCTGCTAAGCTGATCCAGGCAGAGAGATTTATTTTGTAGGTAGCAGCATAAGGCAGACAAGCTTGAGAATGAAGTCTGAACTAGAGGCACAGATAGGTTTAGGGATTATCACCAAACAGGTGGTAATGGAAGCTTCATGCCTGAGACTGTGGGAGGAAAAGAAGTAGAAAAGAGACGAAACAACACTAAACTAGAAAAGGGTTGAGAACTTTGTGGAATGCCAACAGTTAAGGGTCTGGTAGAGGAAGAGGAATGTGTAAAGGAGATGGAAAAAAAGCACAGAGAGGAAGGAAGCCTGCTATTAGAGAGTGAGTTGATGGAGGCCAAAAATAAGAGACCTTTAAGAAGAGGAGCGAGAACATTAGTCAGAGGCTGCAAAGATACAAGGTAAGAGTAAAATGGGAAAGTGCCCATCAGTTTTCGCAAGCGGAAGGCTGATGGTGACTTGGGGAAGAGCAGTTGTAGAAGACCAGGAGCAGGAGCTGAGAGTGATTATGAGGTGAAATCTTACAGGCAGTGAGTGTAGACCACTCTTAGAAGAAGATGGTCAGTAAAGGTTTATCAGACAGGATTCACTCTGGGATACAAAGCCACTACAAGTAACGTAACCCTGTAAAAACATGGGAGGAGCTGAGAGAGGAGGGAGTTGGAGGGTCACAGAAACAGTCATGACACAAACTACCTCAAGAATAGGTGCAGATGGATAAGCTGAAAGTCTCAGAGTAATCCTGGGAGCAAGCGTGGTTACTTATGTGGGGCCTCCGTGGAGCTTTGTGGGGAGTTCTGTGGAACCTGCTATTCCTGGGATAGTCATTGGCTCCGTGGGTCTGCAGGTGGGCCTGGGGTAGCTGTTGGCCAGCAGGGCCAGTCAAGAAGATGAGCGAGTCCAAGCTGGCCTCCACTGAGCACTGTTTGTCATCATGTCTAACTGTGAAGGACTTCTGAGAGTAATGCCTTCTTCCTCGCCCCTGCCTTCCGGATTTCACACCTGTTTTGAGATTGACAAATAATGGCTAAAGCCATACAAGGAAGAGTGTCCTGGGATACATGATTCCCAGCCTAAGCCAAGTTTACAAAACCCAGTCCAGCATGGAAAGGGAGGAAAAATAAGAGGTGGTGGCTTTGCACTGTGGGAAGTGGCTGGAGAACACTACAGTAGCAGCAGGGAGGCAGTGACTCAAAGAGGCATAAAGGGGTTCAACCCAAGATCCATATGTAAGGATTAGCCAATGACAGGAGCATACACTCTGAATCCATAGAGGAAGGAGGGAAAGTGGCAAGAATGTATGTGTTCATTGACATCTTCATAGGAAGAAGAGAGAGTAAAAATGATAGAACCCTCAATGTGGAGGGCGGGGTGGGGAGGAGTAAGTGAAGCCCCACATGGGGAATACGGACAGTGACTTGTAAGTGAAACCAGGGCCTTGGAAATTTTCTGGAGTCCAGGATAGAGAATGGTGTGGCTCTAAATCGGAACTTGTAGCTCAAAAGCACATGACTGCAGACTGAGTAATTGAATAAAGACTGAGAGTTTGGTTGCCAAGAGCAACATGGATAAGGAAGAGCAGTTTCCACTGATCTGGAAAAAGAGCTTTTGCAATGCAAGATGTAATTCAGTGCCCGAAAGGAGCTGCGTCTTTGTCACTGCTGTATCCTGGGCAATGCTCTCATTTGTATTTATGAGTTGAAAGGGAAAGGTGGCAATGGGAACTGTGAAGAAGGGGACAAGCATGGAGATTCTCTGATGGACAGTTCACTTGAGTTTATAACTATGGTTAGACCCATACTGACAGCAGTCCGTACAATTGACACTTCAGACTGGACAACTCTTAGTTGCAGCGAGCTATCCTGTATATTGCAGGACATTCTGTAGCATCTCTGGTCTCTACCTACCAAATGCCAGGAGCAGTCTCCTAGTTTTAACAACCAAAAGTGTCTCTAGACATTGGCAAATGTCCCCTGGAGGAAAAAATCACCTCTAGTTGACAACTACTGATTTAGAGAAATGTAGCCATCATTCTTCCATTTTGCTAAACTGAACTTCCAATGCACTGAAAGGAATTTCGGGTGAAGATCAATGAGACTCTCCTGAAAACAGGGAACAACCTACATATCCAATGGAAGATTGGTCAAAGTAATCATATTATATCTACATATTGAAATATTATATAGCTATGAACATAATAGTATGAAAATATATTAATATGAAAGTAAGCTCCAGGTTAATTTTTTTAAAACACATATGTGTATATATTTGGCCTATGCAAATATGTTAGCAGTTAAAATCTTAGAAAGGGAAGAATTATAGGCTTTTTCCTTCTTTTGTCTCTATGTTTTCTACAAGAAAATACAAATTTTTAAAAAGGTTGATCTGGGAGAAGGATATGCCACTTCTAGGCCAAAAGGATGGGGATTAGCTTGTTTATGTTTATTTATTTATTATTTGCTCCTAAAATTATGTGCTAAAGAGGCACCATAATTTGACTTTTGGAGCACCTCCTTTAGAGATCTAAGGTGTGAATTATTCTGGAAAAATTGAACGAAGTTTATCTGAAGGCTAGAGGATGTATAGACTCAGCTTCCCCCTCTCCACCCCGCCCCTCAATTTTCTTCAGGAGAAGTTCAAATAAAGGAATCACTCAGGAGACGGAGACAGTCTGGAAGAAAGTGCACCCAATTCAGTGGCCTGTAAGACCCTCTCCCTGTCAATGACTCAACAAAAGGAAAGGCAGCCCCAGGCTTCTCATTGGGAAGATTCACTCTTTGGCCTAAACTGACTGCAGGCCTTTTCAGTGCCACAACCCCTCACTGGTCTGTGCGCATATCTTTAATTACCCACTGGCTCCAGCTACCAGCTCTTCCCCTTCTCTACAGGCCATGACCCCGAGGGGGCAAAGCCTTCAGGCTTTAGTGAGTCAGCCCTGATAGGACAAGATAACAAAGGGAGGGCAGGACAACTCCTCTGGGGGGTTTTGGTGCCGGAGGCCAGTCAAGCTATGGGCAGGTAAGAGATGTGTACCCCTTCTGTAGGCCTTTTGTTTGGGGTCTCAGAGTGAGGGCCAGGAGGGAAAGCAGAGGAAATGAAGAAGATTCTCAAAAGCAACAGAAGTGATTTCTTGTGTGTTTATAAGGACAAGTTTTTAAAAGTGTGATTTGTTTGACCGTGAGTCATTCCCAACATTTGATGGATATGATTCAGATGACCTTCCCTGACAGAAGATTCTGAAAATACGGGCTAAAGTTCCCTGATTGTTCAGAAACCCTCAAAGAGTTCTAAAAGGCAGCATCATAAGCTTAGTTTTTAATCATCTATATTTGGGGGCAGGGTGTTGTCAATAGGTTGAAAGCAAATAATAACAACCCTTGGCTCTGCTGGGAGGAATGGTTGCTTACCTAAGACTGGCAAAAATGAAGTTGCCATCAGATGCGAAGCATGGATAGACTTAAGGTAGAATTAGGAGTCCTCTCCCAATGACCAGCAGGGTTACCTGATCTTGAACCAAACACCTTACCAACCTCAGCTATAACATGAGGGTAGACTGAGACTAGACAGTGTTAAGGTCCCCAACATCCTTCCTTGAAGCCTGATACTCATCATGGTTAAGTGTCAATCCTCTATATTTCTAGAACCTGGAATAATATATATATATATATATATATATATATATATATATATATATATATATATAGCACATAGTCAGTAGATATTTTCTGAATGAAAGAATAAGTTTTCTGAGAGTTTCCCAATTCTAGTCTCCAATCTCATTCTTCTGCCTTCTATTATTTCCCCTGCCTTCTCTTTGGGTCTAGAATAGAAACTTTTACTCAAACTTTGGGTAACCTTTGAGCCATTTGCAGGAACCAGCTACACTAGACACCTTTTGGATATTCATTCTGTTGTTAATGAACATTGTTGTGGTCATGGGAATGTACCTCTTAGATGTTTAACTATGAGCATATGATCAACCAAGGGCCCAAGCTGCAGAGCCTGGACATACATTGCCATATTGACTCCAAAGCCACTCCTCTCAAAGGCTTCCTCTAGCCAATGACTGAGTCCAACAGAGATACTAAGGCAGACTTCTTCCAAGTTGACATAGGTCTTCCCAGTGGCCTTGCTGAACTTGGAGTAAGAACCAGTCTAAGACCGACTTCTTTCCTTCTTTCCCTCCTTCCTTCTTTCCTCCCTCCCTCTCTCCTTTTCTTCCTTCCTTCCTTCCTTCCTTCCTTCCTTCCTTCCTTCCTTCCTTCCTTCCTGCCTTCTTTTTTTGTCCTTCCTTTACTTGGGGACACAGTTACAACTGATGGCTCTCTCCTGGCTCCCTTACCATTCTGTCTCACAAATATTCCTCTTAATATATTTTTTTCTGATTTAATATTGTCTTGGCATCTGTTTCTTAGAGACATGGACTATCACAACCATTTTCTCTGAGAGTTTCCTCTACACCACTGGGTGGGCCCCAAGTGTATCCTTTGTCCATCACCCCACTCCTTGCAGTTTGGATGAGGGGTAGACTAATCACATTTCCTTTCTAAGAAATTTGTAATTTGTAATAATTTAGTCTCTGTACATGGCTCTAATCAAGGGAAACAAATGACAGTCATGGGACAGCCATCTACTGCCCATCAAGTACTTGAAGAAGCAAAGAAAACCTATCTGGAAAGAAAGAAAATCACACAAATCTCAGAGATTTGAGCACCTGGTAAAATTTCTGTTCCTTATTTTAGATCCCCAGAGGCCTAGCTATCTTTAATTTCTGCAAGATACTTTAGTATCTATTCAATACATTCAATTTTGGCTTATGCTATTTTACACTGAATTCTGTTGCTCACTATCAGAAGAACCTAGACTCAGGTCAGTACTGATATCTAATGAAGTTTCCGCTATGAAATAGGTCTATATCAACATAGACTGGCAATGGGTAACTGTCGTTACCTGATGCCTTATTGTGAGGATGACAATATAATTTATTATCCAAACTGTGACACTTCTGCAAGTGAAAGGGAGCACTATTTATAATTGTCCTGTAACAATAGGCTTAATCTAGGCCTGTTTTAAGCCAACTGAGGCTAATGTCATCACCCTACCTCCATAAAGAAAATCAATTGATAAAAGAATTCATGAGGTTGGATATAGTTGTGGTGAAACAAACCCCATATAGTATCATTGAAATCCCATGTGTATCTGAAAAAGAAACTTTTTAGATAACTTTTACCATGTTCTCAACTTTCAGACAAGTAGATTGAGATTCAAGATGAAGTAATTAGTCCAAGGCCACTCAGCTAATAAGTAGAAGAGCTGGACTCAAACCACAGCTCTGGTCCCCTTGTCCAGTGCTCTTTCCTTCATGCAAGAGCCCTCAGAAATGTTCA
Source organism: Furipterus horrens (assembly GCF_987537825.1). Classification (NCBI taxonomy): domain Eukaryota; kingdom Metazoa; phylum Chordata; class Mammalia; order Chiroptera; family Furipteridae; genus Furipterus; species Furipterus horrens. The sequence continues at coordinate 25,908,871 of NW_028327172.1, read as the reverse complement.
TTCCTTTTTACATGTGAACCCAGGGCTCCTCCCCCTGCCTGGAACACCAAGGCCACTCAGAGCACATATTCTTAATGAGAGTGTATTTTAAAAACATTCCTAGAGAGTATCATCCTGTGCCAGTGTGACAAATTGTTTATTTCAAAGATGGTTGCAATCATGTCTCTCATCCCATATGCCCCTCTACAATAAATTCCTGCCTCTCCTCCAAAGAGGGGTAGAGCTGGTTTTTCTGCCACTTTGAATCTGGATGAGCCTTATGAGTACTTTGACCAAGAGGACGTGGGGAAGTAATGCTGATATCGTGTGACAGCTTTGCAGTTTTTGCTTGGGCTGCTTGAAATGCTTGCTTGTAGGAAGTTCCCTGCTGTAACCCAACCACCATGATGTGAGAAGTCCAGGCAATCTGCAGGGGTTGTGGTCAATAGCCAACAGCCAGCATTGATTCCCAGCCATGTGAGCGAGCTATCTTGATCGTGCAGCCTGAAGATGGTTGCAGCCCAGCCAACCAACAGCTGTAGTCTCCCAAGCACACTGAGAATCACTCTGCTGAATCAAGTCAACCCGTGGGAACATGAAACATAAAATAAACGTTTGTGTTAGGGCACTACATTTTGGGGAGCTTAGGGGGCAACAGATAACCAGAACATCCAGAATCCTCTCTCTAAATCCAAACTAAGTCTGAGGTGGGAATGGACCTCCCTCTTGGGGTAAAGTGCTCACCTAATTACAACCATTGTAAGTAATCTGTTTGTCAAGAGAGCTTTTTATGGGGGAGCTTAAGGTACCCTAATTTTTTTTTTACTTGAGATAGAAACTATGAATGCCACTGGGATCTTTCCATGGAACAAACCAAGGTAAAATCCAAGAATCCTTTGCACTCCATCCCTGACTTTACCCCTTACTTACCAGCATCATCCCTCCCACTTTCTGCTGTGATCAGGTAGTACCTCATGGCTTTAGTACCTTACTGACAGTAGTAGGCTGTTGACTGCACCAGGCTGTGCTCAGTCATGGTCTCACTTGGAATTGCTTTCTATCTTAATTCACCAATTCCAAACTTACTCCTCCTTGATGGAGTTTGAGACTGAAGGTTCGCCTCTCAATGAGGTCTCCCTAAGTGCTGGGCATTTGTCTATTTAAGCAGGTGACGCATTTTATTGGAGTTATCTGTTGGTGCATCCAACTTCTCAATGAAGATGTAAATGTCTGGGTGACAGGGCAGTATCTATCTATCTACCTATCTACCTATCATCTATATTTATTTTGGGTCTTATTTCTTTTTGAATTCTCAACATTAAGCCAGGTACTGATTAAGAACTGTTTGATGAGGTAAAACTAGGGAAGGTCAGTGAAAATAAATGAAAAATTTTCCAAGAATCCCTTTCCTTTTAACTAGCCCCTCTCACCAATTGCAATGAGACTAACAAAAATTTGAGAGAGGCTTATGCCAGACATGATAAAACTTTTATTGATCTGGTTTAAAGACCAGACACAGAAGCATGCCCCTCTCAGCAACATGATCACAGCCAAAGCAAAACGTTTGTGATATTAAAAGAAAAGGCTGGATCTAACTACAATGTTGAATTTACTGCTATCCCTGTATGGTTTAAATTATTCAATAATTGTTATTCATTGTATAACATGAAAGGCAGTGGTGAATCTGTGAGTACTGATGTGAAAGCACCTAAAGAATTTTTGGAAACTCTAGACAAGCTGATTGTGGAGGAAAATACATACCAGAGCGAATATTCAATATGGATGGAACCTGCCTATTCTGAAAATGGATGTCTGATTTTCATGCATGAGAAGGCCAAGTCAATGCTAGGTTTCATAGATTTTAAGGACAGGATAACAGTCTTATTTGAGGACAATGTTACAGGCTAAAAATTGAAACGCTTTTTGATCTGGTACATTGAAGAGTTCCTAGAGGTGATTCCTGAGGAATTGACTAATGATGAGTTGTCAGCAGGAATGCATAGCTGAAGAAGATGGAGGAGAAAAGAAAACTGTAGGAAAATAAAAAGAACCTTCAATAGAATTTACAATGACGGGTACAGCAGAAGTTTTTGCAGACTCAACAACCTCCTTAAAAATTTGAAAACATGAACTCCAACATCAGAATGTTTTCATTAATAGAGAGAATTTTTATGGTCCGTTATTCACGTACATGTAAATGATAAAAAATATTAACAAACCAAGCAAACCACCATGGGCATATTTCTGAAAAGAGTAACATCTCCTCAAGAAGAGCCTCAGGCAGGTCCTTCAGGAAGTGTTCCATAAGAAGGAACAGTTATCATAGGAGATGACAGCTCCATGCATGTTTTTGCCCTTGAAGACCTTCCAATGGGACAAGAGGTGATATTGATGATCCCGACTTTGTGTAGGTCTAGGCTAGTATATGTTTGTGTCTTAGTTTTTAACAAAGAAGTTTAAAAAGTAAAATAAATAAATTTTAGAATAGAAAAATGTTATAGAATAAAAATAAAAGAAATATTTTATACAGTGGCAAAATGTGTTTTAAAATAAGTGTTATTACAAAAATGTCAAACAGTTAAACAAATTAAAAAGTTCATCAAGTGCAAAAGTTATAGTAAGCTAAGGTTAACTTATTATTAGAGAAGAAAAATTCTTAAAAACCTGGTGTTGCCTAAGTGTACAGTGTTTATTATAAAGCCTACAGTTGTGTACAGTAATATCATAGGCCATCACCTTAACTCACCACTCACTCACTGACTCACCCAGAGCAATTTCCATTCCTACTGGCTCCATTCATGGTTAGTGTCCTATATACAGGTGGGCCATTTCTTAAAAAAAAAAAAACTTCTATATCATATTTTTACTGTACCTTTTCTATGTTTAGTTATACAAGTATTCTCATTGTATTACAATTGCCTACACTATTCAGGACAATGACATCCTATACAGGTTGGCAGCCTACAAGCAATAGGTTATACCATGGAGACCAAGCAAGCGGTAGGCAATGCCACTTAGGTTTGTGTACGTGCACTCTATGCTGTTCACACAATGATGAAATCACCTAACGACGCATTTCTCAGAACATATCCCTATTGTTAGACCCATTGCTGTACTATGTGTCAGGAACTCTTCTAAGTGTTGTATATACATAATATATACTGTCCTCTTAGACTTAGGTGGTAGATATTATTACCATCCCCATTTTACAGATGAGAAAACTGAGTAACTCAACCAAGAACCCATAGTTTACAAGGGGCAGAGTTGGGATTTGGACCCACACACTCTGGTTCTAAAGTTCTCTCTTACTCTTCAGCACTGCCTTCCTGGGACTAATTGCTACGTCTTAAAATTCCTGGGCATGCTTGGGGAGAACTACGTCTGACTCTTCTTCACCATGTTCTGTCTGGGGCAAGTTGCTAGTATCTACTGCATTCCCAGCCAGGAGATGGATTAATGAAAGAGAAAGAAAGGCAGATAAATGATTTACCAACTGATAACTGAGAAGAGATTTTTTGCAATAAAAATCAGAAAACTCAAAAGACATGATTTAGACAATAAAGTAATAAATGACACAATTATTATCCAACTGGCTACAGGCTCATTCTGGCTCTGGAGCCTGCATTTCCCCTGATGTGGCTTCTGCTTTTGTCCCTCCAGCATAATCCCTCACAAACAGGCAATTCTTCCCACCCATCTATAACAAAATAAATTTGCTTATAAATCTGGAATTCTTTTTTTTTTTTTAAGAGTAAATCTCCCAGGTTATTAAGAGTGTATGTTGAGCTATGGGATTGGGAAAGGAATGGGGGAGAGAGAAATGAAAAGAGGGAGAAAGAACAAAAGACATGAGGGGGTTGGCAGAGAGACCAAAAATATTAGAGATAGAAAGAGACAGAAACATCACGCTGCTGTTTAATATTACCCTGTGCCGCTTCAGTGGGGTTCCTTGGAAGTGTGGCTAAGCCAGCAGTAGATCCATTTAGGAACTAAGTCAAATGACCACCCAAATTCCAAAACAAAACAGAAACTCCATTTTCTTCTTAGCAGGTCCTGTGCTAGAAGAAAAGGATGGAGAAATGAGTAAGAATAGTCTGTGTTCTTGAAACCATCACATTACAGGCAAGAAGACAGACATGTTGAATTAGCATGAATACAGTGGGTTCCCAAGAAGATAACTGATGAGCTAAGTGACTTTAGGTTCGTGACTTCTCTGAACCACAGATTTCTAGTCTCTAAAATGCAAATTATTATTATTAATAATAATATCTACTTCAAAGGTTTTATGAAGCATAAGTGAAAAATTTCACGTAAAGTGCTTAACACAGAACTTAGCACATAATGAATACTCAATAATTATAGTTTTTTAAAAAGTAATATAATATATAAAAGAAGAGTAGTAGAAAACATTGGAGCTGCCAAAGAAACAGTGATATGAGTAAAGACCTGTGAGAAGTTAGAGGAGGGAGTAGGTACTAATCCCACTGTGGACTGGGGGAAAGTGGGCTCAGCAGGAAAGGCCACCGCTGCGGGGAAGGGATATTGGAACTGGTTTCTAAAACGATTACAAGTTTACCAGTACAGACCTGGCTGAGTAGCTCAGTTGGTTAGAGCATTGTTCCCACACACCAAAGTTGGGGGTTCAATTCCTGGTCAGGGCACATACAAGAATCAACCAACAAATGCATAAACAAGTGGAACAACAAATCTCTCTCTCTTCTTCTCTTTCTGTCTCTCTTTCTCTCTCTCTGTCTTTTCCTCTCCCTTAGTCTCTCCCTTTCTCTCTCTCTCTTTAAGATAAATAAATAAATAAATAAATTTTACAAAGATTTTTACCAGGACAGAAAGAAGGGGGCATTCCAGGCAGAAGAAAGTGCAGAAGCCAAGGCCCAGAGGGGAAAAAGGGGAATAGCAGTTTCAAAGAAAAGAAATTCTCTGAGGTAGGGAAGTAAGAGAGCGATTAGAGATAATGTGAAAAGGTAAATAAGTCCAGGCCAAAGGGGAACTTTCCTGACCAAATATGCCATTGGTCTTTATCTAATAGGCCAATGTTTCCCAAGATGTGTTCTGTAAAGCATTCATTTTGGGAGACGTGTGTGGGGAACCACTTCTTGTGGTTTAGGGAATTGCAGCCCCAGCATGAGCATGACCCACCACCGGCACCCCGGCAATGCTTGTCTTTAAGTCTCAACAATGGCTGTGTAGGAGACATACCCAAAAACCATTCAGAGGGTTTCCGTGGAGATTGGATTCAAGAAATATGAATATGCTTTAGAACTTTCTCTGCTTTCCTTTATCTTATAATTAAGTATAAAAAATCTCCTGCAGGGAGTATTTGAACCCTTGTACATAGTGCCAATGTGGGGTCAAAATGTTTAATAGACCCTGGTACAGACTATTCGTTGTATCTGCTGTACTGGAACTTGTAATCAGTTATTGTTGATTGTACCTGAAAGCTACAATTGTACCTAGGTACCTGAAAGCTATTGATGATTTATGAATGTTGATCTTGTACCTCCCATAGTATCCTTCTCAATAAAAAGCATGAGAGACGAAGGTCTAGCTGCTGTTCTCCACTAGAGAGAGCCGTCACTTTCCTTCCCCCAGACATAAAGAAAAGTCCTGGGTAAAAATTTGTTCTGCCGTGGTCACGAAGCCTCTGCTGGACAGAGCATCTTCCAACCGAGCCTAGGGTGTGTGCGGCACCTTCGTCATAGACGTGAGCAACTGCTGCATGAACACTGTCCTCCAGTACATTTGGAAAGCACCAAGTGAAACTATGGTGAGCTCTTTGCTCCCAGACTCTACAGTGCCTTTAACACACTAAGAAGAAGAAGAAGCATATAGCAAGTCCCAATAAAGTCTGCCCCACCCCCTCTAATATCCATTCTGAGAAGTTCAGGCAGGCCAGTGCAGCTGTATAGCATAGTAGTGGGTGCAGCTTCAGGTCTGTGTTGAGGCAGATTCATTAACATGAGGACTGAAAGTTTGTAGAATGGATTGAGTGTGACAGGACTGGGGGTCGGGGAGCTCAACGTGGATGGAGGCTAGTGCATGGCGCATCTGACTGATGGTGAGGGCCCGGGACAGTGCCACAGGAATAAGGGGGGCCAGCTTAGAGTAGCAGTGAAGAGCATGGGCTCTGTAGCCAAACCACCAAAGTCATTAGCTTTGTCCCTTCGTCGCTAATAACCTTAGACACATGACTCCACCTCTCTGTGCCTCAGTCTCCTCCTCTGTTAAATGAGAGCAATAACATGTTCATAGATGGGGTGTTCAGAGGATTGAGTGAGATATACTTGGGAAGCTCGAATCGGCACTGCCAGAGCACTTTGTTAATGAAACAGTGGCAGGGGGCAGGGTAATTCTCTGAGGGGTTTTGTTGGAACTAGTCAGAAAGGAAAGTGTGCACTGTACGAAGCATGGCTCTGCTCTCTTGCTCCAGTCTGGCTGCTTCTCTCTTTCTTATGGTTCCTTTCCTTCCTTCCTTGTTTTATTTGCAGACCGGAGCCATTCATATCGCTTGACAAAGAAGCAAACAGGGGCTTTATAGAAACCTTTAACTTACATGAGTGCAAATAAAACACAATAAAATAAATTTTAAAATAAGAAACACATCTATCATATTAGATATATATTTTAACATAAAAATATGGACTAAAATGGCATAAAAATTTAAGTGATGTGGGCCGTCCATCTGCCCACCCCCACACTCAAGAAGCTGTGACTGCTATTGGTCCGGGGATGTCTCTTTCTTCATGCGCAGTTCAGAGAGGCAGCTACTTGCCATGCTGAGGAGGGTTCCAGGGGTTAAAGGTAGCTATTTTAGTTACGACTTCTCTCCTAAAAGCCAACTTAGTCTGTTGTGCAACTGAAGCAAAAGAAATCGGTTTGTGGAAGAAACACTGGCTGTGTCAGTCTTCCTGGAGGCACCCTCAGAAAGGCTTTAAAAGGTAATTCTGGTGTTGTTATTTTTTTCTCACATACTTTAGAACATCCCTGCCATGTAAATTGAAACTCTCTTGAGAGAGAACTGAGATTATGACCTGGGTCTTCCTGACTCCACAGTCCTTTCTTTTTCCACCATGTAGACCCTTATAGACAAGTGCTGGTGAGTCATCCACTTGTTCATTCAACACCTCTTTACTAGTGTCTGTAACGTTCCAGGAACTGGGCCAGATGCTTGGGGGTAGAGTGCAGAACGAGTCAGCAGCAGTCCCTGTTCTCAAGGGGCTTCCAGGCTCAGGGGCAGGTGCTGAGCGAGAAATGAATCGATGCAGGGCAGCATGGAGAGGAAGACTCACCCGGTTACATGCTCTGACAGCGCTGCCTTAATTCACAACCTAAACCAGGACCTAAATTAGGGTCCTGGGTGTCATGACCCAATCCAATCAAAACCACGGTTGGCTTTTGGAATGTAGGGGCTTTAGACAGAGTAGGTTAGGCCAGTAATTCTCCACCCTGGCTACCCATGAGAATCATCTGGGAAGTCTTCATACTAGGCTTTATCCCAGAGAGATGCCACAAAAAACCTCTGTTTCAATTAAAGATGAGGAGGCTTAGAACTGACCCAAAGATTGAGAAGATGCTCTGCCTCCACACGTCTGCTCATACAGAGATCAGTATAGAAAAATTATAGAAAAAATGTGCTTGATCTTAGAAGTAGAGACATGTATGGAATGGAGATGAGACACTCCAGCTCTGGAAATTTAGCTCTACTACTTGCTAGCTACATGGCCTTGGACATGCTATTTAACTTGGTAGGGCTGCAGTTTTCAATTAAATAAATTAAATAAGTTAGCATACATAAACCTCTTCAGAGAGAAAATATATAGCAAAATACATAATAAATGGTTAGCTTTTATCATTTTTCTCATTATAATAAAATCCCACAGACCAATATGAAGCTTGGAGGAATGGCCCTTAAACTCTTTCCTTGGACCCTTGGTGTGTCCCTTTTTCTGTGGGTCAGGTCTTCACAGACCATTTGGGTCTCCTATTGTTTTGGGTTTCTAAATTACCACATTTTGTACATGATATCTTTTAAAATTGATGCTTCACTTGTTCTTTGGCTTTGGGTATTATGGTAAATTAAAATGGCTTCAAATTCTTTGCTACTTTTTCTACCAAGAGGTAGACTCTTATTTCCACTCCCTTGAACCTGGGCTGGACTTAGTGTCTTGCTTGATCAATAGCATGCAGTGATAATGATCTCCTAAAAATCCTGAGACAAGTGACAAGAAGGCTTGGAGATTCAGTCTGGGTGCCTTAGAACACTCACTCTGGGGAAGCCTATTGCCATTAAGTAGGCCAATCACTCCGAGGCCACCCTGCTAGAACGAGCACATGGGGGGACCATATGGAGACATCCTGGGATTGCATGAGGAGAGAGATATGCATGGATATCTCCTGTCTGCTCTAATCCTCAGCCATTTTCTCTGTGGATGTTCCAGGCTTCACATGGAGTAAGACAAGCTGTCCCTGCCAAGTATGGCCTCAGTTGCAGATTTATGAGCAGAAGAAATTAGTAAGGTTTATGGTGGCTTAATTTGTAGAGATAGATAGAAGAACAAAAAATTATAAACTCAGTGAAGGAACAGCTTCTCTGGGAGAGTGAGCCATGTGTATAACCAGACATGGATGTCGTGATGAAGAAACCATATGCAGTCTGTGGGGTTGGGTGAAGCTGGCTCAGTAATCCTGCTGTCCACTTATATATTACTGATTTAACTAGAGTTGAAAGTCAAGATTCCTCCCACCGCTGTAAAGCTTGCTCTTGTGTGTTGTCTATAGCTAAAAACATATCCAGAAGAGCGATGGTGATGATAACTGAGAGGCAGAGCTGATTCACAAAGCTGAGGCTAAAAAAGGACATGATTCATATGTTAAGGATGTGAAATTCCATTCAACAAAACTTTATTGTGCACCCAGAATATGCCAGCCTAGGTAGTAGAGAGGCACAAATGAAACCCCCATGGGTGTATGGGTGGGCTGTGGGACCAATAATTGCCTTCCCTGTGTTAAAAGCTATCCATTCCAGAGGTTACATGCTGGGTTTGGTGGGGCACAAGGATAATTCAACTCTACCTGAAGAGATAGGCCTCATGGAGGAGATGATGCTTCAGTGAAGTATTGCAGAATGAAGAAGAGTTCACCAGGGAGCCATGGGAGAGGCAGCTGTGGTTCAGCGATTAAATGCATTCAACCTGGAAGCAAACTGCCTACACCCCATTCCTTTCTATCAGTGTTAGTTTTGTAGACTAGGATAAGTTGCTTAATCTCTCTGAGCTTCTGTTCAATTTTCCATAATAGGATCGACAATTGTGGTGCCTTATAAGATTGTTCTGATGGTTCGAAGGGTTAAAACATATACATCACTTAAAAGAGTGTCCAAAACATTGCAAGCAGGCAGCAAGTGTTAGCTCTGACAGAGAAAAGAGCACATGCAAAGGTACAGAGGAAGAAAGAAACAGCGTGATGGAGTGGGTGAACTGCTGGCAGTTCACAATGACTAGCACTGGAGTTGACAGGGGCAGGAGGGAGAAATGAGCTGGCAGTGGCAGATAAAGCCAGAGATGGCAGTAGGGACCAGATCAGGAAAAACAGGCATGGGTTTTAATCTCCTAGGGCAGTTATTTCTCACCATGATATATCTCTGGAAGGACATGATAGAATCATTTATTGGGCAAGTATATATGTTTTCAAAGCATTTCAACATTTAAATCCCCATTGTTTTGATAATGCACACCAGCAACATAAGGGCAGACAAACTCTTCTTGACACACAAGGTATTGTATCTGCAGAGTGCAGGTGTTCTGCCACTTCAGAGAAAGGACAGGATATTGGTGTATCCAAAGCTTGGCAAGAATGAGATTTTTTTTTTAAATCTGGGGATGTAAAGGGCTGAGAACACTACAGTGGAAAATAGGGAGCCATTGAAGAATTGCAGCCAGAAGAGAATCATGCTTCTTGAATTTTAGAAACATGACTTTGGTGGCACATTGGAGGAAGGATAGGGATGGTAGATGAACCTGGTCAATGCTGGAAGCAGAGAGATGAATAGGAAAATATTGTGAAAGTCCAGGCTAGAGATGAGATGGAGGTGAGGGGACACAGCTTTATGGTAGAGTAGGTGGATGAGGGATGTCATAAAAGCTTCCAAATAGTCAGGTATTCTTGGATTCCTCTGCACATGTTGGAGCCCTTTGGCCTTTATTGTAAGCATCGATTTCCCTGTCTTGCCTCTCAGACCAGACTGAACAGATTCCTCCTTTGAACACAAATTTGAGTTTCTACAACATGGCAGGCCCTGTGCTTGGCAATAAAAGTGATGATTTTGATTGTTCTCTCTGGGGCTTATTTCATTGTATATAGTCAAAAGACCACAAATAATCTTGACCCACTAATTTGTGGCTTGTTTCAGCTGAGAGCCAGAACCGCAGGAAGGTCATTTCTTAAAACCTATAATCAGGCGGATTTCCCCCAGGCTGGTTTTACAACCAGGTGCAGACCTCATTTCTGAATCCTGCCTGACTCAGGAACACCACTTTAGCTGCAGAGATGTGAGGGGAGAGGAGGGCAGCCAAAACCATTCTCTCTTCACACCCAAATCCCTGGGGATTAGACTCATCATCATATCATGACTCTGAGGCTTCTGACAGGAAAAGCCAAGACATAAATCCCCTCCACTGTAAAACCACGCGGGAAGGAAGCCAGTCCATGTTTGAGATCCTCATTCACAGAATCTCCCTGATATGCAGAGGCTTCACTCAGCATCTCGATGCCTGTGGTTCACACCTATAAAGCCACGGACACAGCCTGCTGGCTGCTGCTCTCTTTCTCACAGGAAAGGAGGACGATGTCTATGTGGATGCTTCTATGACTTCTGGCTCTGAGCTCATCAGCAGAGGATGCTTCTTGGAAATATGATGCCTTCTGGTGCAATAAGCTATGCCCCCCCCCCCAAAAAAACCTTTTATTTTTACAGTGATTAAGATGACCATGTAATTCAGCATTGTGTCTTCAGTCCACACAGGTCAAAGGTAACATGCAGGTTGGACAGGGAGTGCAACGGAGAGATAACACAGTAGTGATGCTGAGTCTCCCTTCATCGAAAGAGGAGGCTCAGGGTCTTGGCTCTGGCAGCATCTGAGAATCTGAGCTAAGCAAGGGGCTTGGGATCAGAGGGGTTGGTTCCAGGGCAAGTGGGAAGATCATTGCCTGTGGCCTCATCCATGTAGCTGGGTGGCTATGTCAGTGGAGATATCTTGGGGGCAAACCAACATTAATACCACCAGACTGTCCCAACCACAGGTCATGTGGAAAGGAGTGGACAAAGAGAGAGACTCAATCTCAGCAATTGTCAACCCTTTTTTATCTCATGGCACACATGAACTAATTACTAAAATTCTGAGCACACCAAAAAATATATTTGATGTTTTGCTGATCTGATAAAAAGAAATAGATATGGTTTTGATTCCTTCATACCAGACAGCTGTTGTGTTGGCTGTTGTCATTTTGTATTTGACAATCTAAGGGAAAAGAGGTCAGTGCCCCTGACTAAATAGATATTGCATGTTTTCAAAATTCTCGTGGCACACCAGTTGAAAATTGCTGCTCTATCTAGATGCTGAGCTCTGGGAGGGAAAATAGGAGACTAATGAGAACTTGAAGGCAAGGACAGGATAAACGTTCTGACCTAAAGAACGTGGTGAGAAAGGCTTTGAGCATGTATAGTAAAGTAGCTATGGAACTACCAACCTGACTTGCACAGAGACCAGGATTTGATTCTGGATGCCTGACTAACCTGGGTGATCAAGGACCCGAAGAGCAGGATTTACTTCTCCATCTTACAGATGAGAAAACTGAGGCTCAGGGAGCTGAAACAAATCACCCAAGTTCACATATCTAGTGAAGAACAGAGCCAGGATTCAACCCAGGACACGTACCTGTAAATGTTCCCTTTCCATTATCCCAAGTGTTTTACAAGTCTGAAGAGGGATGAGAATTCTAGGTTCCCAGATTAAAAGACAGATGTGAATCAACTGATCTAATATCAGAGTCAGACTAAGGGCCAGTACAATAAGCAGTTCCCCTTTATCTGAGGTTTTGCATTCCATAGTTTTAGTTACAGTCAAACAGGGTCCAGGAATATTAAATGGAAAATTCCAGAAATAAACAATTTATAAGTTTTGAGTTGCATGATGTTCTGAGTAACATGATGAAATCCAGGGATATGAATCATCCCTTTGTCCAGTGTCTCCACGCTGTATACAGTCCCAGCCCATTAGTCACTTAGTAGTCGTCTAGGTTATCAGATCGACTGTCATGGTGCATGTGTTTAAGTAACCTTATTTAACTTCTATTAAAGTATGTTGTTATAATTGTTTTATTTTATTACTGGTTATTGTTGGTAAGCTTTTACTGTGTCTAATTTATAAATTCAGCAGAAGATTGCATCCTCTGCACCAGGATGGGCTTGGTACTGAGGGGCAGCCAGGCAGTGCCAGCCTACCAGGAATGACTCTTACCATGTCACCATGCTCACCTGAACTTCGATCCAGCTGTGTTTGCACTCAGGCCACTGCTAAAACGAGAGAGTGGCAGTAGTCTAGAATGAGTAGGGCTGCTGGAATGAGAGGGGACAGGGAGCTCAGGCTGGCTGGCACTCAGGGGTTGCGGGTGAGCTACTGGGAATACATCCCAGGGAGGCAGAAAGGCAGGGAGTCAGCAGGAGGCAGGACAAGCATGAGCTGAGAATCCAAGTCCTTGGAACGTGCTCTATTGTCTCACTGGACTTGACATTGGAACACAGTATCAAAGATACAATTATTAAGAACTTCAATATGGCAACTGCAGAACATTAAACCCCAAGAGCAGGGTTCTTCTGAAGGTAAGGTCCTGATTCCATTCCTATGAAACTAGCCCTGGGAATATTCAAACTCAAATAGTAACGGTCTTAACATATAAATGCCATGCATTAATCTTAGACGTGCCCCCCAACAGCCCACCTCGGCCTTCTACCTTCTCGCCAATTTCATAATGGCTTCCTTGGAAGTCATAAAAACTCTCTGCTCCTGTTACTGGTGCTGCCCTCCACTCTGCAGTTTCTAGTGCTGCTGCTACTATTATTGCTGCCCACTTCACCAAGGTAAGGACTCTCTCTCCGCAGGTGTCTGTTTCCCTTAAGTTCTAGCACGTGTGGCCCGGCTCTTTCCATTTCTCCTATACTCTGTATTGAACATTTTGAGAAAAGTCTATTACAGCCAATGTGCCCATGTGATTAACTTACCTGAACTGGACATGAAAAGTTGTTAAATTAATAATTACACTAGGACAACAGGAGTAAATATGACTGTTTCAGGCAAATCAGGACATACGGTCATCCCACTTGGGACTGAATAGAAAGACATCAGATTGATCGTATACAGTGTCAGACTTAAAAATTCTAACACTGCCACCTCCAACTAGTTCCTTAACATGTAACCCAAGTGTCTCAACTCTCCCCTCCTTAGGGAAGCTTCCTAGGACTTCTTAAAGAAAAGTTGTCTGTTTTCCTGCTCTACCACTGTTCCCAGTCAATATTTCTAATCTTGTTGTCTTTTCTGTGAACCTAAATGACAGTAGGAAAGTTCCCTATACTCTTTCTTTGCCAGGAAGCCTACAGGGTCATTATTCAAATCTGACTTCTACTGAGCTGTCTTGGGATTCCCAGGTTTGGAGTAGGAGTGGGTATGGCCATGAAGGTGACTTTTATATCCTTGCTGTGACTGTAAAAGGACTGATTTTTCTCCTCTTTCCAACAACTGTTGGGAAGCATTGAACATCCACCCCAACACCTTCGTGTTTGCTGATGCTCTTTTATGGGTGCCAGAGGATTGATGTCAATGGCTGAGAAATCTTATTTGGCCTTAAACAGCATATTTTGGAGTTCAGAAAGGATTTTATTAATGATTTTATTCTAAACGTAGAGTTCACTATTGCTTAACCTTTGCTGTAAAGTTAATTGCTCAACCCAAACTATTCTTCTGAGAGGGTGAAATCATTCTTACCCTTCTTGAAGAGACTATCAATAAAAGAGAGATTTAGTTTATATTGCTTATATTGTTAGGTCTTTTTTTTTTTTTAATGCTATTCTTCACTCTATGGGAATGTGGTCACAGAAAATCAACTCATTTGACATCTGAATGATTTTTGTCTTCATATTTTTTCTCTTGAACAAGAACCACCTTTTTGAAGAGTTCTATTTATGCCATGAAATACAAGTATAACCTTTTTGGTTCCTTCTGGGGAAAAAAACTCAAGGGGGTGTAATTTCAATAGTGTCAGCCCTAAGCTCACAGAAAATTTATCGTTCAGAAAGGAGGGGTCTTCCAACTGTTCCTTTGCAATAAGATAATAATGGAAAGGCAAATCTTAAAATCTCAAATATCCTTTAACCCCTTAATAATTTTAAATTTGAAAGTTTATCATTTAAGCAACACTGTTCTCACTTTTCTGTTCCCCAATCCCAGCCTTCCTACTTTATCTTTTTCTTTCTCTCCCTTCCTTCCTTCATTCTTCCTTCCTTTCTTCTTTCTTATTTCCTTCATTCATTCATTCCTGAGTTGGGCTACCATCCATAATGTAGAGGCAAAGTTTTTTAATTAATCATTTTTTTAGAGTTCTGTAGCTTTTAATCCAGCTTCACCAATATAATAGCTACTATAGACTTATTAAATAAAAATATATGTTTGGTGTTATGGGCTGAACTGTGCCCCCTCAAAATTCTAAACCTCAGTACTTCAGGATGTGACTATATTGGAGATAGGGCCTTTAAAGATGTTATTAAGGTAAAATGAGGTCATTAGGTGGATTCTAATTCAATATGACTTAGTGTCCTAATAAGAAGAGGAGATTAGTATACAGACACACACAAAGAGAATATCGCAGGACTTGTAAAAATATTATATTTAATTATTTATCGCAGATTTTTTGATATATCGTGGGATTTTGCAGTACTGTATACGTATGTTGTTAAAGTTATGTAGGTTTAAGAGTGTAGAATATGTTTAAGAACATAAGTAGGGTTTGTAAAAGTGTGGAAAAGGTTAATAAGTGAGTGGGAAATGTTAATAAGGGACTGGGAGTGGTTTATAAGTGTGTGGGAAGGGTTTATAAAGCCTTAAAATATATATAAATACTAAAATAAATGTAAGGTTCCTACTTCGTGGATTTCCACCTATCATGGGGGAGGAGGCGAGTCTACAATGTAATACCCGCAATAAGTGAGGGAATACTGTAATGTGAAGACAAAGAGGAATACAATCATCTATATGGTAAGGACAAAGGCCTGAGAAGAAAGCAACTGTGCTAATATCTTGAACTTGGACCTCTAGCCTCGAGAATCATATGAAAATAAATTTCTGTTGTTTAAGACACCAATCTGTAGTAAGTCATGTAGCCCCAGCACACTAATAAAATAAGTTGATTTTATATTCATTCAGTTTGCCACTCTTATTAATTCATTTTGTGTCTAAATCAACTTTATTGAAAGATAATTTAGCTATAATAAAGTATATCTTATTTTAAATGTGTGGTTCAGTGAAGTTTGACAAACATATACACCCATGTAAACATACCACATTCAAAATATAAAACTTTATGCAACCCAAAATGTTTCTTTATGCCCCTTTGCAATCAGTCCCAACTCCCTAGCTACAGGCAAAAATAAATCTGCTTCCTGTTACAACAGATTATTTTTGCCTGTTCTAGAATTGCATATGAATAGAATCAGACTAAGTATACTTTGTGTCTAGATTCTTTAGCATAGCATAATGTTTTTGATATTAATCCATGTTATTGAATATATCAGTAGTTCTTTTTTGTTGTTGTTGCTGAATTGCATTCCATTGTATGTATAACCACAATTTGCTTATTCAGTTACCTCTTGATGGACATTTCCATCTTTTAGCTTTTATGAATAAAGCTGCTCTAAACATTCATGTACAAGTCTTTGTGTGGTTATCTGTTTTTATTTCTCTTGGGTAAATACCTGGGAGTAGAATTGCTGTGTCATATGTTGTGTTTATGCCTAATTTGTCTTTTTAATGAAAAGAAAAATATAATAAAAAGCCTGCTGAACTGGTTTTCCAAATTGTTTTACTTTCCTGCTAACTTTACTTTCTTAAATCACAAATTTACCATTTTACTTTTCTACCAATAATGAGTGAACATTCCAGTTGTTCTAGATTCTTGTCATTTTAAGACATTTTTAGCCATTCTAATGGGTGTGTAGAGGTATCTTACTGTGGTTTAAATTTCAATTATGTTGAGCATTTTTCATGTGCTTAACCGAACACTTGTAAACCTTCTTTGGAGAAATCTGGTCAAGTCTTTTGCACATTTTTAATTGGGTTTTTAAAATTATTGAATTGCAATTTTCCTTTATATGTTCTAGAGAAGAGTCTTATCTGACATCTATATTGAGGATTTTTCTGTAATTTCTGACTTAGGTTTTCATTTTCTTGATGGTGTCTTTTGATGACCAAAATCTTTTACCTTTAAATATGTTAATATTTATCAATTTTCCCTTTAATAATTATTGATTTTTGTGTTCAAGGAAATCCCAAAGTTGCAAAAGTTTTCTTCTAAAAGTTTAGTTTTTTCATTTAGGTGATGATTAATTTAAAGTTTTTTTGTGTGTATGGTATGCAGTAAGAGTCAGGGTTCTTTTCTGTGTTCATGTGGGTGTTCAATTGTTTTAATACTATTAGTTAAAAAGACACTTCTTTTCCTATTGAATTACCTTGGAATCTTTATCCATGATTTATTGGCCATATTTATGTCAGTCTATTTCTGGACTCTCTATTGTTCCATTGCTCACTATGTCTATCCATATGTCAATACTATACTCTCTTGATTACTGTAGCCTTATCATAAAGCTTTCAGTCCAACTTTGTTCCTCTATTTCAAAATATTTTGACTATTCTAGGTCCTTTACATTCCATATAAATTTTAGAATCAACTTATCAAATTTCTAAAAATCTGCTAGGATTTTTATTGAGATTGTGTAAAATCTATAGGTCAACTTAGGAGAAGGGAGATTTTAATAATAATGATGGTAGTAATAATAATAATGAGTCTTCTCTCCAATTATTTATGTCTTTAACCTCTCAATAATGTATTTTATTTTTCATTCTAGTTTGCTCTTCTACTTATTTTGTTATATTTATCCCTAAGTATTCAATATTTGTTGAAATTGTTATAAAAGACATTAAAAATTTTTTATTTCCTAGTTTTTTGTTGCTAACACATAGAATTATAATTGAGTTTGTGTACTGACATTGTTTCCTAAGGCCTTGTTAAAACCCTTATTAGTTCTAGTAGCTCCATTACAGCCTTAGAATTTTCTACGCACACAATTATGCTGCCTATGAATAAAGATTGTTTTACTACTTCCTTTTTAATCCTTACAACCTTTATTTATTGTCTTATTGCACAAGCTAGGTTTCCAGCACAATGCTGAACAGAAATGGTGAGAATAGACATCTTTGCTTTGTTTCTGTTCTGAGTGTGAAAGCATTAGCTGTTTTGACATTAACTTTGATGTTGGCCTAAGGTTTCCCACAGATGTTCTTTATCAGGTTGAGGAAATTCCCATCTATTCTTAGTTTGTTCATGGCTTTTGTCATGAATAAGTATTGACTTTTGTCAAATGCTTTAAAGCAAAATGTTCTGAGATCATCAAAATGTTTTTTTCCCTTTAGTTTACTAATGTGGTGGTTTTTAAATGTTAAACCAAACTTGAATTTCCTAAGTAAACCCAGCTCCTATTGCAGGTCCAGACCAGCCTGTGCTGCCCAAGGAGGGGAACCAACAACAGCTGATTGGAGCTTCTTCAGAAGTCTGAGTACCAGCTCTTGGGGGGTTAGGGGTAGGGTGCATCTGAGACCTGAAATATGCAGGCCTTTCTCAGAGGTCTATGGACCAACTACTCAGGGTCATTTCTCTGAGCAGCTAATTTCTGATAATTCCACCTCCTCCTGTTCTCCTCACAGCCCTGGGGGCTCATGGTGCTCTCATAAGATCATCATTTCTCAGCTGGAAATACCTTGGAGACAATTTAGTACAAACTTCTGGCCAATTCATTCATTCTTGTTACAGTAGTTCTGTCAAAAGGTCACTTGTCCTAGGCTTGAAATCACTGGGGACAGAGAGCCCAGTAACCCTTGCCACAAATACAAAGAAGTTAAGAAAATGAAGGTTAAGAAGAGATATTATTGTTGGAGCTTTAGCTTTCCTGAGCTGTTCAAAAAGGCCTAAAAAGCCATTATCCAGTTTAATCTATTGTGTGTGTGTGTGTGTGTGTGTGTGTGTGTGTGTGTGTGTGTGTGTTTAAGCTGGATTCTGCAAACTTCCATGGACATACTATCAGGATTCTGTAAGTTACAAATGGAAAATTATTTTTAGAATTGATTTTTCTAGCCTCTAAAAAAAGTAATATAGGTATATTTTGGGTGATTTCATTGATCTACTGCTTATAACAGTACTGCCACACACTTTTAATGGTCATGTTCACTTTGTGTTTACATATATAGTCTACTTGAGGACTATATTGATTAAGAACAAGGACACTTGGTTTAGGGTGCCTGGGTTGGAATTCCAGATCAACAACTCACTTTATGTGTGACTTTGGGCAAATTACATTGTCTTTCTGTGCCTCAGTTAATTACTCATGTACAAAATGGAAATAATTGAAGTACCTCACTCATGGGATTGTTATGAAGATTAACTAAACTAATATATTAGAATAATGCCCAGCATATAGTATGTACTATATAAATGTTTAGTAGTATCATTAGATGATATTAGTTTAATTCTAGCTATTAACAGAAGCAGGAAGAATTAATATTTATCTTAATCATTAGGTACCAAGTGAAGACTAAACATCACACCACGTGTAAAAAGTATTCATAGTACTTATAATGTACAAAATGGTAAGAAAATTGAGCAATTACATGGCACATAGTAATGTAACATACTTTATAACACAGAGAATGGGAATTTAGTTACAGCAGAATAATATCTTTTGTCATATTAATGCTTATTTAAATCTTACTACATTTATAGTTTGCTTATATTTAATTTTAAATTGGTTTTCTATTTATAAGTCACAAGAACTGAAAGGAAATATTTGGTTTTAAGTTGTGCATATTTAAATAACATGCTCCTGAAAATACAGTATTCCCTCACTTATCATGGGTATTACGTTCTAGACACTCCCGCGATAGGTGAAAATCCGCTAAGTAGGAACCTTACATTTATTTTAGTATTTATATGTATTTTAGGCTTTATAAACCCTTCCCACACAGTTATAAACCATTCCCAGTCCTTTATTAACATTTCCCACTCCCTTATTAACCTTTTCCACACTTTTATAAACATTACTTATGTTCTTAAACATATTCTACACTCTTAAACCTACATAACTTTAACAACACACATATACAGTACTGCAAAAGCCCGCGGTATAGTGAAAAATCTGTGATAAATAATTAAAAATAATATTTTTAAAAATCCCACAATACAGTAAAGCCATGATAAGTGAACCATGATATAGAGAGGGACTATTGTAATTTGTCATCACTGGAAGTTCATGAGATAATTTTTTCCTTTAGAGTAGGTCAACCCATAATTTAATTTGAGAATTACTGATATAGCAATGTGAGTTATTTTCCTAATAAAACACCACTCCTGGTGGTAGCTGTAAGTGGGGAAGACAAAAGGTAAGTCACTTCTGTTCAAGGTCAGCCACAGGGAGGGCCGAAGTGGCCATTTTGAAGCTCTTGAATCAGGGAGACTCAGCCACCAGATTTAGGATCCACGGTATGGAATTGGGAGAAGGTGTATTTAGAAGAGACTAAGTATCTATGATGGAAGAAAAGCAAAGAACCAGAGGTGAATAGCATAATGCAGAACTAACAAATGTTTGAGTTTAGCAGCCAGGCACCACCCTCATAACAATTCTTGTACACTGATGACTTTATTCTCTATTTTTCTATGAGGAGAATGGGGTTCAGGAAAGTTAATTTGCTTACAGGTACAGAGTAAAAAGGTAGCCAACCAGTGCATCCACCTGGGCTGCCCGACTCCAGGCACTATATTATTTTGCACTATAGCTTTGTCCCTGGAAGTCACGGGTCAGCTCTGAAATGAAAACTTATAACTACAACTCCTACCTAGGATTCCAGAGTCTAAGTGTTTTTGGAAATGGAACACCAGAGGAGCCTCTCTAAGCATCCCTTGGCTTCTGATCCACAGAGGGAAGAGGCCTGCAGACTGGGTTACTGTGATGGTTAATCCTGTGTCGCCTTGACTGAGCTATGGGATGTCCAGATGGCAGGTTAAACATGCTGGGTGTGTCTCTGAAGGTGTTCTTTCCCAGAATAGATTAGAATTTTAATTGATGGATCATCCCCAATGTGGGTGGGCTAAATCCTATAGTCCACTGAGAGCCTGAATAGAACAAAAAGACAGAGGAAGGGTGAGTTCGCTGTCTGCCTTCAGTGATTCTGGTTCTCAGGCCTTCAGATCCAGACTGGAATCTACATCATCCTTTCTGGCTCTCCAGCCATCAGAGTGCGCTGCTGGCTTTTCCAGGTCTCCCGCTTGCAGATGATAGATTGTGGGACTTCTCAGCCTCCACAATTGTGTGAACCCATATCTCATTTTAATAAATCTCTTCCTAGATATATATAGGCTCTGTTTCTCTGGAGAACCTTGGCAGAGGCAGCTAGAGAGGGCCGGCTCTCAGCATCCTGACACTTCTAACTGCAGCTCAGGCAGGAGCATTTCTACCAAAGCTTCTTCCTTCCTTTAGCCCAACTGTGTTATGGAAGAACCACAGACCATTTATATTCACAAGTGGGTTCATGACCTCAAATAGTTGTAGATCCAAATATGCCTGGGAAAAATAGGCTTTCTCTTCCTCAGTTTGCATGTCATCTTATCTGAAGTAGGTGTCCATGTCCCGCTGCTGGGAGAATGCTTTTCTCCCCCAACAGAGTGGATACTGGAAAAAAAGCACGCAGACCAGTGCCTCCCTCTCTCTCCACCCAAGGGTTTGCATTTTGTTGTTGTTGTTCTTCTCCACTAGAAAGCTACATGATAGGCTTCATTTTTAAATGTTCACTTGGTAAGTTAGAGTTGAAACATCCCCAGGCCTTCAATTTTCAGAAAGTCCAGTCTCCAAGAAGTACAGAGACCACTTTTGTGAAATGTTGTCAGTTCTCCTGTGTTGCTGCTGCAGGGTTCTCTCGGGGCCCCCAGAGACACTTAAGAGCCTGCTTCCTTCAACTCTAGAAGCGTTGGACTGCCTCTGCTATGTAGGGTAAGGGGCATTTAATGTATCTCCCACTGGCTTCATCCGAGTGTTAAGGTCGGATGTGGTTTTTGTGGAGCAAAGTTAATATAAATATGTTTAAGTTATTGATGCTTTAGAAAAGCCTCTTTCAGCCTCACAACTCACTTTAGTTGATGTCATGTAAATTATTAGAATTGTCAAGATTAGGAACATGTTTTTTTTTTATCAAGATATAAGGTTTGGAAGGAATATCCACAGACCAGCTCTGGCAATATACATTCTAAACCTTATTTCTCCTCCACTCTCCACATACTTCTAGTATTCAATGCCACAGGAAACATGCATGTCACCATGTAACCTCTGGTCTTGAAGCTTCATGTCATGACACCAGGTGAGTCAGCACAGAAGGCAATAGAATTATTTCTGCAAACTATTTCTATACCAGGATAACTAATCATAACTATACAGGAAAGTGACCTTGATCCATATGAATATGTAGCACCAAACCCAAGTTCATTACGTCCCAATTCAACTTCCCCTTAGGATCTTTGAAATGTTTATGGCCACACCACTACTCAGCATGCAGCAGAGTGTAAGAGATCGGATGTTGTAGGGGAAATAATGGTCTTAACTAAGTGCAATTGGATGTAGCATTGCAAATATTATAAGACATACAACCACTTGATCATGTTACTACAGCTGTCCCCAGAGACTGACGCAAATGAGCTAGCTATAAAGCTTAAGCTTTGTTCACTTCACAATGTGTTTCTACCTTGTATTTTAGGTGTATGAACTTTTCACTCTTTATGGACCGTTTTTTTGTGTGCTTATAGTGTCTTTAAGCTGCCAAAATATTTTTTTGTTTTATTTCTTTACTAGATAGCCTTCTAAGTGTGCTGAGATAGGCCATTAGCCATTTAATTATTGTTTAAATAATTAATCCCCACTGCTCTTTACCCTAATCCATATTACAGATTGTTGCCTGTCGGAGAAACAGCCATTTGAAGAGTTCTGCTCTTGTGACTTCCAATTTGGGATTTAAATTTGGAACCAACCTTTGTTATTTCTGACCATGGTGTCTTAATATTTATGGTACATCTTTTCTGGTTGGTTAATAATTTAGACCTCATGTACCTTACTGTCAGCTGCTTGGGAGAGTAACTGCTCATATCTTTAATGTCCCTTTATGGTCCCCAAAGTGAATTTCATGTACAACATGTTGCCTATTTAGGTCTCATAATCCCAAACAGAGTCTCTAAATTTGGTGAAAATATGGCCAGCTATTGCCGTGTGATGTATTTACAAATAGACCAAAACACTCTTTTAAGTATTTTGGTTTCAAGCTCTACATTATTTCCTACAGGATTTGAGGCACTTTATGGCTATAGACACTTTTTAAAAATGTTTTTCTCCTACAAATAGAAGAAAACAAGAACAGAAAATAAAACTCAGAGAAGGAAACTTAGTGTTGAATGGTTAAAGGGTAGAGTTTATACCTAGAAAAGCAGAAATATAAGCATGGTGACCACACCTGGGTTAGTAAATCAACTCTGAGCTTCTCTGTGAAAAAAATAAAAAGGGACCTCTGATAAGTTACAAGGTACATGCTTCAGCAGATTAAACCATCACTATTCTCCAGAAGCTCAGGTTTTCTTGGTTCTGAGATGGGGGCCAGGATACATCTCATGTGCTGTTTCGATCCTATAGTGCTATCTGACCCTTAGTTAATACTCGTTAAATATTTGTTGGGAAAATGAATAAATAGATGAGGGAAATCAATGTTTGCTTTCTCTAGTGAGTTGAAAATTATTTAAAGGTTCATTCTGTACTTCATTCATCTTCATATTCCCCCAAATACTTACTATGATTCATTCATTCAAGAAGCATTTATTGAGGATCTATTGTGTGCCAGGCAGTGTTCTAAGCTCTAAGAATATTGTAGTGAACAAAACATTCTGATAAAGGTGAACAAACAATAAATGAAATAATTTATGTGTATATATGAATATTTGTATAGTATATTAAGTAGTGAATATAGTGAGCACATGTTGGAATTTTGTATGAATTTCAATAGGAAGCCTAGCCCCCAGAAACCCCTGGAGGGTCTTCTAACCCAGGCCTCACAATTATGATATAATGCCTGAGTTTGTGGAATGGCTTTACCAGAGGCCTTGGAATGGTCCCTGAATTTTGTGCCCTTTAATAATGACTGGGAGGTCTTTTGAAAATTCTAGGTCAGAAGGCTGTGGGGTAAGATACCTTGGAGCCCAGGAGCCCTCTTGGGAAATCCTATCCTCAGATTAAATAGTGAGAACCTAAACTGAGGCTATCTTTAGAAACAGGCTCTCTTTCCGGCCCATTTATAGGTCTGAGCCATTCTGCTTCCTACTAAGGGAACTCCCAGGATGGGGTCACCCTACCCAGCCAAATGCCCATGGTCAAACACGGTCATTGGCCCCTGAAGAATATTCTCTCTCCTCTCTTTTGGCTCTCCTTTGGCATACAGGGACTGTTCAGCATCCCCCTTATCTGCGGCGCCAAGAACACTACAAGTCCCTTGACAGCAGGGGCTGGTAGGGCGTACACTGGAGGCTGCTTGCCGGCCAGGGCCCATTAACGTCATCTTCCAGCTCCTTGTTTTACAAGCGGTCATGGCCACCTCGCGCACAGTCAGAAGCCAGTAGCAGCTTTATAGCCTACTTACAGAAAATGGCTCAGCACTTAGGCATTTTCTGGTGTCCCAGGGTTCAAAGTGAAATTAATTTCCATTACCTCCCATAATAAATCACCTCACCCAACACATGTATGAAATTCCATTCAGGAGACTCAAAAGTCATTCCAGGGCTCCACAGAAATGTCTACACACTTCAGCTTGCACTTAGTTGACTTCTCTGTTTGGGATAGAGTTGATGGGGCCCAGCAAACAATTAGGTTCCAAGAGAGCCAATGGGATGGAACACAGCCCTGAAAAGATGCAGACAGGAAGCCAGCCTGTGGATGCTGGATTCATGTAGAGAAGGGCGACTTCTTTTTCTCTTGGAACACTTTTTGGTGGCCCTTCTCTCTTCCCCCATGACCTTTCTTATCACAGGCACAGCAGCATAGAATCTGATAACGTGGTAGAGACAGCTGTGGCCCCTATTTGACATCATAATCTGGATCTTGTTGGGAACATTCTGAAAGCCTTTGTGAGGATGTGTATGGCTAGTCATCCTGATTCTCAATCATTTTATAAAAGAAACTGCTGCATGATCCTAAATGTGGCATACAGCTGGATAATGAAGAAAGAAAATAGCAAGGTGCGGCGTCACTGAGCCAAATCCACGGAGGCTGAAAGGATGGTGAGCATGACTCACACTCAGCGAATCATGTCTGAGGAATTTAAGCCAGAGAGGCAGAGGGAAAGGGAAAAAGAGAGGCCCAGAATCTTCCAGCTGGAAGGGATCTAACAGAGCGCTGACTCCAATCTCCGAAGTTAGAGACTGGGACAGAGAGAAACAGACAGGAAGTTATAATAGTAACCAGTACTGTTTACTGGGTCCCCACTCTTCCTACAGGGTACTAACTTGTAGCAGCTGCATCAGGTAAACCCCATGGAAACACTGTTTTTTAATTTTTTATTTTTAAGAAACATTTTAGATTTGTAGAAAATTTGAGAAGATATTATGGAGAGTTCCTGTATACCCCACTCACAGTTTTATTTATTTTTAACATTTGACTTTAGTAGGGTACCTTTGTTATAATAAATGAACCAATAATAATATATTGTTATTGACTAAAGTCCATATTTTTTTCAGTTTTGAGGTCTTCTGATCAGGTATATTTTTGGATGCTCCTCTATTGAACTTTATCTGATCTTTTTTTCTCATGGTTAGACTGAGGTTATAGGTTTCTTTTGTTCTTTTGGTGTTTTTCTTTTTTAAGAAATGAGATAGGTGTTTTTATCCTCAATTGCTAGTGAGAAGACAAAGACTCAGTGGAATAAGGGGAATTACCCTGACTCATGTCACCAAAAAGTGATGAGGTCAGGTTTGGAACCCAGACTTTCTGAATCCAGAGATCAGGTTTTTGACCATCACACTGC
Source organism: Furipterus horrens (assembly GCF_987537825.1). NCBI lineage: Eukaryota > Metazoa > Chordata > Mammalia > Chiroptera > Furipteridae > Furipterus > Furipterus horrens. Next base: position 25,883,465 of record NW_028327172.1, on the reverse strand, counting down.
TTTCCCATAACCCAATGAGTTGGAAGCCCAACTGGGAATTGAAGTCTGAAACCCAGCTGATGTTCTTTCACAGAGATAGATGGATAGATGGATGCATGGATGGATGGTGGGTGGAGTGATAGGGAGATAGAAAGATAGGTGATAGACATTTTATAGTTTCTTTTTTGGTGACATATGTAACAGTCTTCATATAAATACTCAAGAATTATAGACATGACTGTGCCTTGTAAATGTTCTAAAATAATTGCTACTGATAGGTATAGAGACCCCCATTTTTTTCTATGCTTATGCTATAAATTAACATAATTTGTTTTGAAAATGCAAACAGCTTTCACACAATTTTTCTTTTACTTTTTATTTATTTTTATTTTTGTTTATTTTTAATATGCTTTATTGATTACGCTATTACAGTTGTCCCAATTTCTTTTCCCTTTGTTCCCCTCCATCCAGTGACCACCCTCCCTCCAGTTGCTCCCCCCACTTAGTCCATGCCCATTGGTTGTGCATATAGTTCTCAACATCTTCCTGTCTACTCCACTCCCTCCTACAATGCTTCTTAATTCCTGTACCATCTCCCTCCCTTTCCCCCTTCCCCCTCCCTGCTGACCTCCCCACAATATGTTCCCCATACCTATAATTCCTTACTCATTCTCATTGCCTACTTAGTTTGCCTTTGTTTCAGTTCCCCAGCTTCTGTTGTTGGTTGTTGTGATAGAGTTTTCATTTTAATGTTCATAGTTTTGATCCTCTTTCTCCTAAAAAAGTCCCTTTAACATTTCATATAACAGTGGTTTGGATCTGATGAATTCCTTCAGTTTTACTTTGTCCTGGAAGTATTTTCTCTGTCCTTCTGTTCCGAAAGACAGCTTCACTGGATAGAGTAATCATGGTTACAGGTTCTTGCTTTTCATTGCTCTGAATATTTCTTGCCAGTCCCTTCTTGCCTGCAGAGTTTCTTTTAAGAAATCAGCTAAGTCTTATGGGGACCCCTTTGTACATAATTCTCTTCTTCTCTCTTGCTGCTTTTAAGATTCTCTCTTTATCCTTAATTTTTGACATTTTGATTATAATGTGTCTTGGTGTGGTTCTCTCTGGGTCCAGTTTCTTTGGAACTCTCTGTGCCTCCTGGACCTGTAAGTCTACCTCCTTCCCCAAGTTAGAGAAGTTCTGCTTTATTATTTTTTTCACATGATTTTTCAATTTCTAGTTCTTCACCCTCTGGCAACCTTATGATTTGAATGTTGGCCCACCTATAGCTGTCCAATAGGTTTCTGAGCCTCTCCTCATTTTCCTCACTTTTTGTTTCTTCTTTCTGCATTGGTTGACTGTTTGTTCCTTCCCTATGTTCCTATTTGTTGATTTGATCCCTGGTTTTCTTTCCCTCACCACTAGTTTCGTATGTGTTTTTGTTAATTTCAGCAGGATTAGCCTTCATTCCTTCCCTGTCTTGTTTCAGATCTGCTGTTATGTCTGTAAGCATTCTTATAACCAAAGCTCTGAACTGTGCCTCAGAAGGATTTCCTATCTGCTGCTTCATTAGATTAGATATTTGCTGCCTGGTCAGCTGTGTCACCGGGATCTCTATCATGATCCATGCCATCCTGACAGTTTTGTGTTTACCTTTGATTCCTGGGCAGGGCTGTCACACTTCCTATGCTATAGGGGGCGGAGCCCCATGCACTCATCACAGCCAGGCAACCCCTTCTCACCACACTGCGGTGCTTTGTGTGGGGGTGGGGGTCCAAGATGGATTCCTGCCATCCACTCTCTGCTAAGAGACCAGGAGCCTCCTCCTCTGTCCCCATCCACTCTGGGCCTCACAGTCCAAGGCAATGAGGGTCTGCCTTCCCCAGCATTGGAATCGCAAGATGACGGGTCTGGTCTGCAGTGAGGGGTGCTCCCCAGGTGCTTCTCGCCTCCCCTTAAATATGGGTGTCTGTGTTTACCGCTGTCCCACAGCCATAGCCGCTGCTGCCACCACCAGCACAGTTTGATGTCTCCACCCGGGCTTCGCCCCTCCTACCCATCTGGATGAGCACCACTTCTGTATAACTTCATATGTTGGACTTTTATTTATTTTCTGGAACTTCTGGCTATTTCTGATTTTGTGGTAGTTGTATTACTTCTTAGCTGTGGAGGGAAATGGAGTGTGTCAGTCTAGGCCTCCATCTTGGCCAGAAGTCTCCACAATTTTTTAATGAACCTAAAACCACATCAAAAATAGTTTATTAAAAGTGGAAGCATCTTAAACATATTGTTTTGCAATTAAAAAATATATATAGCATACAAATGTATGAATTATATACATTTTTAGCTTGATATCAAACTTTCTATGTACTCTTAATTAATTGGTTGCTTATAATGAACATCAGATTTCTCAGTTTATTGCTGGAGCTATTTTAGTTAATGTGGTAGATATAAAACTTCAGCAGGCATGAGCATCATTTGGGTACTTTATTGCAATGCATATTCTTAGGCACCAAGGCTAGAGATTCTTATTTTAAAGGTCTGGAGCAGAACTCAGAAATCTAGATTTTTTAGATAAGCACAACTTCTTCCTCTATGGGATTATAGATAGGTGCAAGTGACTTTGAGAGTACACTTTGTAAAAAAAGTTTAAGCTCCCTCTTTGTATCTTGACAGTATAGTTCTTCCTCGGTTTGGAAAAAGAAATTCATTCTAATGTCTAGCCTTCAGAAACTCCAACTAGTTGGCTAGACTGAAAAAATTTGACTTTGAGAAATAAATGCTATTTGAGCTCTGAATGGATTTGCTTTAATGACTAAATAGATTTATGGCGTATATTGGGGGCAGGTGGAGATGGGCACTTCACACATGTTATCTCAGTACACTCATATGTCTCCATGTATACTACCACATGTAATGAATTCAACAATCTCAGGGGTAAGCAAATCAGATTTCTTGTGGCATTCTATGGACAAATCACTTGAGTCTCAGAGGGACTTGTGAAGGGCACATCAGTGGTTGTCCAGGTACAATAACTTCATCCAAGACTGACTGTAAGATGTGTACCAGCATCTGTTTACTTAAGTGACTTAACTGGCTCAAGTAACAAGCTTATAAAAGGAGAAATGATCTAGTGGAACACTGCCAAGGCTTTCACTTTTTGCAGAAGGCATTTTCCACATGGTGGGAAACCTATCCATTAATAGATCCAACCTTACATTCAGTAGTATGTTGGCCTGGGTGGAGGGATGCTCTTCCATCCAATTTGGGTATGAAAACAATCCCAAGGGATTTCCTGGATTCTGATTGGTCCACTTTGGATACATATTAATATCTAGATTTACCTCATAGCCGAAGGGATGGGGAACTACAACTGGCCAGACCTGAGCCATGTGCCTAACAATGAAGCCTCATTAAAATCACAAGTAGAAGAGGAGACACAGATCCTTAAAGTAAGAGGCTGGGGGCTGGACACAGTTACTAGAATAAAGGTAAGGGATACTCCTGCAATAAAATAATCCAGTTAGCTTATTCACCCAACCATTTCCAAAGTAATTTTACTATGGACATCCCCCCCACCCCATATATTACTATCAATTCACTTAGAACTAGAGTTCCACAGAACTCACTGGCAGAAATGCTGTACCATTCAACTCATCAGCAAATTCTCTCTTATCAGCAAAGTCAACTGATAAACTTCAGCCAAGTCAAACAATTACAATTTTTAACTGATAAACTACAACCAAGTCAAATGATTACAATTTTTAATGGGCACAAGCTCAGATAATAGTGTTTTACTGCAGAAAGTAAGATTCCACAACTAGCTTCATTACATCAGAGCACTCCAGCTCTATCAAACAGAATGACTCCTTTCTACAAACACTGTTTTGTAATATTCCCTTTACTGTCCTAAAATGAAACTTGCAGATAATGTAGTCTATCAATACATTAAATTTCAAAAAAATCAACATTATGTTTTCAATGCAATATAATGGAAATAAAAACATTTAAAAATAAATTGACATCTAAGACAATATGGAAATGTTCAAGTACAACTATACTAAAACATGTACCAAATAAATTGGACATTTGCACATATACATAGAACATCTAGGTATATGACAGCTACAAATGAAGAACAAGAAGGAGGTGTGATATTGCTTATTCAAATACCCTGAGTGGTGCTGCCATCAGTGATGAGAGTTTTTTCAAAGGGTGAACTTCACAGAATAAAGGACAGTCTTCTCTATTTACATGATAGAGGCGTTGCTGGAAAGTTCAGTGCACACTTTGTGTTAATATGTAAATTTCAGTTCAATTTTTAAGCTCCAATAATTATAAATAGGTTGTTTGTTTGATTTGCTTATATTTAAGCCCAGTGGGATATTCCACTGTCGTGCAGGTAAGGGAACAATTCTTCACTCACGGGACAGCCCACATAAAATCCATGGCTTTTAGAAGCCCTGGTCCCAGTCCACTAAAAGCCAGTAGATACCTCCTCCCCCAGTAATTTCACAAACAAAATGCTCCCATAAATTTCCTAAAGCCCCCACCCCCACCCCCCAGGGTGCAGAACTGCTCCCATTGAGAACCACCGAGATACAAGTTATCTTTTGGGTTGTAATCAAAGTTCTCAGGTTTCAAAAAGAAAACTGGAAATAGAAAATTCACTGTCCCAACAATAAGTTTCCCAAACTTTCATGATGAGAGTAATAGGTGGGGTGTATTTAGGCCATTTTTTCCTATTTGGAAAACTAATTAGTGTGTAGTTAAATCTAGTGCCCATGGACAACGTTAGCTCTCCATTTTTCTCCACAAAATCCTGGTTTTCTCAATGAGCTAGGAACACTGAAAGAACAGGGCAGGAATTACTAGGTATTGCTAAAATCACACCCATAATGCCTGGTGCAAATTATATTGCATTTATTATCTCTTTAAATGAAGCTTGTAAGGAAGACAGAAGTTTCCCTTTTGTGGTGAGGTTATGGAGGTCACTAGATCTGATAAGTCAGCCTCATGCCAAACCTTGTACTGTTTTTCTTTGTCTTGAAGAACAGCAGCAGGGCTAGCAGCATAGGATAAGCCCAGGGTTCAAATCTGGATTCCATCCATTCCTGCTGTGTGAAATGGGGCAAGTTACTTAATTTCTCTGTGCCTCCATTTACAAATGGGGATGATAGTAGTATCTATTTTCAGAGGATCACTATGAATATTAAATGGGTTAAAACACTTTAAAATTTGCCTGGTATATAGTAGTTTCATGATTATTGGCTATAATAACCATCATCATTTCTTTTTCAGCTGCTTGAAGCAGTTTTGAAATTTCGTCCCCTGGGTCTAAGTTCATCTACAAAGGCCCACATTTCCTTCTTTGTTGGGGATCATGCCTGTCATCACACCCATTGAATAGCATGAGCTGTGTGTTTCATAGTTCTGATACAGCCTCTGTCTTTCCCACCCCTGGATCTCAATTCAGCCTTTCATTTAAAATAAAATATATATATATGCTTGCTCTAGGAAGATACATGAGTTCTCAGCTCTTTCTCTAACTTGCTGGGTGACCTTGGGTAGGTTACCTCAATTCCCCAGGCCCCCACTGGTGTATTTGTAATGCAGTGACCTCTAAGATGCCTTCAGGCATCATTCTTTCCTCCACCCCATCACCACCTGGATGAAGGAGAACTCTGTAACTAGAGAAAAGGAGACTTTCCTCATTAGATGTTTTGGTGGCTTTAATTTATTCATAATTGGCTTTTTTCAGTGGCCTCAGCTACTCTCAGAAGTCAGTGTTTATCAGCCTATTAATTTTGGCCACCCAGCCATAAAGATGATAGCTACAAATGTGGAGCTGCACCTAATCCAAGTGGAAACCAGGCATGCTAACAGTCTGCTTGATTGAAGCATTGTGATTATTATCTTTTTTTATGTGTGCTGCACTCTGCCCTGTACACACACACACACACACACACACACACACACACACACACAAATTTGTCAGTCATTATAGCTACCCTATAAGGAAACAATTCAGGGACCATCATTCCAATTTTGCAGATGAGAAAGTGAGCCACAGAGAGGTTATGCAGATTGTGTGTGATCCCCAGGTTAGATTCAATCCTGCTATCCAGTGATGTTCAATTGATGTGCTGCAAGAATTTTTTAAAACCTGTAATACCTGACTATTTAGTCAGGGGCACTGACCTCTTTTCCTTTAGACTTTCAAATTAAAAAAGTGATAACAGCCAACAAAACAATAGCCATCCGGTGCGGATGAATCTAAATTATATCTATTTCTGTCAGATTTATTTAAAAAGATACTTTTTGGTGTTCTGCAGAATTTTAGTAATTAGTTTACGTGTGCCATGAGGTGAAAAAGGTTGAAAATCTCTGTCCTAGTCTGATGTTCTTTGCACCAGTGATAACAAGCACACAGAGAATTCCACGTTCAAATACATCTCAGATATATTACATCACTCAATCTTCACAATAGCCTTAGGAAGTAGGTATTATCACCCCATCTTATAAACAAACTCAGAGCCCCACTAGACATAAAATTCCCCTTGGGCAGGGACCACATCACATTTGTCAGTGAATTCACCTAAAGTAACCTAGATTGAAAGGGGCAGAGCTGAGGCCACAGCCAGATCATTTTGCTGTTCAACACATACTTACAGAATCTCTGTGCTGAGACAGTAAGTCTCTACCTGTGTGTGTGGTGGGCTCTGGGAAAGAGAGGGGCTGCTTCAGTGAGGAAGAGGAAGATGAAGAGCAAGACCTGGTTTCACTGACCATGACTTATAGTCATCGACTCCCCCAGAACTGATTGCCCGGGAGCTCCAGAAGAAATGGATTCGCCCAGTTTTTATATTTGAATGTATGCATTAGTGGGACGACTTATACTCTTCCCTCTTGTCAAGATTTGTGGTTAGGACAACATATCAGGGATAACTTTTTGGGAAAAAGCAAAACTAACATCTCATATGAATTCCAAGATCCAGGCTGGATTGAAGAAAATTCTTGACACTGGCTGGAGATGGGCCTCAGTCTAGACTGAATGCCATTATAGTGGAACCTTGCTTCTCGAACCTCATTTGTTCCGAAAAGCTGTTTGCGAAGTGATTTGTTCAGAAACTGAATCATTTTTTTTCCCATTAGAAATACAGCATGAAAGTGTTGTCAAGTCAAGAACTGAAGTTTTGTTTGACATATGAGACAGTTTTTTTTTTCTGGGAATAACTTGGTCAAGAAATGAATTGTTCGAGATCGGAGACGTCTGAGAACCAATGTTTGACTGTAAATTCGACAACCCCTCCTTCAGGTGTTTCATTAAGCACTGACAACACAAAAATGAGAAAGACCATCCCCGCCCTCAGGCTAACAGGGCAGATAGATGGGAAAAAATGTGAAGAAGTGGAGGCAGCATACCTCCTGGACTTTGGAGTCAGAGCCATGGGTGGAATTTCTGCTCCAGACTTTATTGTATGATCTAGGCCAAGTTTCTGAACACAGTTATTTCCCCTGTACATGGAGAGGTATGATATTAGTCCTAGCTTATGTATTACTGTTGCAAAGATTAAGTGACTTAATACATATAGTGTGTTTAGAACAACCCATAACAGAGTACGTGCTACCATAAAACCATTATTAGACAGAGCGAGAAGTACAGTAACAGAGGTAAATCCAAGGCATTGAAGAGGAAATGGTGAACTTTTTCCAAGGCAGTGGGGATCAGGAATGGCTTCCTGGATTTGGGAGGATGGCTAGAATTCTTCCTAGGAGATGATAGACAGAGGGCTGATGGGACATTTAGTAAGTACTACTAGGATAAACAACTACCATCTATTGAGTGGTTACTGTTTGCATGCCCCATGCTAGTGCTTGACGTGGGTTTTCTCACTAATAACCTACGAAACTGGTATTATTATTATTATGGCCATTGAACAGATGAGAAAATAGAGACCCAGAGAGGTTAAATAACCTACCCAAGGTCACATGCCTAGTACGGACAGAAGTAGGGCTTCATTAATGATGACTGATGTTAGAATAAACTTATGAAACCATCAAGCTATGTTTTAGTGCTTCTCTGTCCCACCAACAAGTATTGAAAGCAACTTTCCCCATTTCAGCATTTGACCCTTTAGAACATGAGATCCAGCCATTTGTAGAGCTTGCCCATCAGTCTGTCCCTACATGCACAACTTGTCTCATTGGCTGATGACTACCAGGCAGAGTTCTGGGATACCAGGGGACACCTATTAAAAGGGTGAGCTTTCAGAGGCCAAGATGGGAGCCCTCCAGCTTTTCTCCCAGCCCCTGCTACAGGCACCACCCACCTCCCACCCTTTCTCTGAGCGACCCTGTGACGCTTGATGAAATTAAACCTGCCCCATCAGCATCAAACTCTGGGCGTCTGGTTCTCTGGCACTTTTAGTCTAATTGCTGCCCAATGAATATAATAGCTCCCTGACTATCTTTTCAGCAACACAGGCTTCTGAAGCCATTCAGAAAGGGCTGAACACCAGTAACACTCACCCTTCTGTCTGAGGACTGAAACCCAATATCAGCCGGAGGGTCCTAGTTTACAACTTGGTTTTCATCTCAACAAGGTCCCTCAGTCTCAGGTTTACTGTCCAGTCACTAGACAGGAGCAATCTGTGACATCCCCCTAACCTCTCTCCTGCTTCTCACGTCCCAGGGCTGCTAAACACAGGATAGGATCACAGGATTACTTTTCAGGCTGAGAACAGGAGCTGCAAACTTCAGCTGAAACCCATTTTGCTGAGCAGCCACCTATTGACCTTGAAGAGGCAACTGGCTCTAATTGTATGGGGTTCAAGTTTGCAGACCAGGTGGAGGCTTTGGTGAATTAGTCAGACCTGCTAATGCAGTCGGCAGGTGTGGATTCAACATTGGAACATGCCCACATGTATCACTTTGTCTTCATCCAAGGTCAGGCAAAGAGCCAAGAGAAAGCCTGGCTCCTAATAACTAAATCTTAGGTGCCTCAGTGTTTTAATTATCTATTGCAGGGAAACCAAACGGGCCACTCCAAAACTTAGTGGCTTAAATCAAATGGTGGCTGAGACTGAAGTCATCTGCAATATCCAAGACAGCTCACTCCATGTCTGGCACCTTGGCAGGGGCAATTGGAATACTGAGCTCAACTGGGACCCAGAGGCAGGGAGGCCCATCTCTTCCTATTGTCTCAGGTTCTTGCCCTTTCTGCACAGAGTTTCCATATGATCTCTTCAGCTGGGTAGCTCAGCTTCTTATGCAGTGGCCAGGGCTTCCCAAAGTAGAAATTCTGGGTCCTTAAAGCTTAGGTGCAGAAATGGCAAAGTGTCATTTCCACCGCAGTCCACTGGTTAAAGTCCTCGGGGACCAACCCATATTCAAGGATGGATTTTATAAGATTGTGAATATTGCGGGAGCAGCTTGATGGAAGCCATCACAGGGGAGTAGCTATTACACTCGGTTTTGCATTTGTTTATGCTCTAAACAAGACGAAACCAAATTTCCTTATGTAAGTACACTTTCATCTTAGAGAACTACCATTTGTTTTGAGGCACTGTGCGAAAAGGGTTATATCATTGTCTCCTTTACATTTGCAAAACCTGAGAGAGCTAGGAACTGGTACTACCCTGTTACAACTGAACAAACTAAGGTTCAGAGAGGCTGAGCAAACTTCCCTAAGTGATTCAACTGGTAAGCTAGGATTAAATCAAATATCTGTGTGCCTGCAAAAATCTGTTCTTTTTAAAAATATATGTACAGGCAAAAGTGACAGCATTGTCACTTCTTGTCATTCTGTTACAATAAAAAGCCAGCCACACTTGGCCAACCTGAGGCTGTTGGTGCTTTGCTTGAACACCCAAGGTGTTGAGGAAAAATGTGGCTGTATTCTCAGAAGCTCTTTGCACTAGGCTACTTGGGCATCCCACCCTGCGGTTCTCCCAGCCTCTGCTTGTACGCTTTAGAGGAGCTCAGGACCTGGGCAGAAGGCCTTTGATTTCACTCACCTCATTCTTGCTTCTGGGGAGCTGCATCTAGGAACTCAGTGACATGGTTCATTGCTTGGCTTTCTGTCTCAGTCTTTGATCCCTTTGCCTAGCTGCCTACTATTGGCCCTCCTGGAGGCTGAGGATATAATGGTAAACATGAGGACATACTCATATCCTAGCTAGTAAAGAGGTAGTAACTGTAAAGAATGGGTTAAGGCCAAAATGCTATGGAGGGACATAGGATGAGCACATCTATGACTCAGCCAGTGTAGACCATGTGGCCAAAACAATATGCAAATGTCAATGGCTTAAGACAACAAGGGTTTGTTTCTCACTCATGCTACAGGCCTACTGCAAGCTGACAAGGGACCTAAGCTAATGGAACAAGCAATAATGGCAGAGGGAATATAGCTCAGGAGGATCTTGAACCCATGAAATACTATAGCCTGGAAATGACATGTTATTTCAGGTCACAATTTAGCCAAATTCATTCACAGCCCCACCCACCCAGAAGGGGGTTTCATATTTGTACCACTACGTGCATAGGAAATGAAGTCTCAGCTGAGACCTGAAGGATGATTAGGTGTGAGGTAGAGAGCAAAGCATGAGTATTCAGGCAGGGCAAAGCACAGGAACAAAAGTTTGGAGGCAAAAGAGAGAATATGATTTTGGAGGATGAAAGGTGGGGCGAGGTAGAAAAAGAGGATCCTTGATTAACACTGTAGAATTGAAAACATTATAAACATTTCTCATGTGAAAAAGCAGCCATACAATGAGCTAGTTGATGATTTGGGCATTCATTCATTCATTCCCTTGTTCATGTTGGATGTGTGTTCCTTCCGGTCATATTTTAGCTTGAGGGCTTTTAGTTGCTTTCCAGTATTTCTTCAATTCTTTTATCATGGCCACTGTGTGGGTAGATGGCTATGAAAGAACTTTATTAGCAATGTTTTCAGTACTAACTCATTGACTTTATAACGGTGCTTTACCCAACAAGGAACTTTAGGAAAAAAGCTCTAACCTCCATTAGTCATAAAGAAATTCTTAGACTTCAGGAAGGTGGGAGAGAGGAGTGTTGTTTCTGAGTGAGTGGACACTTCAAATATATGCAAAGCAGGCCTTACGCCACCGCATATGCAGATGTGAATAATGAAATCCATCTGAATAAGAACTTGACTTTCTCCTTACCACTGTATGGGGCCAACCAAGTAATTTCCATAGGCTTGTGTCAGAAGAACTAAAAGCTCCAGAAAGTAGTATTTCACTGAAAGATATTAATGTATTTACTCACCGTTCTTTTAATTAAATATTAAATGAGCATGTACTATATACCAGAGCTAGGAACTGAAGCCACAGTAGTGAACACAACAAAGACTCTGCCTACATGGAGTTGACAATCCAGTCAGGGAGACAGACAATGAACAAGTGAATACATAATGCATCAAATAAGTGCTATAAATAAAAATAAAGTAGGGTAAGAAACATAAATGGTGGAGTAAGGCCCTAAGGAAATGAAGGATGACATGTGGGAGAACAGATAAAGAAAGGCAAAGAAAAAGAGAGAGCAAAAAGCCTTGAGGCAGAATCACCCTTGAAATGCTCACAGAACCACAGGGAGGAAATATGTCTAGAGAGGTGTTAACAATGAAGAAAGAAGTCAGGGGGGGTGTCTAAGCCATGGGAGAAGGAGACAAATAACATCTCTCTCCATTGTAAATGTTTTTGTTCTCAATTAGTGTGAAGTGAAAAGCTGGTGAATGATTTTGAGCAAGGATTGGCATAATCTGATTTAGATTTTAGAAGGAATAGAGTTAGGGCACCCAAGAATGAAAACCAAGAGATTCCTTTGGAGGCTATTCTAGGTGAGAAATAATTTTAATTGGTCCCGGGTAGTAGCAGTAGTTGTAATGGTGAGTGGTGGGATTCTGCTTATATTACAAAGAAAAAGCTGAAAGTATTTGATATTGGATTAAGTATGGAGTGTGAAGGAAGGAGTAGAGTAGAATATGACCCCAAGGTTTTCATCCTGAGCAACTGGAAGAATGCAGCTGTCATTTACTGATATGGAAAAAGCCAAGAGCCCAACATTTGACATAAGTTAAAATTCCTGTTTGACATTCAAGTCAAAGTATTGTGTATATAACTGAATATGTGTCTAGGTATCAGGGAAGTGAACAAGCTAGAGGTTTGTATGTAGCTAAGGGGAAAATACTATCTAATCCACAAGGTGAATGAGTTTCGCACTGGGTGCTTATAATGGTCTTCATGGAAGACTAGGGAGAATTTATGGGAAAGAAGTGGAATTTTGTAGGGAGAGGGAAAGGGGACAACTGTAATTGAAAAACCAAAATTAAAAAAAAAAAAAAAAAGTTCTCATACTATAGCACCTGGCACTTGGTAACAATTATTTCTGGCAAATGAGTGAGAATGGGTGTTCTAATGAGCTCAGAATTAACCCAAATATCCTTTTTCTAACCTTAATCAAGGCCAACATAGCCCAGATCACACCATTTTATTCCATTCCACAATGAATCAGGCACTATTGATGTCTCTACAAAGAATGTGGGTTATGAATTTTGCTTCAAGGAATTCAGAGCTAAGTAGCCATACCTGGTCAAATTTCCCATCTAGAGGTCATTTCTTGATCAGATCAGATCGGTTCTTACGATGCTGCAAGGAGTCTTCAAATGGTGTTTGTGGCCACACATGGGCCCAGCAGAAAGAAAAGCTGCAATTCTCTCACTGTATAACTGTAACATTTAGAACATTCAGCTACAAGGGCAAAGTTTAAAAGAAAAATGTCATTTTTCAAATTCTAGAAGTATCTCTATTGAAGTACAAGTAAATAATCTCATGCGAGGGGAAAGTGTTTCTCTTTATACTAAAGAAATAAAGGTAACAGAGATATTATTTTACACTCATTAAATTGGCAAGAAGGAAACATCAGTGATGCTGTCTAGGGGCATTGAGACTGTGGGAGTATTCAGCCCACACATCTGGTAGAAAAGCAGTTAGGCACAATCTTTGGTAAGTACTATCGCATTACATATTTTGGTAGATGGAACGATCTGTCTCAGTTCTTTACCCCTTCCACTCACCCCTCCCTCTAAGAATAGAGTGCATATCCCTGTCCTTAAGGCTCAGCCATGTGAATTTCTTTGACTAATGGGGTTAGCAAGCACAACTCAAATGCAGGCTCGAAATGTGCTTGTGTAGTTGGGTGCAACCGCTAATGCTTTCACCATCTTCATAAGCACACACGTAGGTCAACCTGCTGCTATTGGGACCAGAATGAGAGATACACAGAGTCACTCAACCCAGTTGAGCCCAATTTAGATGTGCCAACGAGCAGATCTGTGAGATTAAATGATCATTATGTCATGCTACTGGGTTTTGGAGTGTTTTCATATAACATGCTTGAAGCGCTAGCCAACTAATATGCATACCAAATATTATTAACAATATTACTACTCTTCCATCCTCCAAATGCACTTTGAGAGCTTGTTCAGATAAATTCACATGTGTATCAGTCAGCACAGGCTAGGTTATTCTGATATAACACATGAGGCTTAACTCAACTACAATGTATTTCTCACGCATGCAAACCAGGTATGGGAAAACATTAATAATGTGTGTTCAATAGCAGACATTTTGAGCCTGAGTCATGTCTATCCATTGCAGGGAGAAACAGACAAATACCTGAACAGCCAGATGAGGAGAATAACACTAACAATCAGAGGGCTATCCAATTTGAAATCTTTTTCATTTGGAATAACAATTTCTCTTCTCTGTATTTAGTCTTTGAAAGTAATTTAACAGGATAATTTTTAAAACTGAATTAACAAGCTCTTTCTACTTTTACCTGTTGTAGCAGAAGAACAAGAAACAGTCTACTTGTCCAACACAGGGGGAATGCATAAGTAACTTAAGGTACACATAAGATCATAAAAGATATTTACAGTGTAAGATTAGGGGGGAAAGGAAAAATAATGTTTATAACAGGATGATTTTTAATTACGTAAAATATTTGTGTAAGTATACATTTTAGAAGGAAAAACGGGGTGGGGATTTGTCAGTGGATTATTTTGCTTAAAAGACCTTTAACCATATTTTATGTTATTAAAATAAAAATAAAATGACTCATTAAATATCTTTCTGATGCTGCTTATCTGGGAAGTAACTAGTTAGAAAATACATTTGCTATGGAATGCTAACCCCCTAGAGAAATTAGATAGTGTCTATTTAAACATCTTAAGGGTATCAGATGCTAAGGTGTAGTAACTTGCAATGAATACCTGTAATTTGATGAATTGGTAACCAAATCCATCCACATGAGTCCAATCTTTTTTTTTTTTTAATCATAAACTAGACTAAAAACAAAAGAGCAAGATTTTAAGCTTTTAAGCTATCAACTCAGGTGAAACAGAATTTAATCTTAAGTAAACCTTAAAACATAATCTTCACAGAAGGAAGATAGTTTTAGGGCCCAGAAAGGGGGTTGGCCCAGCCAGGCAGCCAGGACACTTCTCCCAGGCTGGAACCAACAGACACACTGGCATTCTCACACATTGAACAGTGCTCAGCTCTCCTCCCATGGGGAGGTGTGGCCCCAGAGCCAAGGCCCCAGTCTCTGCCTCCCAAATGGCACATCCACAAGCACATCTTTGATGTGGGTCAGGGTGAAAGTTTTGGAGACAATTTCAGAAAGACTCATTATCTATGGACATAGCTTCTTACACTCCTAAAAAAAAAAAAAAGTATAAAAACTTCAAAATACATTTTTGGAAATGTAAATAAGAAATTCTCAACTGCTTTGATTCCAAGAGGTGTCTTCACTTTTTAGTACATTTTTTTGAAAATGAGTTTTTCATTCATTCACCACCAAGAAATCCATAATGAGTGTCACTTTTGAGCTAGAAGCCGGAGATAAGGTAGAAAACAAGGAAGACCAAAGGCCTTTGCCCCTGTGAAGATTACATTCTGCTGGGGAACATATAGATTAGCTCTGCTTTTCCTTCAGAACCCATTGTGCCAGGAAAAGACTAGTAAGAGATGAGTATCCAAAGTAAAACTCCTAGTGCTCTAAAGAATGATAATGAAACAATATACTAATTAACCCAAATGTATTCCCAGATTCCAGCACCTAGAAAGACATTTATTGATACCCTAAATATCAATTAATTATACCAACCCATTCTGTCAATGGGAGAGGCCCTTTAAATACTATAATGTCAGAATTCTTCTGGAGAACTGATCTTGTTTGAACTGAAGGAAGTTTTGAATCTAATATTTTCTCTTCTAACATTTGTGCCAGGCACTGTAATGAATTATTTTCCATGCATTATTTGGTTCAATCTTTACAGCTATCCTCTCAGGTAGCTATTTTTATCTCATTGTGCAGACAACACCTAAGGTTTAATAACAATAACAAAGAAATTATTGAGGTCTAATAACTTCTCCAGGGTGGGAAAATTGAAAATGGCAAATTCAAAATTCGGATTCTGTCTCATACGAAAGGCTGTGCTCTCCCCGAGAACTTGCTGCTCATAGACTTTGTAGTCAAAAGAAGTGAGGGAACTTACCAGATAATGAAAGAGCTTATCAGATAAATAATAGGTGATTGTAAAAACAGTCCTAACTTAAAGGCATCATAGTTTTTATGCAATTGGGTTGGCTGGGTGTTTTCTGATTGTGCAGCATGATGCAGGAAAGAGAAAGGCTTTGAAGTCAGGCTGACCTGCATCTGAATCCCAGCTTCTCCAGTTCTTATTATTACCTGTGACGGTAGAGAAGTTCCCTTATGGCGTGGAGTACATTGCCCTTTATGCAATGGTGATAATCATACTTAACCTCACAGGGTTTTTTTTTTTTTTTTTTTTTTTTTTTTTGATTTGTTTGTTTGTTTCTTTGGTTTTTTTTTTTTTGTGAGGATTCAATGAAGTAATGGTTGTAAGGCAACTATTGCAGTCCTTGATATATGATAATTCATTTAGCAAATCTTTCCCCTAATTCTCTTTTGCAAATCTGTCTTTCAGGTAGGTTAGGTTCAAATAAAAGGATTTAAAAAGTAAAGTTTTTCTGTGGGGTCCACAAAGGCATTTTCTCATAACAAATATCCTATAAACACAAGATTAACCCTCCAAGATTTTCTGTGCATTTATTTGGTATTTCTTTTTGTTTATCAGATTGTAATCTGGATCTCAAATGATGTGTTTATCTAAAATATCCCTTAGCGGTATCCTGACATCCTTGTCCTCCTATTCCAAGAGCATGAAGAAGGGAACAGAGGCTCGTAAATCAAATCCATGGGCATTTACCATGCCAAGCCCCCTGCACTCAGCTTCTCATCTCATCCTCTAACTACCTACCACCAGCAGATAGGTTCTTTAAATTTTTTTTATATGTGAGAGAACCTCCCATGCTAATAAAAGAATGAAAGGCAAAACTGAGAAATACAAGCTAACTCACCCACGCTCTTCAACATATCAACCACCTCCCCAGCATGTTGGGTATCACCAACTCATGGGTCCTGTCCACCGGCTACCTTACATTTGCCCCTCCTGAGCCACTCTGTACTCTCCACCATCAGTGTTATGCTCAGGGAGGCTGATCCCCATGAACAGTATTATCAGGATCCCCCATGTGCTGGCTTCCAGTTGGGTTTGGCCATTGGAAGGTGCCACAGGAAGCCATGGGAAGTGGGCTGGAAGAGAAAAGCATGAGGTTGGAGTATTTATTCCCCTGGTCCCTATTCCACCAGACCACGGGTTGACAGTAGCCATGTTTCTCTACCAAAGCTCTTGCTTTTATCCTATGATAAAAGCCTCTCCTGGGGTGACATCCCTGTCCAAGTTCTATCCCATTTCCTGCTCCTTTGGACCCAGGGAGGAAAATGGCTTCTGGGGCCCAGGCTATTACTAGAAGCAAGGCTCTTCGCCACCCCTTGTTGGTTTCCCGTGTCCTGTCCTAACCTTTGTAATAACCCCTTCATTATACCTTCCTGAATTACCCCATTGGGCCATCTGTTTTGTATTGGACTCTGATTGCTACAGCTTAGGTAATGGAACCTAAGAACTAGGTGGGCAAAGTTATTTCCTCTAAGACAGAATTAATTTATGTGGCACAGGCCAACTCTAAATGAAGCCCTTCAGATACTCAGAGCAGAAAATCTCTTTAACTCTTCTCTTTATATCTGTCCCTGAAGATGAAATTTATCACCCATTCTCTTCCAGAATTGCCAAAGAGACGGTTATTTTATTCATTCAGAATGCTTTCACTCTAAGTTTGATATTTCTTCACTTGAAAGTTTGTGAAGTTCATTAAAGCTTGACACCAGAACAGATGGAAACATTTTAATTTTAACTTTAATACAACCCCTTTTGGTATCACTAATGATGCCTGGTTGCTTTAAGTTTCATAGTAAAACAAAACCACTTTGACTTTGTTTTAAAATGATGGAACATATTAAAGTCACATACAATTATTTCAAAAGAAGCTACCAGAAGGAGAGACAAAAGTAAGATGGGATGTATTACCACTAGTTTCCCTCGTCGACTATCTTAATAATAAAAATTGGTTTTTTAACAAAGCCAATTAAAGCTTCTTACATTCCCCTTCATTGACCAGAATAATGGTTTTGAAAGGCAATCTGGTTGGGGAAAGGATATGTTGCCCCCAGAAAAAATGTATGAAAATTTCTCCATACTACAGAGGTATAATTCAAATCTACCCTTAGCTTTTGGGATGTTTAACAAGTCTTCCTTACTTCACCTCCTCCTCACTGCCAAGGGCCTAGTTCAGCTGCTTCCTAATGGGTCTCTCCACCCCTTGTATAACTCCTTACACATCCACCATCCATGCTCCAACCAGAAAGTTATTTCTACAAAGTGAGTCTGGCCTTTGGATGGCATCCCATAGTCTACAGAATAAAGCAAACTCCTGAGAAATACAAACTAGTCTTGGCTACCTTTCTGGTTGTTCCTACTCTCTTCCATTACCCCAGGATCTATGCTTCAGATACTGTGGGTGCCCCATCCTTGTCTTCCCTGAATGCAGCCTCCTCTATCTTTCCCTGACTGTCCCTCTACTTAGAAGGTCCATTCCCATCATGCACTGTAAGCCTCCCGCGTGCCGTCTCATGCTCAAGAGACCTAGTTAAACGTCACCTCCTGGCTACTGTTTTCCCTCACTGACCGCCCTCAACAGCCTTCTACCACCTTTTGTTTCCTTTTCAGAATTTGAAAAAAGCTTCTAAACCTCTTGTTCTCAATTTGTCCAACAGCACATCTTTGTTAGAATAGAGAAAGTTACCAATTATTAATTCTCTTGCATAATGCCATGCCCTTCTGAGTCAATGAATTCTAATTATATACTTAGAAAGGAAAAAATGTTTATCAAGCACCCACTGATGTACTATGTGCATTATTCACATACATAATTTGATTTAATCCTCACAATAGAATGAAATAGACAAACACTATTATCCCATTTTGTTGATAAGGAAACTGAGCCTCAAAGTAGAGAAACATTGATCAAAGTAGTTCAGCTGGTGGTGGGGAGTCCAGAATTTGAATCCATGTTCCATCCAACTCACAATCTGTGTTTTTTCCATTACATCATCATTTTCTCATATAAATAATTGATTTGCAGGTTTTTAAGGCTCCCGCTTGTTTGAACAGCATGTTACAGATTATAAAGTACTTTCACAAAATTGTCTTACTTGATCACCAATAAACCTGTGTGGTAGTTAAAGCAGGGTGAGGTCCTCACTTTATAGACCAGAAAGTCAGAGAAGGAAATGATTTTCCCAAGATTATTAACCTAAAAACTGGAGGCACCAACATTAGAATTTCTGTCTCCTAAACCAAACCTCTTTCTCTGTAACAACACTGTCTCTAGCACAAGTGTTATATTTTCTTCCTGGAAGAAAAGTTAGATCTTCAAAATAATTTGACTGTCTACGGAGGCTCCAAATGAACCTCCCACATATCTTATTCTTTTGTTATGTCTTTGCCACCCAAGGGTGCAACCTCTGTCCTAATCGGTCAGCTCAGTTAAGCTCTAAAACTGAGATCCTGTTGGCAAACCAACAGCCAACTCTGACCTCAGATATGGGATTTCATTTTTGGTTTTTGTCCTACACTGCATTTTTACAAAATGTAATTATTTCCTAACTTTTAAAAATCAAGTGTCTAGCATCTCTTGAAAAAAAATGTTGATACTGCTAAAATCACTGGCTCTGATGATGAGATGAGTCAAGCGCTCTCTATTTCCTTCTTTTATGTACCTGCTGGTCCTATCAGCTCTTGAGTTTCCAGCCAGGTCTCATTTTTGAAGACTCCCTGTTGACCACTTTGTGATGCAAGAGGGCTTCCAGGAGCACCTGCCACACATTTGCTTCCTTCTCTAATTTTTTTTTTTCTCAAGGATAAGTTCAAGGCTCTGCTTTCCTGGAATCATTCCCTTCTCTTAAACATTGAAGAGCATCCTCTATGAAGACAAATGCTTTGTTCTTCATACAGAAATAAAGATATCTGAGCATCATCTATTCTGAGTCCCTTTATGAAACCTCAGTCCATCTGTGCTGGTGATTATCTTTCCTAAATGCTCTGGAGGAAAAGGGCATTGGTGAGTGGGAAAGAACCAATTGCTCATGGCAGGAGTTAAGAACTTACTTCAGTCTGCCAGGTTTCTGTTCTTTGTCTCACCTTCCCTGGTTTCTGAATGACACTGAACAGACAGTACATACCATACTGTAAGTGACAAAAACATCCCTCATTCATTCCTTTGGGCCTCAGTTTTCTCATCTGTAATACAAGGGTGGTGGATTCTTGGTTCTCTAAGGGCCCTTCAAGACTGAATATTCTCTGATGTTATGAGGAAACCATCTTTAATATAAATCCAACTTTTGTCTTAACAGTGTTTTAATTCCACATGTATAGTTAAAAATACATCCCAATTTTCAGGTAGGAGAACAGCCTAATGATCTTTCATAGTGTTTTGGCTGCCCACAAAGCTAGGGTACTTTCTGGCCATACATGAGGCCCCATAGATTAGTAAAGAGTCTTCAGCTAATGGGCAGGACAGTTGGCTGTGCCACTTACCTGCCCCATGATCCTGAGAAAGTCCTTTTCTTTCTCTGAGTGTTGGTTTTACCATTGTAGAAGAACAATAGTTTAATTAACAAATCTGTGATTTGTGGATGTGATGAATACACATCTGTGAGCTTGAGTAGCTGTGGCAATGGAAAAAACATTGGACAGATGTCAAGAGACCTGGGCGCTATTAATAGTTCTGCTCCTCACTATGTTTGTGACTTTGGGAAGTCACACACATACTCTGGGCCTTCCTCCCTATTAGCACTTGCCGCCTTTTGTGCTGTGTTTGTTTGTGTGTTTGTTTCTAATATGGCCAACAGCATTTATTTTCATAACCACTTGGACTATAGGCATCTGAGCTTGCTACTTACCCAAGAGTTTCATTCATTCAACTAATATCTACTGAGCATCTCTTGGAGTTCGAAAACTTACCGGAGAGTTGTTGTTATCGACAGGCGTGTGCTGCCCCAGTGAAGCTGACTTTCTGGTGCAATCTACAATTCTATCTTACATATACAACACCAAGTCTGGTTGCTGGTACAACTGTTTTCTGCACTCCCCTTCCCCCTTCAATGCACCATCCTCCTCCTTCTTTCTGGCTTCCACCCGGGGGTCACCAAGGCCCTAATGTCCTTTTAGTTGTTGTGCCCTGCTCTTACAGCAGCCCTTCTTTAACCCTCATCCTACTCTTCAAGCAGACAATGAAAGTAAGCATACTCATGGTCATGGACAATAGTGTGGTGATTGCTGGGCAAAGGGGGGGGTATAAGGGGACTAAAGGGTAATGGAAAAAATACCATAAAGATTAAAATAAAAATAAAATAAAATTTAAAATTGTGGTAGATACTGAAAAAAACAAAAAAGAAGAAAAAAAGGTAAATATGCACTATTGGATGATGCTTCAACCCCAAAGAATGGTATGAGCAAGGGCTCTGAGCTCAAGAGAATGTGAAATTCATATTGCTGTGAAGCTATTCGTGGGCTATGGGACTCATGCTCTGGGAGCCTCAGCTTCCTCATCTGTAAAATACGAATGACAATAGTACCTACCCTTCAGGGAGAGTGCTCAGGTTCAGTAAGACAATGCATGTGCAGGACAGAGCCCAGCCTGGCAGGTTTAAAATGTTCAACACATGGTCCCAATTCTGACCACCCTGACGCCGGGACAATGGCATTTGTGGTCAGGCTGATTGCAGAGATGTTCTGCGAAAGGAGAGGCCTTGCCGCCATTCCCAAACTCATGTTCATTAGCCTGTGTTAAGGACAGCATTATACAGGACCTCCGTTCAAAATCACCCTCAGTGAGACAGTGAGGGAATCAGCCACAAGATTGCAGTCTGCCCCTCTGGCTGCTCATGTAGGAAGGAAAATCTTGGCTGGTTCCAGAGACAACACAGCATTCCTGCGGGCACGTGGTTTTGGCTTCTAGTGCCAAACACGAGGCTCTTTACAAAGCCCTTGTTTTCCTGCGAGCATGTTTGTCAGGGGCCTTGTTTTGCAGATAATGGATTTACAAAGAGGCCTGTTCTTCCTTTCTGGCACCTTGAAAGGAAAAAAAAAAAGTCCCTGAATGGGAAGAAGGATCAAGTGGCCGCTTTGCCTGCACTGTGTCTCTTGCCTACAAATTGTACCACTGTGTTGCATAATTACACGGTGCTGCACACAGTTTCCTACAATTAGGCTAATTAGATCAATACTCTATGATTATCTGAAAGATAACATTAAGTAACACACAAAGAGGAGTAGATGGCCCTGAGGTAAGCCTGAAGGGAATTGAGCGAACCAAGGAAGTTCCATGAGATCCCAGCACCTTGTGCCGGAGCAGAGACACAAGCTACCAGCTTCCCTGCTCAGTGTCCCCTCCTCCATGCTCAGGAACAAGTCCTTTCCATGGCCTCCGTGGGCTAGTCACCCCTCAGGTGACCCCCAAATGTTCCCCTCACCATCCCTGTCTGTTAACACAACAAATTATAAAGGACAGTCAGGTTGGAAGCCATATCTAAATTCCAGGCCAAAAGCCCAGCCACGCTGCTGACATTTAAAGGCAGGCTGTGGGCGCATACTCTATTTCCACACGTTACTGACGGGCTTGCCATTCTCAGATAGTCAGGCCAGAGCAATTAAGCAAAGGTTTACACTGGCATAAAAATTACCACTGACTGACAGAGGGCCAACTCCAGAACCTCTGGCCTGCTCTGAATCCTGACTGCCGACTCACATGTTGACAAATGCATGTTGAGCTCTGGAGGAAAAGAGGCAGCTTCACAAATGCACACAAATGAACATTTTCGGTTAACATTCATGCTGTCTGTTTGCTAGACTCTGCTGGACCAGGATTCTCAATATTCATTCAATAGATAGTTACTGAATTCCTTTTTTTTTTTTTTCTTCCAAGCTCCAAATTTGATTTTGGGGTAGAACAAGAAACAAAACAATCATGGTCCTTGGCCCCCAGGAGTTTAGAGTCTAGATTTAGGGAGAGAAGGGACACGTTCTGCTTTCCAGCGGACTTGCCTGTCATGACTATGAAGGATTGTATTGTTGTTTCCAATTGTTTGCTCCTCTCTCTAGCCATGCTGTTTGCCATGTGACTTGTCAGTTCCTCTCCTGAGAGATGGAGTTACTTTCCTACCCATTTTTGGTGGACTACGCTATGTGACTTGATCTGGCCAGTGAAATTTGCGCTGAAGTAATAGAGAACCTGTTGCAAACTTTGTTCTCAAGAGACATCACATGCAACCACTCATCACTCCAACCTCTCCTGTGAAAAGGACAAGCGCCAGAAGAATGAGAAACATGCAGTAGACGTGAACTGAACACCTGGAACCAAACCCCATCCATGGAGCAGAACGGAGCTGGAACTCTCCGCCGGGAGCAAAGCCCAGCACCCCCAGCTGACCTTGGCACAGCAGCCCAGCTGACCCTCAGATGTATCAATGACAAATAAACACTAATGGCTGTGTGCTGTTGGGATTCTGTGCTTGTTCTGTTACACAGCATTTTTTATGGCCATAGTGGATTGATACGAAAACTTTTTTGAAGTTTTTAATGAGGACTTTAGCACAGGACGTGCTGAAAAGATGGTGAGGAAAAATCTCTGGAAGATACAAAGCAAACCAAACTGTTAACAGTACTTTTATTTAGAAAGAGGTTTAGGGAAAGGGGTTTGGCATGTGGGAGGATAAAAAGGGACTGCTTGTTTTTTATTCTATCTTCTTTGACTTCAAATTTCTGCAACAAGCATTTTGAAATTTTAAAAGAAATACATTTTTAAATGTTATTTCTAAAGTACAAAAAAAAGGGAAACTGAGAAGACAAACATTCATCAAACCCTTAATGCATTCTAAGCACTGTGTTATTATTTTATATACATTGCTTCATTTAATTTTTATAATAGCCCTACAAGGTGGGTAAAACTATCTCTGTCTTTTATAAATTGAATTTATTGGGGTGGCATTGGTTAATAAAATTATATAGGTTTCAGAGGTGCAGTTCTACAGTGCATCATCTGTATATTGTATTGTGTGTCAGCCACGCCAAGTCAAGTCTCCTTCCATCACCTTGTACCCTGACTACCTCTGTCCTGAAGATGAGGAAACTGGGTTCAGAGTGTTATGAATGCTTGCCCAAAGCCAAATATCTAGGACACTGGGAAGGAAACATTTGAATTTGAGGCTGCTAACTTCAAAATCACTATTCTTTGCTTCATCTTATAATTTTGCATGCTGTCACAGATGACTCAACATTCACAGCCTCAGTTTCCTCATTTGTAAGAAAGAGGTTTGGACTTCATCATTTCCAATGTTCCTGATAGTCTAAGATTCCACGAGAGAAAGTTTCCATCATGCAATAAGGAGTCTTTAGTTTCAGGGGAATACAATCAAATTTTCTTTAAGTATAGTGCTCCCCTAGCTCACATAAGAGCTTATTATTTCCAGATCATTAACTGCTTGACATAGAGATTTGGCTGAGAAACTTGAAGCTCAAGTGTTAGAGGCCTCTGCCAATTGAAGATCAGTCAAATGTGGATAATGGCTTCTGTTACTCTAATGCAAGCCTACAGGAAAATGTGATTCAATTTATAAAAATTCTATCAAATGCAGCTTTTCAGGAATTCATCTGTTGGGTACAACAAGGTACATCTGTGCTATATTATCCAAATAAGTTCCACCTGGCAGACAGATGACAGTAAAGCTTAAAAAGGAAAAAAGAGAAGAAAAAAGAAAGGCGTTTTTAGAAAGTAGTACTTTCATCTCATCTCACTCTATTTTAACTTGTTCTGGTCTATCACACCCTCATTTCTAGGTAAAGCAGAGGCATTAATTTGGCCAAGCAATGAATGAAGCACTTTTATGAACAGACAGGAGAGGATTGGTCATGAGAAAATCCTTTCAAATGTCACTCCACAGTATGAAAAATTGGGAAGGGGGAAAAGTGGAGTGAAGGGAGCAGGAGTCCATTCTTTGTCCAACTGGCTTTACTTATGATGAAATTCATAAAATGGTCATGGGAGCTGTGTAATGTGAACCCCCAGAGGCTTGTTCTAGCTTCTGCTAAAATCAAGGGTCCTAAGAGTGCCGAAGGAAAACAAGCCATTAAAACTTGCAATCATTTGGGGGAGTTAAGAAGATCAAGACAGGCTATTTGATGTCTGGTGTAGCTGAACTTGAAGAATACTTTCCAGCCCAATGTGATTTAACACAGAGGATTCTTATTATAGTCAGTCTCCTGCCTTAGGTGACATTTTAACTTTCAGCAGCAGATCACCTTCCCCTCTCCCCATCGCCTGCTCATTTTTCCTCTTAGTCTCTGTGGTTTCACCCAAGACAATGTCATCCATTCTTATTTGGGCCTTTGTGAACCAAAATACCTTCAGACTCGGAAGTTATTTAGCTTTAAGAGCCAGACATCTATTTCATTATGAATATCTGTCTAGACATAAAAGGGATCACTCAATACTGCATCCCATGATCCTGTGAGCACCTTGACAACGGCAGACCAACATAAGACAGACAGACACATGTACCTCCACCTGCTCTGCCTCTGAGTTCTCACTAACCTTAGTAGATTCTATGTTCAATAGAATCAGATAGGAAATAGGGAGGCTTCTCAGTTGGTAAAAGTTAATAATCGTATGTGTAAGACTGGTTGACTTGCCAAGTTTATTATATTTTCTTCTAAAGGTGGATGGCTTCTTGGTCTTTGGGGAAATACAAAATGTCCAGCCTTATCACTCTCTTGAATTTATTATCAAACCAAAAGGATCAAGGGGAAGACGTTGTTGATTAATTATTTTGTTTACGATTGGAAATCTTTTGCAGAATCATTGCTCTATTACCAACAGGTAAAGTGTGAAATGCAACTTTCTTAGGAATTGTGTTAATTCATGATTGCTCCCTCTCCCCATTCGTTTTGTAAAATGGTGATACTGAATGTAGACCACTTAGTGTCCCCCTTAGTGCTGATGAAGTCAAAATGGGGTTGGGCTAGTGTATCAATATCAAGTTCTCTGCCTCAAGATGGAGGTTTTGCCAAGACAATTCTCTATCTAGGTTGCTATTTGAAGTTTCAAGAGCAACCGATCACTCTTCTAGTGCATACATTCTCATTAATTTGGCCTCTTTAATGCATATTCTTCCCATTCCTAGGGAGACTGAGGCAGCAATATAAGCACTCAAATTAAATTTTGCCTGTGATTTTAACAAAAGGATAATTTAGAAAAATAAAAAATAACCAAATTAAATTTGCTCCCCTCAAAATTAGGTCAATAGAAGGTCACGCACTGTCTATTAAGGCTTCCTTTGCTCCTTACCTTCTCCTATCACCTTGGGAAAAGCTTGCACAGTCACTTCAGTCCATAGAAAAATTAATCCAAATATCTCAGAATTCTTTTCCTTTTTAACAGCAACAACAAAAAGACATGCTCTAGGTTGTTCTATAATTTACATGAGATTTGCTACCTAAAGATTTTTAATATTTTCAAACGTCAAATGCACCATCAAAGGATTATTTGCAGCTCTGAAGGACATTGCAAAAAATGTAACAGACTTTTTAGGTAATTTCAAAGTGGTAAACAAGGCACTATTTTTGCACTATGTCTTTCTGTAGAGGAAGCTACTTTGAGGAAGACTCTGCTCATCTGCACACATACATTCAGGTGTTCATTTTGCTCAAAGTACAGAGGGCTACGGTCTCATTGTATTCTATGAAAATAGCACCCCTTGGGATTTTGTAACATGAGATCTCTATGTATATCCTAGTCTGTTTGGAAAAAAATAATGCTATGACCTGAGTCACTCTCCTAATGTTCACAGTAAGCACCCTTTATACTAATCGAAGGAAGAGTATCAGAGCCTCAAGGAGTACAATTTATTTTCTTTAAGTATGTTTTTATCCCGTGTAATCATTGAGTGATATCCGTATTTTACTGCTAACTATTTTTTGTTGTATTTATGAGCCTTTCAAAGAAATAGGAACTACCTTCTGGAGTTGTTTAGGGATTGTGTATTTTCATATCACACTGTAATTTTTATAGGAAAGAAGTGGCAAGGTTAGAAACATTTCTATCTTGAAGTTACTGAGATGGTCTGGGTTAATGTTAGTCAAAAGGCTTGGAATATAAGCCTCAGATGTGGTTGAGAACTTTACTGCTGGTATGATTTTTCTTTAATCTTTTTTATAAACCAAAAAAAAAAAAAAAAAAAAAAATTGTTAAGAGAGAGGCTGGAGAAAAAAAAGATAGGAACTCCTAAAAACTCCAAGAGTAAGACGTGGTCATTGGCCCCACTTAAACAGTTAGGTTTATAGGTCACATTAATCAATATTCGGTTTCATAGCAGATGTGGAGGAAGTGAAAAGTCTGGATTCCAAAAGAACCCGAGAATACTGAAAAGTATCGTATTTCACACGCATGGAAAAAATGGAGAGGGAAAATGGATTTATATATATCTGAAAGCAATAAGGATGAAAAAACACAACTCAAATCAGCAAGATCACTGTTGGTAGACCAGATTTGAATGCTGCTCTGAGTTTTCTTAATTAAATTTCAACATCAGAAAGCCATGAATAATGAGTATTAATTTTAGTTCACCACAATGTAATCTGCTGTCCCACCTTGTGGGGGACACTTTCAAATTGCACAGACCAGTATCTGTGGACAAAGACATGCATTCTTTCCTTCCCCACCCCCTCTTTCTCCTTTTCTCAAAATTTTCAAAGTTGGGCCTCTATATCTCTTGCAGAAGATCTTTTGTAACTTCTGTTCATTCAAAAAACATTTCCTGAACTCTTTCTGGGGGTCAGCCTTTTCACTAGGTGTGAACTGAGAAACTTAAGTAAGAGTTTGACCATAGGAGCAAAGAAACCCAAATTGATGAAAAATACAAAAAACAAAACAAAACAAAACAAAAACCATAGGAATGATATTGAACAAAGATTGGAGCAAAATTGAATTTGGAGAGGGAGAAAATTTATTTGCTTCCCCAAAGGGATCCACTCAACGCAGGTACTTATTATTATTTTTAAAAATTTATTTATTTATTTGTTTGTTTGTTTACTTATTTGTAGAGAGAGGGGAAAGGAGAAAGAGAGGGAGAGAAACATCACTGTGTGGTAGCCTCTCACTTGCGCCCCCAACTGGGGACCTGACTTGCAACCTATCATGTGCCCTGACTGGGAATCGAACCAGCGACACTTGACTCGCAGGCCGACACTCTATCCACTGAGCCACAGCAGCCAGGGGCAACGCAAGTACTTATTAATGCCTACTCTGTGCTTGGTGTGTGCCAGGCCCTCTGGAGAACACAACAAGAGCAAGATAGAGCCATCAGTTTTTGCTAACTTTAAATACATCCTTTCAAGTTTTATGACAGCCTTTTGTCCAAGTCATTGTGAACCTACTCACTGCATTCACCAAATCAGACAGCTGGATGCTAGGAGCCATGTCCGCCCATTTCCAGTTGGATTGACTATGTAACACAATTACTGATATCCTACTAATAATTTGAATCAGTTGTTTACAAGTACAGTTATTTTAAGGCCGGCATGTGACTCCGGCTGGCAGGTTGGTGAGCAGATGCAAACAGGAAATGAATGAAATCATTTATTAACATTGAAAATAACAAATTGAAAGTGTTGGGTCCTGGGGTAAATAACACTTGGCTTCTGCAAATGACGGAATGGGAATTTTCCAAAGAAAGGACTTACCTGAAAGAATTTTCCAAAGTTTGGTTTTGGTGTCATGGAAAAACACTAATTTTGAAACAATTTTATAGATTGCTGGATGTGTCCTCAAGAAGACACATACTTGCTAAGAACTATAACATGAATATTGTCATTCAAAATCATGTCTTGAGTACATTCTGAAAAGAAAAGAGAAAGAAAGAGTACAAAAAGAAAGAAATTTTTTTTTGTCCATCCATCCAACACCAGGTCTAGTAATAGATGTTTTCATAAACATCATGTTATCTTCATGTCACAACAAACTTGTGAGTTAGAATAGCCACTTTATAAATGGGGGAAAAAACGAAAAGGCTCAGAGAGGTTAAATAAAGAGCAGAGCTTGTGCCTGAAACCAGAATTCATGTCTTTCCATCCATCTGCAAGGCCACTCTCACTCCAAGTGCTGTCTTTAATAAGAGGATTTATATTAGGGAGTGAAAGCTTTGGAGAAAATGCAACTTAAAAAAATTTTTTCAGATGAAATAATCTCTTAAGAGATGTCAAACTCAAAAATCACAAATCACATTTTAATTCCTTCTGATAAATTATGTATTAATCATATTTTCTTTGAAATGGATACCAGTTAAGAGTATTGTTGAAAGTAGAAAAACATTTTGCTTTGATATTTTTCCTGCTGCCCTGTCCTTTCTTTGACCCCGGGACCCAGTACTGCCTTGGGAGTGAGCGGTGACCCAGGAAGTGGTTGGTAGGTCTGGAAGTTGTTATCAGAAGGGCCAAAGGATTTTTATCACATGGAAATAATTAGATAAGTGACAACTTATGAGAAAGGATGCTATTGCTGTATGATTTATAGTGGCAAAATTTGGCAATACCCAAATGTCCAACACAAGAGATTAGATAAATAAGTGAAGCTCCTTTGAACAGTCAAAACTTTTTCAGTGGTTAGAAATAGTGATGTGTTGAAGGGTTGATGGATACCTGGGGGGTTCATTATACTATCCTGTTTTGTGTGAGTTTGAAATTTCTGACAACAAAATATTTTTTAAATGTCAACATACATATATTGACCATCTTAGAAGTATTTTTGTGACACCTTATGTGGAAAAAGTCATGATTAGAAGTAGTAGAAATTTCCATTGTTTATCTGCATCCAGTTTTCCTCCCCTTTCAAGTACATGAGGAAGAATTATATTTCCCTTCCCCCTGCAGGTGGGCAAGGCCATGTGACTGGTCAATAGATGTGGGCAGAAGTGATGTGTGCCATTTTCATTCTGGAGAACTTAATTGCCAATGAGCGACCCTCCAGCCCTCTCAATTCCCTACCTCTGTAACATGACGTTTTAAGTGGTAGAGTCTTTGACCCTGAGTGAGGACAACATCAGGCAACTCCCTGACAAAATAGAATGGACGTGTAGTATGAGCAGGAAATAAAGTTTTGATGTCTAGAGCCACTGGGCTGTTTACTGCCATAGTGTTGCTTAGCATATCCAAATTAAAAGCCAAAACAATGTAATTTGAAAAGAATACTCAGCTTGTTCCCTTATTTCTATCAGGTGTTTGTGCCAATCTCATTTTCTGGGCAGCTTCTCTGCTTAAGCTTATATAAAAAAAATGTCAGGACACATAGGATTTGGCAGACCACCTAGCCTGGTTATGAATACAGGGTCCACAGAGGTCAAATAATTGTCTAGTACACAGAAATTCAGGGCCAGTTCCTAATACAGTTACTCTGTTTATTGTCTCTTTCCTTTATGAGACCAGAAGCCTAATGAGGGACAGGAAATTTTGCCAGCCTTTCTAGCTGTGATTAACCCCTGCAAGTTGAAAGGATGGATGGCGAGAGAAAATAACAATGGGTATCTATACAAAACTGTCACCTTTGTATATGATCACATGTTGCTCTTATTCCAATTTGAAAAAAGGTAAAGCTATTATTATTTAGAAATTGAAGCCCAGAAGAATTAAGTGACCTTCCCTACATTAAAATCACACAGCAGAATCATAATACCTTACAATTCATGATTGTCTTTTTCTGTGCTAAACACCTTCCATGTTATATTTGCTTTAACCCTCACAACTTCATATGGTCAATTGGATTATTATTGCCCTTTTATAGGTGAGAAAAGAGAGACAAAGGCTAAGGAATTTAATTCAGTCATTCAGCTAACATTTGCTGAGTACCAGCTAAGTCCAGGCACTGCTCTATGCACGAAGAACAGAATACTAGAGATTATGTTCCTTTCTTCCACATCTATAGGGGACAGAGGAGAGACATTGAAGTGTGTTGGAAGCCTCTGGTGCCCCTCATAGCCCTTCAGCCACGCATCTGAGCTGAGCTGCTCCTGAGGACAACCAACACTTGACACTGATAGTGTGTGGCCTCAAACATGCACCTACTATCTTTGTTTTCTATCCATGGAAACCCACAGGCATTTCAGTATTAGGCAAGAAATTATCACCCGTGGAGGCAAACTTAAGCCAACAGAGGATGGAAGTTGGTGGATAAATCTCCCAATTCCCAATTTAGGCAGACAATACTTGGAGGCAAAGAATTGGAAGTTCATCGCACAATTATGTTGAGTGCTATCAAGAAAGCAAAGTAGGGTGAAGGGAAATAGTGGGGTGGTGATGGCAAGGCTCTATTTTTAGACTGGGTGTCCAACGAGGACTTGTATGAGGTAGTGGACAGTGAACCGATGACAAGGAAGCAGTCCTGTGGGCTGGGGCTTGGTCTGGGAGTGGGGAGGAGTGTTTCAGGCAGGTGGAAGAGCAGGTGCAAAGGTCCGTATAAGGAAACAAACATGAGAAAACAGTGTGTGAGAAAGAGAAGATGACATCAGGGGCCAGATGAAATTGAGTCCTGTTGGCTGGTCAGGAAAATTAGAAATTATTTTCATTGCAATGAATAGCCACTGGAGGGATTCAAGTAAGAGAGTGAAATGACTGAATCAGGTATTCTGGGGTCCAAAAAGGATCTCCTTATCTTTGTATTAGTTAGAACATGGAGTCATCTATTGTAACCAGCAAACAGTATCTGACCTCCTACAACAGTCAAGGCATGAACTGCATAACAACATTTGGTCAACAGCAGACTACATATATGACAGTGATCCTGAAAGATTACAATGGAACTAAATTTCCTGTAAAAAAATGGAAGGGTATATAGTTCAGGAGCAACTGACAAACCCCGTGTTCCCTTTTCTTTCCATCTTGATTTCTTATTCCTACTAATCCTCAGATCACCTTTCAGTTCCTCCTGACAGTCACTATTACGGTGATCTATGCCTTACCCAGTCAGTTCTCCTTCGTATTTTCAACCAATCCAGACCGCATTCCTGTTCATAGAGCAGCACTGGCAGCCTTGATGCACCATTCTGACCTTCTTGAAGGGAAGCAGGGGGAAGGCTTGTGGGACAGTGTTTATAAGGTCCCCAGTAGTGTCCAGTAATGTCCTGGGTCTTCACATTTACTCACCACTCACTCAGAGCAACTTCCAGTCCTGAGAGTTCCAGTCATGAGAAATGCCATATATATATGGACCATGTTTATCTTTTATTCTGTGTTTTTCTGTATTTAGAAATGTTTAGGTATACAAATATTTATTATTGTGTTATAATTGCCTATAGTATTTAGTACAATAACACGCTGTAGAGTCTTGTAGCCTAGGCGCAATAGGCTATGTCATATAGCCTCGGTGTGTAGCAAGTGCACTCTATGATGTTCACACATGACAAAATATTCTAATGATGCATTTCTCAGGATGTAGCCCCATTGTTAAGTGATGCAGAGCTGTGGGGGAAGCAATATTCATAAGACATGATCAAAAATGAAGCTGCAGAGGAGGGAGGAACAGACATTTATACAAAGAATTATAATCAAAAGCAGAAGTAAGTTAAAGCAATAATAAAATATAAGTAGTCCATTATGGGGTACAGGGATGCCTAATGGGCTGTAGACACCAGGGAAATATTTGAATAAGCTGCTGAAGAATAAGAAAAACGTCAGTAGACCAGAAAGCCAAGAGAGGGCATTGTAGCCCAAAATACAGATGCAGGGGGATGAATGAATGCAGAATAATGAGACATCCAGTGGGCTGGGGTATCACCCAGAGTGCACGGAGGAACGGAACATGATATGAGGTTGGAATGATGGGTTGGGGTCAGATAGCAACAGTTTAAAATCCCTCGTGAAGATGTTTATTCTGCAGGTGTTGAGGAGCCATCTAGGGTTTGTGAGTTAGGAAATGACTAGACTGGAGTTTGGCTCTAGGGCAGTTACTCTGGCAGCGAGGTCAATTGCATGACTAGAGACAGCTTAGAGGAAAATTACCCTCGTGCCTACCTTTGGGAAGGTTGGCCCCTGAGCCTGTCAACTGCTCACTTTTCAAACCGATGGTTCCTTTCCTGAGTGTCCCAGAATGTCCTGGACTTCTTGGAATTTGATGACCTTCACTGTTGCAAACATGAATCATTCTGCATATTTACACAGGGCCTGGAGAACCTGGAGAGAACAAAGCGTCCCACATAATGTTTGAGGAATTATGAGACCTGATGTATTTGTCACAGCCCTTGGGCAAACATGTGGCCCTGGGCAGCTTCTCCACTTAAGATCATATAAAATGTAAGAACCCATAGTATCTGGCAGATTATCTAGTCTAGTTATGAATACCAGGGCCCACAGAGATCTAATAATTGCCTAGGACACAAAGATTTAGGGCCAGAGTTTGGTATCATGGGCTTGCTCATCCAGTGCTTTATGCACCAGCAATAATCACCAAAAAAATCCTCCTTACTCAGTAGAGTCTCATATTTATACAAATTTGAGCCTAGCCCTTAGGTGAGGGCCAAGAAATAATTAAGTATTGTTTGTAGTAGCTACCCCAAAATGCAATTAAAGCTTTCATTTTTTCAGGCTCAATGGTATTTGATATTCATTAGTACATTTCCTGTCAAATTACTGAATGATAGGGTCTCATAAAGATTTTTAAAAGTGATCTGGTTCAATTATAAAATCTTCAGAATTCTGTAATTCAACTTTGTGAAAGGCACAAGGGCTTAAACCGATTGTAGTCTTGGGCCAAAGAATAATAAAATATATTAGTTATATCATTCATTCATTTGACAAAAAGGATGTGTATGTCTAAACAGACCCAATCCTCAAGATGCAGATAGTCCAGTAAAATATCTGTTTATTTTCTTAATTCTTTCCTCTACTGTCCTCAACGCCCTTGTTATTGATTTGGCCTATTTGGCAATTTTAGCACTTTATTCCTAAGATTTATTCAACAGCCTGAATTTGATTTTATGAGGAAGTAAAAGGAATTCTAAAAGCCATGCAGAGACACCTTCCAGCTTCCTTTCTTTTATCCTAGGCTGCAACTCACCCAGCTCAAACATCTACCAAAGGTTGAGTTCTTGCTCTGTTGGTTGTTTGCTAGAGAGACTCCCCCAACCAGGACCAGTAATTACCATCAGACAATATGGAGAACCTTGACCAGGGCCTGAACATAAATTGCCTCTGTTAAAAACACACCAAACCTTAGCCATAAATTACCCTGACAGTAGTAACGAGAGAAAACCTGGTTCAAATAAAGACCTGCTTGCCCTGTACTGGAGTTTCACACTTTTCTGGGGCTAAACCCCTGGAGTGAGCCCATCACCCTTGTCACAGGCAGACTGTTTGCTCTTCAAGTACCTCTGTACTCTTCAAGTACACACTGGCAGGAACAGTGCGTACACACCAAAGCTAGAGCCAGCAGTCGTCATAATAGTAATAAGCTTAGGCAAAACACTTTTCTGTTTACAAGGCCTTTTCTCATTTACATATGTCCTCAAGCGTAGGGAGTAGAAAATAAATTGTGGTTGAGGATGGGGTGTGATGAAGATATTTCCCTCTTCCCTTCTATCATATGTGATCAAATTCTGATTTTGTAGTCCAAGTTCTACAGATTGTAAGTATTTCATGCACAAAACAGTTATGTACAAAGCGAGCTGGCATAGAGCAATAGAGAATCTTGGGACTTGTAGGTCTAGAGACATGTTATCCAGTTCAGTAGCCACTGCTCAGCCACACATGGCTACTGAGCCCTTGAAGTGGGCTAGTCTGAATTGAGATGTGCTGAAGTATTAAATGCACACTAGATTTTGAAGACTTAGTATTAAAATTAAAATATCTTCCTAAGAATTTTATATTGAAATAATATTTTAGAATATTGAGTTGAATAAAAGACATTAACATTAATCTCACCTGTTTCTTTTTGCATTTTAAAATGTGGCTAGTAGACTATTTAAAGTTACACATATGGCTGGAATTGTGTTTCTATGAGACAGCGTTGTTCCAAATGCCCACCTGGGGTTGAGCTAGTTCGGACCTCTTTAACCCTTTTTTAATGGTGAAGCAGACATGCCTCTCTCCAGAATGACAGTGTTGAGAATCACTTTAATAGAACCCAAGAAATGGATGGGATTTGTCTAGAAAAATATCTTACTGCTCTCTTTCCCAGCCCCAGGACAAAATGAAGAAGGCTGCTGGGGATGTGTCTGCCCAGAGAAAAATGCCACTGAAGCAATTTTAAAGACTCCTATCTCTTGAACAATAAAAAGAGTGAAGGAACAAGCCCTGGCTGCTGTGGCTCAGTAGATTGAGCGTTGGCCTGCGAGCCAAGTGTCGCTGGTTCGATTCCCAGCCAGGGCACATGACTAGATTGCTTGTCAGGTCCCCAGTTGGGGGCGCTAGTGAGAGGCAACCACACAGTAAAAAGAAAAAAGAAAAAAAGAGTGAAGGTACAGCAGCCATATATGATGAGAACAGGACTGAGGCCTGGGTGGAAAGCGAAGGCAGGCCAGCTCCATGGTCACCAGGACACCCCAGAACTGCTGTTTAATTCAATTGACCCACCTAAGAAACACGCAATCAGGAAAACCAGGAAAGAGCCTTCCTCTCGTCAGCTTCCTGCTATGACAAGCTTCTCCAGTCAGCTCAGATGAGGTCATTCATAAAGCAGTCCTTGGCACTTGCTTCTGTTTCATTCCATGGCTCAATGGTTCTTCTTTCACAAAGTGGGCTTTCTGTTTCTATCCTTGCCCCAGTGAGACGAGGCCTTTTAAAACGTAAGTCAGGTCGTGTCCTTCCCTCTACTCAGAACCTTCCCGTGGCTCTTGTAGCCTCAGAATAAAAGCCAAAGCTCCAACAGTGACCTGTAAGACGCACATCACCTCCCTGACGTCACCTCCTACCCTTCTCCCTTGCTCACTCAACTCCTGGCTGTGCCCCGGCTCTGCCCTTTTCCTCTGAACAACGAGAGCCTTCTCTCGTATCTACATGTTAGCTGGCTCCTCTCCTTTAAGCTTTGCTCAGATTTCACTTTTATACCGAGGCCTCTCAGACCACTCATTTAGAATTGCAACACGTACTCTTCCATTTCCAGTCTCTCTTACCTTTCTCTATTTTCCTCCTTCATAGCAGTTGTTGTCTATACAGTGTAAACTACAAAACTTACTTATCCATTTAATTGTTTATTCTCTCTCTCTGCACTAGAATATAAGTATTGTAAGGGTAGATTTTGCGTGTGTGTATGTGTTTTTCTTATTGATGCGTCCCAAGAAACTAGAATAGTGGTAGGTATTCAATAAATACTTTTTAATACATAAAGTTATATAATGTTCATCGTTCTTTTTATTCCTGTCATTACCTTTTCAGCCTAAACCCATGTCACCTGGTGCTGAGAAGACCTCAGTAGTATCCCAGTTTACCTCTCAGCATGTCGACCTTTTCTGGTTCTGTCTAACCTTCCTTCTTCCCTTCCTTCCTTAACAAATCCACTAGATATTTGCCAACAGCTAAAGTCAGGAAGAAATATAAAAAATTTTGGCCAATGCTTTAGTACAAGTAGTTTATGATGGAATTCACCAAGGTATAGCTCTTTTATTACAGAGTATTTAGTTTGAAATCTATAGGTAATGGAGAATCATTGAAACATTTTTAATAAGAGAGAGTTGTGATAAAAGTCATGTTTAACTATTCATTCTTTTTGAGTCTTCCAAGCAGTTTTCTCAACCAATTCAGATAGCCATAAAACAAACTAGTAGGCTCACATTATCTCCCACCTTGCAGGAATGTCTCCACTGAGATACAATTTGATTATAAACATGAAGCCCTTTAATCAAGAGCTGTGCAAGGATCATCTATCTGCACAGCTTCTCTGTGTCCTTTACAAAGTTTGTTGTTCGGTAACTAATGGACCTATGTGATTGCTCTTACCTTAAAAGTAGTAACAGAAGAAGAAAAAAAAAATATATATATATATATATATATTTATTTATTTGCTTCTGTAAATAAATTTGAGTTTCTTTTTTCAGGAAATGGCAACAATGAAATTTAATATATTTCTATTTTGCTTTAATTGTCAGAAAAGCTTAATTCAGGGCCTTATTATGGTAGTGTTTAACTTACTACCTATATCTTGTAACTTTGCAGGAATAGAGGATTAAGCTCTACTGCCTAGAAGAAGGTGTATCAAAGAATTTGTGGATATATGTTAAAACAACATAGCAATTAATAATTATTTGGGAGGGAGATCCTCTGAGGCTACCAAGCTTTGTTTTAACTCTAAATCAATTCCTTCTTCCCCCAGGTCGATTTTCCTCGGAATTCCTTGCACATAGTGTATACATCAGCACACACCAATCTTTGTTTGCTATGACTTACCTGGAAGAGGCATTCTCTCTTACGTGATGTTCCAATGGCTACACGCAGAATATTTATGTTCTGCCCAGACTTCTAGCTGTCATTCTACTGCTGCCCCTCCCACTGGCAAAGCTGGGGACGACACAAGTGATCTGACCCCTACCTCTAATTTCACAGTCAGTTGTGTATGTCTTTATGCATTTGTGTGTGTGTGTGTGTGTGTGTGTAGTATTCAACTCTTGCCTTTTTTTCTTTTTTTTATCCTCACCTGAGGGGAAGGGAGGGAGAGAGAGAGAGGGAGAGAAACATCAATGTGAGAGAGAAACCTCGATAGGTTGCCTCCTGCACACGCCCCAACTGGGACCAAGCTTGCAACTCAGACATGTGCCCTGGCCAGGGGTCAAACCCGTGACTTTTCAGCTTACAGGACGACACTCCAACCAACTGAATGACACCAGCCAGGGCTGAACTCTTGCCTTCTTAAGTTTAAGAGTTTTCATGGATATGGGAGTCATTAGACATACATCTGAACCTCAGGCCTGCCAAATATAACTATGAGATATTGGGTAAGTCATTTTCTTTCCAAACCTCAGGTTCCTTAGCCATCAAATAGGGATGCTTTTAGCTACATATCCAAATTGTTGTGAAGATTAAATTGATGGATAGGGGCAAAACCCGAGAAACAGTGCCCAGCTCACAGAGGGAGCATATTTACTGGTTTCCACACTCATGCTCATGCACCTCTACCCGTTTGTGCCTCCACGCCTCTCCAGGAGCCACTGGCTTTCACACTGTAGTTTGTGGCCCTTGGGACCACCTGGGAAGAACTTATGGATGACTTCTCAGATCTCTACCTCTGTATCCTCCAGAACAGTCTGCTTTGATGAACTTCATATATTAATTTTAGCCTAAGATTTTAGTCTGAGAAAAGCGAGTGCTAGAACTTAACTTTTAAAAAATTTTTACTCTAAGTTTCTTCAGGGGAGAAGGAATTTATTATATTTTATTGTCGCACCCCCAGTGTAGAAAATGAGGTTGTATATGCAGTTGATGTTCAATAAACGTCTAACCAATGATGAACTAAAAACTCCTGGTGGCTCTCAGTTTTGTAAGAGCGTGGGACGTTGGTCCACCTATTTCGTTACTCCAAACCACACATGGTCTGCCCAAAGATGGCCATCTGGTTTCCTTATAAAAGAGCAACATTATAAATTGCTTTTCTCAGAGACCCCATAAATATGGGACTCTTGGCACTGATTAAAATATATTATTGACTTTCTGAGTATATTCTAAATGGAAAGAAGCTGTATGCTCCTGAAACATTTTAAGGGTTCATAAAAGTTCATAAAAATGTTTGTATTTTTCTGGAAAGTTGATTTGGAAATCCTCTTTTCTCTCTCCTCTCTCTCTTTCTCATACACACACATAAACACACACATTCCTGTAAGTGCCCTGAGATACATCCAAAAGCAAATATAAAACTACTAATAGTATTTATTTTTCAGTGGTGAGGTTATGTAAGTTTCTTGTTTTTTTTCCATTTTGCTTGTCTGAATTTTATAATTTTTAAATAAAGTTTAACAGAATGCATGTTATTGAGAAAATATATGAGAAAGAGGGTCAGAGTGAGTGAGAGAATTGAAAGGAGCAAACATTAAAATCTGCATTCAAATTTTCCTACTAGCAGTTTTGAAGTATTATTTACCTGAAGCTCTCTGTGCTTTGGTTTATTCGTGATAATGTCATTTGCAGCTTCTCAGCATCTCTAGTAGGCAGGCACAGTCAGTCAATGCCCAGAGCATGCTCAAGATTTACAAAAGCCTTCATCCCAAGATAGTTATGACCTTAATGAACAAGCCCCTGAAAAGGAGCAAACCTAAGGCTAGATAACTTTGCATATTGTTTGGATGTTGTCATTTAAAAAAAGAAAAAAGACAATGGCATCATAGAACTCTAGAGGAAAGATTCAGAAAGAGAGCATCTATTCCATCCCTTACCCTAATTCTACTGACATTCAGAAAGGGGACGTGATTTGCCAAGACAATTTAGGACTTCCCGTGAAAGCTCATTCTCCAGCTTTTCTTGGTTTCTTTTCCCAATCATCACAGCTCAGTGTAATCAGTTTTTTTTTTCCCTAATTTTTAGAAGCTGTACTTTTACTACATTATCCAGGTAAATGAGACCAAAAGCAAAAATACCTTGGAAACGAAGCTGCATCACTTCTCTCCTGCCATGGCTGCTTTGCTTAATGACCTAAATGCACCATCACTTTGGTCAGGGTATTGATTTATCAAGGAAGAGGGTGTTGTTGAAAAGGAGTGAGTCAGAACATCCACACAGGGAAATGTTGCTCTCAACATATTGTGAGTGAGATGTTGGGGACTGAGGAGAGGGGAGTGGGGTGACAGACAATGAGTTAGAGAAAAACAAAAGACTTTTCTATGTTTACGACACAGGAAGGAAAAATTACAGTCTCCAATCTGCTCAGTTCACCCAGACTATTAAAAGTAGAGCAAAGCCAAGGGGCCTCCCATGGGGCATTGTCCTTTTGAAATAAATCCCAGCTGTACTCTTGACCAGTCCAGGTGTAGGCTCACAGACTTGCACTGATTTGGATGAAGCCAAGGAGTATCCTCATTGCCTGCCTCTGACAAACTACCAAAAACTGGTGGCTTCAAATAACAAATATGTATTCTCTTACAATTTTGGAGGCAAAGTCAGAAAGCAAGGCAACCTCTTTTGAGTGTCTTTATGAGTGTGAATTATTAGTATGAATGGCTGTGAATGACCATTTCTGTTACCTTGGGCAAGTCATCTGACTTTTCTAGACATGTGTTTGTTTCAGCATCTGAGACAGCTTTCTCGGAGTCTCAGACACACTTTTAATGAGTCCACGAGATCAAGTTAGTAAAGTGCTGGCACATGGCTGTCATTCAGTACATGGCAGCAGCTATTATTTTTAAGACTTGGCTGGGAGTGCATGCCGGGACCATCTGCACAAGAAAGGAGGGTCCTCTGCACCATGATTCCTGTCCCAAGAACTACCCCTTTGACTCTCAATGCT
The DNA here is from genome assembly GCF_987537825.1 of Furipterus horrens. Lineage (NCBI taxonomy): Eukaryota > Metazoa > Chordata > Mammalia > Chiroptera > Furipteridae > Furipterus > Furipterus horrens. The sequence continues at coordinate 25,843,470 of NW_028327172.1, read as the reverse complement.
AATAACTCTCCCCATAATTGTCACAGCACACAACTACAGGAATCAGAAAGCTTCACCACCACACACTATTTACAAGCATAACATGAATAGTTCTATTCAATCACTTAGAGATGATTGAAGACATTTTCCTCATGTGCAACAAAGGCAGAGAGAGAGAGACAGAGAGACTGAAATATTAACAAAGCATAAAATGCACCTTATATTTGTGTTTTTGCTTTGACTCTGAGCTTGAGAAAATTGTATGCTTTTAATTGAAACTTTTAACATTGTAGATATTATTTCAAACAATGCTAAGGAAGAAATGTGTCCTTGATTGGATGGGCAATAAAATACCAGTTTTCCACTCTGAACTAAAATGAAAAAAAAAAAAAAATGTGCTGCCCAGACCACACACCCCCCATTCTCCACCCCAACTTTGAAGAGACTAGATTGTATTAGAAACATCTTGCCTTGGGAGGCACTAAAAGTTGTATTTGGCTTTTTGAAGTATAGAGTTTGTTTGATCTCTTTTGGGAAAACCTGGGGAGCAACGTGCTCCTGGGTACCTTCCATATAGAGATATAAGGATTAAGTGATCAGTATTTGGTACCTTAATAAATGGTGGTTTTGAATTTCCTCCTTTCATTCCCACATGCAATACCCTAAGCCCCATTCCTGGCCAGAAAAGACAGACTTCTCCACATGGCTACACTGCACTATCAGCATTTTGGGGCCTCACCAGTGTTTTTTATTTTATTGTATAGATCTGGGAACCAGTACAGGGCTTGTCACCATGAACGTACTCAGTAAAAGTTTGTTGAATTTAATTGATTTATCATGCAGCATCCAATCATAAGAATTAGATTGTGCTCAGAGCACAAATTCATTGGCACATGTGTTTATTTATGTTCATATCCACCATATGCTACAAAAAATTTAAGAGTACTCAAACTAATAATAGAAATAATATTTCAAAGAAACTCAAGTTGTAGTTGTTGTTTAAATAAAAGACCAGAAAGAAAAAAAAACTACTATGACTTTTTTGGGTAACTGCCTTCTTCATCTCTGAGGAGTGGTGTATTTCCTTGGTTTCTCTCAGGTGGTAGCACACAGGTTACATGATGGGTGAAAACAGGGAATCGTGGCTTGGAATCAGGGGACCCAGATCAACCATGAGAAGCTCAATGCTCTTCAGAGCATGTTTAAAATGTCCCTGGCTCAAGCTGTTGTGGCTCTGTTGGCTGGAGTGTCATCCTGTAAACCGAACCATCTTGGGTTTGATTCCCAGTCAGGGCACATGCCTGGGTTGTGGGTTAGGTCTCCAGTCCAGGTGCACATGAGAGGCATCTAATCAATGTTTCTCTCTCACACCTATGTTTCTCCCACTCCTTTCCCCTCTCTCTAGGGTCAATAAGCATGTCCTCAGTTGAGGATTAAAAAAGAAAAGAATAATGTTGCCCCTGTTTTCTTAGATAATGTAAATTTCTGGACCAGCCTCTGTTGAACAGTCTACTGATATGCCCCATGCCCTCCCCACCATCTAGAGCAATCAATGCAGATGTATTTTTGTCAATAGGCTTTTTTCAGTGATGAGATTCCAGAAGGCAGTCTTCCCAGTGAAGCCAGGTGGGGGCAGGGTGGTGGGTGACACGTGTCTTGTGGATGGATGCCAGAAGGGACAGGAGATGACTCATGGCCAGGCACCCCTCCTCATGTTGTGACACCCCATAAGCTCCCTCATAGATGCATCTGCTGAACTGGTGATTTATCCTGAATTGACCAAAATTAAGTTTCTTGCCACAAAGTTGAATTAAGTCCAGTTATAGGAAAGGTGCATTTCTGTGCCCTGAGCTTATGAACTGATTTTATTTTATTCTGTTTTTTAGACTCCTTACGGTTTTGTTTTAATCTTTATTGTATTTTTTCCATTACTATTTAGTCCCCTTATACTAGGTACATACATGTAGATAGGTTTAAACCTTATTTTCTTCTGATTTTTAAAGTGATATATGCTCTTTATAAAAATGTTGCTTGCCTTGATTGTCATTATGTTTTTCAGGAAAGAAATTACCTCACACTTATATAGATCTTTATCATTTAAAAGTATTTTTCATATTTAATATTTCTTTTAATCCTTATGACAACTTTGTTAGATAGAAATCTAGTCCTATTTTACAGATGAGGAAACAGACTTAGGAAGCAAATATAAATTCCTTGCACTCACCAGCTACAAATGGGCAGAGCCAGAATCAGAACTCCGATCTTCCAACTCCAATGCTGCCTTCTTTTCCTTTCTTCCTTTCTTCCTTCCTCCCTTCCTTCCTTCCTTCCTTCCTTCCTTCCTTCCTTTCTTTCCTTCCTTCCTTCCTTCCTTCCTTCCTTCCTTCCTTCCTTCCTTCCTTCCTTCCTTCCTTCCTTCCATTCTTTCTTTTTCTTTTAATTGTGATGTGTCTTGCTGTGGTCCTCTTTGGGTCTAGCTTGTTTGGAAGACTCTTTGTGCTTCCTGGACTTGTATGTCTATTTCCTTCACCAAATTAGGAAAGTTTTTCTTTATTGATTTTTCACATTAGTTTTCAATTTCTTGCTCTTCCTCCTCTCCTTCTGACACCCCTATGATTTGGATGTTGGCATGTTTAAAGTTGTCCCAGAGATTCCTAAGCCTTTTCTCATTTTTTTCAATTCTTGTTTCTTCATTCTGTACTGGTTGACTAATTTTTTCTTCCTTATGTTCCAAATCATTGATTTGAACCCTGGCTTCCTTCTCTTCCCCATTGGTTTCATGTGAATTTTCCTGTTTCACTTAGCATAACCTTTACTTCTTCCCTTCTGCATTAGCCATACTCAAGCATATCTGTTAAGTCTGTGAGAATCTGTGTTTTGAACTCTGCATCTGTTAGGTTGGCTATCTCCTCATCTCTAAGTTCTCCGACTGGAACCTTGATCCGTTCCCTCTTTTGGGCCATACTTCTCTGCTTCCTCAACTTGACAGGCTCCTGTGTTTGCCTCTGTGTCTTAGGTAGAGCTATCAAACCTGTTTGTAAGGGGCAGAGCCTTAGGTATTTGTCAGTGCTGGTGACCTGTTTCGCCACGTTGTGGTGCTCTATGTGGGGGAGGGGCCTGAGCGGGAATAATGTCACTTGCTCAGCACTCACCCCTTTTCCAGGCACTTCTTGCACTTCCTGTATGGGACTGTTGCCTCTCCAGCTGTTGTCCTGTCTGTGGTTCCCAGAGTGGGTGGGTTTGTGGACATTCTAGGACCATGGGGGCTCTTTAAATAAGCGGACTCTGCTGAAAGACCAGCAACTTCTTCCTCCACCCCAACCCCCCACTGGTTTTCACAGTCAGAAGCAATAAGGCTTTATTTTCCCCGGTGCAGGGGATTAAGATGACACTTCATTTATTAAATCATACATAATATAACATTTATTTTATTTTTAACTTTACCCAATAATATATTTATTGATTTTAGAGAGAAAAAGAAGAAAGGAAGAGAGAGAAAGAGAGGGAGAGGGACATCAATGTTTCTTCACATATGTGCCCTGAACCTACAACCTTTGTTTGTACAGGATGACACTCCAACCAAACAAGCCACCTGGCTGGGGCAATATAACATTTGTTTATTGAACATTTACCTTTTGTTAGGCACTGTTTTGATGCAGGGCATTTAAACACGAATAGGACATTAACCTTGTCTTTACAGAGTTCATATTTAGCAGCAAAAAAGAAATCAAAATATGTTGCATTATGGAGATGGGAATGGAGGCTGACCCTCTGTACTACAGGTCTTCATTTGAATTGTTGTCAACTATTTGTATCACCTTTGTGATCACAAGCATCATCACTTGCATGAGAAGAGAGCTCATATTGGTCAGAACAGGTGGAAAAGGCTTCAGAAAGAAGGTACATTTGAACTGGGTCTTGTATTTTTCAGACAGCTGACAGCTAGTGTATGACTTGCCTTTCTTGCTGGCAAATATCAAGCTGGGGTTCAAGTGTTACTTTCTCCAGAGTCTTTGTCTATATGGAAGCAGTGGATGTGGAATATGGAAGCAATTGTCAAGACACCTGCAATGAAATGTCCACTGATCAATGAAAGAGTTATACAGTGAAATGCTAAACACCAAACATGTTTTAGCTCAGGATCCTTAATTTCAGTAGCATCAACTGAGTAAAGTTGCTCAAAAGCCTACTGCACAGTCTTCCTCTTTAAGAACTATTGATCCTAATTGGTTGGTATTAAATGGAAGGTTGTATTTTTTATGTCAGGAAAGAATAAGAAGCAATGCTTAGGTGAAATAAGCAGAGTAAGCTTCTATTATGATCATGTCAAGGGTACCATCTTCTGAATATTATGAGTCAGGTGCATATATAAACCAGGTCTATCTGCTGTCATCACCTACAGGCTATATTGCTTTCACACACCTGAAGAGCAATGGTATTACCTACTCACAATCTTTCATAATCCAGCAAGACTAATACCTGACATTGGCCAGTGTTTACACAGAATCAGTGCTACTCCAACTCTGTGGCACATCTATAGTATGGCAGTGGAGTGGCCCAAAAACTGAGATCATGGGTCATGCTTTTTAATTTTTATACTAGACTCTTGGCCTTGTCATTCTCACAGATAGGACCAAAAATGGACAAACCTTCAGTCACCTGGAATTCCAGGTCCCAGGCACACACCAGAGTTCAAATTTACTGTAACCTAGTTCCCATCAAAATCTTGTCTGAGAAAAAAAAATGGTATTTATTCCCTGAAAAAGGTCTAAAAGTCATATTCTCCCTCTAGGATCTAACCTTCTAGGATCCACAAAAAAGATGCCAAAAATAGCGTTCATGATTGTGCTCATAAATGTCTTTGACAACTCTGCACCATTTTTCCCCTATTAAGCTGTCCCCTGTAGTGAAGGGGTTGCAAGACCAGAAACAATATTTCCCAGGCCCTGCTAGCACAGGACTAAATTCCATCATAGGACTAGTGTGCAAAGTTGGAAGGAGGGAGAAAAACTGAAGCCATATTATGGCCTCTCAGGCTGTGGCAGAGACTTGTGGACTTTAAGACACATGAAATGTTCTGGTGGCTTCCAGGCATTTTGCTGTGAACTATCTACTTTGGTATTGTAGACACTGGTAGAAATTTTCTATAGTTCTTGCATCTCTGGATTCTTAAAAGATAGAAGAAAACACAAGAGGCAAAGAATTTGTTGTTCCTTCTTTTGGAGAGGCTCTTTTTTCAGATGCCCACATAGTTCACAGGTTCACTTCTTTAGGCTTCTGCTCAAATGTCACTTATCAGTGAGGTCTTCTCTGACCGCTCTCTGTAAAGTGCAACATCCCATGTTGTTCTGTATCTGCACACTCCTCTTTATTCTTCTTCGCAATACATATTCAATTGTTATTTTTTATTATGTGCTTATTTATTCATTGCTCTCAAATTGGAAAGTCAGCTCTAGGACAGTAGGGACTTGGTTTTGTTCACTGCTGTATCCTCAGCACCTAGAACAGTGCCTGGTATATTAAAGGTGCTCAAAAAATATTTTTTTAATGAACAAATAAATGTTGAATACATTAACATGTAACAAAGTATAATAATAATAATTATTATTACTATTATTGTCTTAGTTGTTTGGGCTTTTATAACAAAATACCACACACTGTGTAGCTTTAAAACAACAGAAATGTATTGCTCACAGTTCTGGAGGCTGGAAAGTCAAGAAGATGTCAGATGGTCTCCTGGTGAGGGCCTTTTACCTGGTTCATAGCCAGCACCTTCTTGCTGTGTCCTCACATGGTGGAAGGGGATAGGGGTCTTTCTGAAGCCTGTTTTATAAGGCACTAATCCCATTTATAAGGGTTCCACCCTCATGATTTATGCACCTTTCCAAACCCCTTCTTACCAACACCATCACATTGGGCTTTAAGATTTCAACATATAAATTTCGGGGGGGGGGGCACAAACATTCAGATCATAGCATTCTCTTTTGAGCCCTCACAAGAATTGCCCTTAATAGGCCATTCATGACAATATATAATAAAGTAGTTACTACTACTACTACTATTACTAATGATAATAATAGCTATCCTTTATGAGTAGCTCTATATGCCAGCACTGTAGTAAGTATTGACATTTTTGTCCCATCAAGTTCTCCCAACAACTCAACCATATAGGAGGTAACATGCATTATTTCCCAGCATCCTGTTCTTCTGAAGTCAGTGTCTGGTTCAGGGATAGACGTGACAGCATCAAAGGGAAGCCCATAATAGTGGTTGGATGGCTGAAAGAGAGATTTCTCTCTTCTGGATAAGAAGCAACAAACATGTAGTGCAGGATACTGCTTCAGTCATTCAACTAACACCAGCAGTATCAGCTCAAGAATAAAGCCATTAGAATGAAAGGCAAAAGAGAGAGATGGAAGAGGGCAAGAGCCTGGACCCATGTGACATCATGGTGCTGTTGGATTAAACTTTACCTGAACTCATCCTACCTTTTTCAGTTACATGAACCAAAAAACTCCCTTGATTGTTTAATCCAGCTTGAGGGGTTTTGTTGTTGTTCTTTGCAAGTAAAAGCATCTTAACTAATCCAGGTAGATACTATTTAGTAGCTGTGTGATCTTAAAACAAATATACACTCTCTCTCTGCTCCTTTTCCTCTTCTGTTGACTGAGAATAATACTAGAACTTAGTTCTGAATTTGTTGTGCAAATAAAGAGATAATGTAGATAAAATACCAAGTAGACATAATAAGAAATCTATATACATGTATGTGCTAATATTACTTCAAGACACAATAGAAGAATGAGGGCAGTAACTGCTTTAGGTCAGATATGAGACACCTGACCATATTTATTCCCGCGGCAACTTTCAGATGCCTCTTTTACCACACATACATACTTTGGTACTTTGTGAGCTTTTAGAATCTGGAAGGCAAGAGAATGTCTTAGTACTCTTTGCACCCATCTCAGTGCCCAGCTTTATGCCAAGCATCTAGCATGTGTTTGATAGAAGTTTGTTGAACTAAAGAACCAAGTCATATGAGAAGGAATCCTAAAGAAAGAGGTAGAGAGGTAAGCATAAGGAAAGATACACCTAATGAAGCAGGTTTCAGGAGTGGCCAGCAGGAGCGGGGACCAGAGCACAGGTGGAGGGATTAGGCTTGGGTTGGAGAAATGTTAATAATAAGAGGGATCAAATTTCTGCTCCCAAATGACTGTCATCACATTTCTTTCAGGGTTACACACACAGCCAGGCACTAGATATTTCCCAGTGATTATCACCAAACCAGGGCCTGGGAAAGACATTTATAACAGAGAGAAAAATCACAATGAACTTTCCTCCAAGAGTGCTGGGACCAGCATCCATGTTTCTGGTCTAGATTAAACTGAATATGAATTCTAAAGGGAGAATTATTAATTTTTCAGACAATATTAATCTTTACTGCATAATATTGTAGAATGGAACAGCCCCAACAGAGAAATGAGTTGCTAAAGGTCTCCAGTTATATAAATAATAATTGTAGTAAATATCTTGATATTATCTACTGGTATTTTTAGAAACATGTTTTTTTCATCAAAAGTTATGTTGGGGGTAACAAAGTATGTATTGTTACTTCCCTTTAAACATGGATTAGTCATGGATTAAATCATCTGGATTAGAACAAGTTCAATGATACTATTGTTAATGCATTAAGAAGCAGCAATAATGTTCCAGGCACAGAGCTTGCCCTGGGGACAGAGATGAATGAGTCATGAGCCCTATCTTCATAGAAATTACATGTTTTATTACCATTACCCCAAACCCAACTCATTGAGACTTGTCATTGAAACTTAAGGAGAAAGAAGGCAAAAAACGATGAAGTCATCTTGAGGATTCTGCAATTTTTACAGGAGCGAGGCATCTCCTGGGGGCTAGTCCACATTGAGCCCAGTCTTCCACACAGCAAGGGACGCTTTCCATTGCTGTAACGGCCCAGGGTTCCCACATAATCCCCTCGGGCGGCACTAGTGAGCATATGCCCCCTTCCCCTTGGAGACTGAAATGTGTATATAAACAAAACGCATAACAGAAGCACCTGTGGACCTCTCCTGGGGGTCAGGTGTTTGAAAAGCCCAGGAGTGATCTCAGCACCCTTGTTTCTATGCATCGGAGGACCTGTTTCTGATTTGGACCCTGTGCAGGAAGTGACTTGTGTTGCCAGAGGGAATTTTTATTTCTTTCCCAAGCTCTCTCACAGCTGCTCTCTTACTCCTCGCTACCCCATCAATTGACAAGTCTCTTGTAGATGAGAAAACTCCCATTGGAGAAACAAAGCCGCTGCATAATGCCTGGCCAGCATGGATGGAAGGAAGCAAAACTTCCTAGGCTCTACATCAGTGAATAAAGACTTGGAACTCAAAGATCTACCTTAAGTACAAATTTGTGGGCAAACGCATCAGCAAAGCTCACCTCTCCGTGGAAAGATCCCGGAAGAAGCAGCGCGCATCACAGCACCAAAGCGGCACGTGTGACTGGAGAGCAGGACTGGTGGAGGATAATGAAGACGGTCCCAGATAAAAAGTTCGTTATCACCAACGTCTTGATATATAGAGAGTGCGTCATTTATTCCATGTGGACTGTGTGCCAGGTGCTAAGTTAGTGCGCTACGCGCTCGATCCATACTTACTCCAACTTGATCCAAGAAAATCCTTTGAGAGCACTACTGTTACTATCTTAATTGTATTGATAAAGATAGTGAGACTCAAAGAAGTCTAGCAACTGCCCAAGGTTTCGTGGCCCGAACTCAAATGCATGTCTAACTGATTTTGCTTGTAAGCACTGCGCTCTACCACTTCTTTAGCAGGGAGAAACAGGAAACTGGCTGCAGAATCCATTATGGACTTTTATGATCTGTTGTGTGCATTTATAGTATGTTGTATGTAGATACAAGTCATACAATATGGTTTTTAGTCCATAGAGTGTATTCAGCCAATCACAAGAAAGCCCCTGTTCTTTCATAAAATAAAACTGCAAAACAGTACCTGTAACGCTCCTGGAGATAAAAGGCAAACATAAAAATTTCAGCAAGTAACTGGCAACCATAAAAACTGGGACATTGCTTATTTGTGAGAGAATCAGCTAGAAATGGTAGAATTGAAAGATGCAATAATAAATATTAAGGACCCAAAGGTTTGACTTAGCAGCAGTGAAAGAATAAAAGAGAGAGAGAGAGAGAGAGAGAGAGAGAGAGAGAGAGAGAGAGAGAGAGATGCTTAAATATATAGGCTTAGCATGTATTTAACTAGAGTCCCAGAAGGAGACAAGAAGAAGAGGCAAAGATTATCAATTATTTTATTGAGGCTGAGTTGGGCAGCAGTTATCTGTTCTCATTGCTGGTGCATGTGATTATCAAAAGTGCAAGTGGCAAAACTTTCAGAATGGGATCCATGGCTTGCAGGACCATCCCAGAGACAATAGTGGAGCATTCTTTTCACAGGTTAAGAGACAAATGATTATGAGGAGGAGGTAAAGGATTTAAATCAGATATGTTTAACAATATTTTTTCCAAAGAGAAATCGGTAGTAGGCTAGTCCTATGTAATTTCAAAGCCAGATTAAGAGCTCACCACTGATGGCGTTGAGTTCTTTATGGAAGCTTTGAGAAAATGCTGTATAGTCAGTAGCCAAAAGTGTTTTTAAAGATTTCTTCAAGGGAAGAAGTTTTAGGAATACCTGTGTAGGTAATTTATTTTTAAAAATATTTTCCTTGTTGGGTATTGTGATGGTTTTATGTGTTAACTTGGCTGGCCCATGGTGCCCAGATATTTGGTCAAACATTATTTTGGGTTTTTCTGTGAGGGTAATTTGGATAACATTTGCATTTAAAGGGGTGGACTTGGAGTAAAGTAGATCACCTACCATAACATGGGTGGGCCTTGTCCAAGCTGCTGAGGGTCTGAATAGGCCAAAAACCTTCAGGGAGCTAAGCAAGCAGGAATTCCTCAGCAGACTGCCTTTGGACTTCAACTATGACTCTGCAGAGAGGGTCTCCAGAGTTAGAATTTTCTAACAAAGTATTCCATTAATGGAGTTGAGCTTTCTTTGCAAAGATTAATTTCCAATCCAGTAAAACTTTCAGAAAGAGACAGGAACCCTGTAGAAGGGATTCCAGCACTGCATGAAAGGATAGATGAGAAACTCCTCATATTCCTTCTTACTCTAAAGTTCTAATGTCAGTTTTCAACAATGAGTGTCAAAATCAAAAAGGCTTTAAATCAAAAACTTCTTTAAAGCAGCTTTAAATCCCAAGTTCAAATAACCACAGCATCCCAGGTCCTCAATCTGATTGAGGTTATAGTGGGCAATTAGAGATAATAGTAGTTTTACCTGATTCCTACTAAGAAAAACGCAACATTTCATTTACATGTACAAATGTAATTATTTTTCTTCTATGTCAATAGATTTGGGGAAAAAACTTAGACCTTTAAGTAAATTGAATGGGTAAACTGACACAGGATTTATAAATTGTCTAATGTGCAGCATAAGTTTCAATTCAGCAGAAGAAATGAATTCTTTACTTTTAGCTGAAAACAGCCTGTAAACACTTACATTTAGAACTCTAGGTGGTTATTTAGTAATCTTGATATTACAGGAAAGTCCACTATGTTAAGATGTGACTTTTTAAAATTTCAACGAAAGTTATTATTTAAAAAGTCACTGTTTTGGGCTGAAACGAGAGGCTTGCCAAGAACGGCATAGCCATATATCGCTCTGCCCACACAGAGGGGAAGCATGGCACCCCCACTCCAGTTGTGTGACTCACTCACTCACTACCTGAGAAATATAGAGCACATGACCCAAGCCACTCTGGAGAAGTCATAGATATTTTAAAAGGTAATTGTAAGCAATAAATCACGTTTTGTTTTTTTTTTGCTGGTAAAAAATATTTAATGCACCATTTGTACGGCTTTAGAATTGTGTTTCTCTAAATTTAGCAGTTTTCTTCTCTCTGGGAAATGCCAAACATAAACCATAATAGGAACTCTCACTGAATTTCTTGAACACAGGAAAACATAGAACCATGTACTCTGTTAGAAGTTGGGGTACAGGGATAAACAAAAGCAACATGGTCTTGCATATCAGAATTTATATACAGTCTTGTTGCCATGAATATCACATGACTAAAATGTAATTGAATATGAAATACTGGTTTATTTTTTTTTAAGTAAAATAATTTCTTTCCTGTTTTTCACACTCTAAATAGAAACAGCTCACTCCCAAGAAATGCAAGCTTATATACAAATAAGTCAATCGGTTCTGGCCAACATTTAGGACTATACAAACCTATTTGATGATGGGCTCAGATTTTAGTTAAGTGAAATAAATATAAAAGACATTTCTGAACCTTAGGTATATAAAGTAATTTTACAATACCAAATATAAGATTTCAATGTGTGATTGCCTCATAAATATTCACAACAGGTGCTTTTGTATTCACCTTTTTGTTTACATCTAAGGTACAGGTAGTTTCATGTTTGCATCAATAATTTAATTTATTTTGACATTTCAACCTGTTATGGATGCTTCTTATTGTACACCTGTGAACAGGCTGACTGGCCCTTTCCCAAACAGACAAAATGTGTATTAATGATACAAATGACTTCATCAATGAAAACGTCTGGAGAATTGATTATTTAGGAATCCTCCCCTCACCTCAGCATTTATCTTTCTAATGACACTTATAATTAAAAAATATTCTAAATCCAAGCCACTTGGATGCTGAGTTGTGTAATATTCGGTTATATTAATTCTGGTATTAGATAATATAATAGAATACAGAATCTTAAATTTTTAGATATGTTTCAAGTTATCATGAAACTATCCGTAACTCAGGATTTATTGCAAATGTGTTCTGTAAATTGCCTTTGTGATGGTCACTAAAAAGTAAACATTTATAACATTCACTGTATTAAACATGCTTTTCTCATCTAAATATTAAAACTTATTGGCACCCATTTGAAGAACTTGTTAAGCATCTAAAATTTTGAACCAGCAAGTATCTGGAATATGCCCTAAAGCCACTTCTGTTTACAGACAAAGTCTGTAAGATAGCCAAATACCACCATGATATGTTTACAGTTTATAAAGAAATTAAATATCAAGTCCTTTTGGGTGTGTATTTCTAAATGAGCATTAAATGATTTGGGGGAAAAGGTAAATATTTTTTCACTTCGGTGTATGCCAAATGAATGATTATGTTCATCTTCCCTTTGCAGCTCACTTTTGGTTGATAGGGACTTCCTCTAATGGTCATTAAGGTCATTGCTGGGAATCAGTTTAGTTTTGTAAAGGAATTTCACCTGGAAATGTCATTTCTATGCAATCAACTGTATCATCTTGGGCCTATGAGCAATGATGCTAAACTACTGACAGATGGAGAATTTGGAAAAGAGTTCCAATAAATTCTGACAGCCGTCACTTCCCACCACCCATAGTTAAAAATTGACTTCCAATAGTGGGCAAGAAAGATGAGGAAACCTCCCAGATATCTACAAAAGATGTTTAATATCACGAATTGTTATTCATCATTTCTTTTTTTGGGAGGGAGAATGAGTCGATCTAGGGAGTTATCATGACTACTAAATAAAACCAGAAGTTCATTATACTGTACCTCCTACAAAATTAAACTTACAATCATGCAGAAGCAGTCTTTCAGGGAAGTCATTGTCAAGGGAATCCTAAGTATTGTGTTGGTCAAAAGAAAGCACTAAAATTCACCTGCACAGAGCTTATCTAGTTCAATTAACTCTCAAGGCCTGTCTTTTAAATCTTCTGGTGAAATGGAGAACAGCACCAATACATTGCCTTCAAGAGTCAAGATCATCAGAGTATTTAAAGTATTTCAGAGAGTATCTTTGGCTGGCTGGGTGCCACAAGGTGCTAATTAGGCTTTAAAACAAAAAAAGATAAGCAAGAGGGAAGCCTCTCTCATTATAGGCTTTGAAGGCCAGACTATGGGCTTTGGATCTTCAATAGTGTAAGTGCCCAATTGCTTGAACGGTTTACTCTCTAGTGGGAAAGTCTCAGGGCAGCTTTTTCAGATCAACAAAGAAATGACTTTGGCAGAAGCATTAGCTTGGGGTTAAACACTGATTTAGGGGAAAACCTACATGAAAGGTGGCCAAGATACATAGGCCTATGATACTAAAATTACTGACGGACGTGCTACGTTTTCCTGTCATGCATATCTCTTTTTGATACCTTTTATCTTCTATGCCAGTGATGGCCAGGCAGAGAAATGCAAGTTCTGTTGATCCCAATTCTTGGCTTTTTAAAAAAAGCATCTTAGGAAGAAGATGGAAGAATATTTATGAGGGAAAACTGGTGTAATTTTATAAGATAAGTAGGTGAAGAACTGTAATACAAAATTTGTATATTTCAGTCATGTAATAAGTGTAAAAAAATGTGGCAGCACTGCTCATTATCATAAAGGTGAGTGTGTTTAAACTGAGGATAGAAACTTCAGGACTGGTATTCAGAAGATGGAATCAAGTGGAATGAGATAGTCTAGTTATGGGTCACGTGCTTGGGGAGTGATTTCACTCAGAAACTCAGAGGGCTGTGTTTGATGTTTTGGTGTATATTGTCAGGGAGAAGAAAACTTCCACCTTCTCTTTGTTTCTTCTGACTAGTCAAATAATTTAAATGACGTAAGACAGATTAACAGGAGAAAATAGCCACATTTAATTTTGTATGGACTTGCAGGGGTTCCGTAAGAACATGGGGCCTAAGGCCAATCAGGCAGTCAATGCTTCTATGCTACCTCTGCCTGGGAGAAAGGAGGGTAGTGGTTTGGAACTTCAAAGGGGAGGGAAGCAATTCATAAAGGGGTAGAAAAACAGGATGTTTGGTAAACAGAATGTTTGCTGGATCATCTTTAACAATGGAACACAGAGAGGACTTTGATCAAATGGGCGTAGCTAGGTTCCTCCCTGTCACAACTAATTCATATTAAACTGTGGTTATCTATGATGACAGCTCCCTTGTTGGAGCTGGTAGTCCTCTATCTAAATTAGGCAGTTAGTGGGAAGGTCAAAGGTTCTTCCTAAGTATTTTGTTTCCTAAAAGATAACCAGTTTAAAATAATCAATATCCCAAAGAGGCATATTTTGGGGTAGCAAATCCTGCTCCCCTTCTCTCTCTATATATATATAAATATATATACATATATAAATACATATATGTATGGAGAAGGAGAATATATATATATATATATATATGGAGGAGAGTGGGGGAATAGAATGGATATAAATTGACGAGTTTAAGTTACAACCCTGAAATAAAAACAGAAGAAATTAACACTTTAATTATGGAAAAAAGTTAAATGAGGCATTATCTTTGAGAAGTCATATATATTATATATATATAGTGCATATAAGCATTTTATGTTGGGAGGTTGAGAAAAATGAATCTCTCACATCTCTTTTCTGGGTTCAAAACCAGTTGAATAGATATGAGATCTGGATGGGAGTACTAACAGATATGAGCTTTCTACTACTTCTCCCAAAGTTTAGATCTTAGACTTCTTACCCAGCCCCATGAAGGAACATGGCTCACCAAATACTCTAAATACTCTTCAAATGCACAAGCAAGAATGGAGATGCTGAAGACAGTGGAGATCTTGGTGTGTGTCCTGATGCTGATTGTTTACTGCATAGGAATAAACACCGAGAGAACGCAGCTGTTAAGAAGGCAAGCAAAGTTTTAAGAAAATGTAGCATGACATCAGGCTATATATTAACTATAGAAGTAACATTCTACACTTGAACCCAATCCAGGAGAGTAATGTGGAACAATGGATGTGGTTTTACTGTACCAGATTAACCACTGTTTGGGGGAGGAAAAAGAGGTGCAGAAAGACGCAGCTCTCTTTCCTTTCAGAGAGAGGAAATATTGAATAATGTTTCTATATTGTGGGAAAATGAAGGAATTGGTGATGATGGAGAAAATTTTTCTTCCTACACTCTTCTGACATTTTTCTGCTTGTATTATTCAAAACTCAATTGCAGTTGATAGAAAATTTACTAAAAGTGGCTCAACACACAAGAACCTGTACATGAATGTTTTATAGTGATTTTATTTGTAATGGCCAAATGGAAACAACCAAGTAGCCTTCAAAAAGTGAATGGTTAAATAAATTATGGTATATCCACATCAGCAATAAAAAGGAATGAACTATTGATACATGCATCAACTCAGGGACATTAAGTTTGAATGAAAAAAGCCAATCCAAAGGGTCGTATATTAAGGATTCAACTTATATATTTTCAAAATGATAAAATGATAAAGCTGGAGAAGAGATTAGTGACGGCCAAGAGTAAGGGGTAGCAGGTGGATGGGTGGGTTTGATTATGAAGAAGTAACACTAGGGAAGTCTTTGTGGTGCTAGTTTTGTGTCTCTCAATTGCAGTGGTGGTTAGATGAAAATACATGCGGTGAGATGGCAGACTATTCACACATATTACAAATTGTCAATTTCCTGGTTTGATATTGTACTATAGTTATGTAAGAACTGGGGAGCCCTGGCTGGTGTGGCTCAGTGGATTGAGTGCTGGCCTGTAAACTGAAGTGTTGCTGGTTCAATTCCCAACCAGGGCACATGCCTAGGTTGTGGACCAGGTCCCCAGTTGGGAGCATGCGAGAAACAACCGATCTGTTTCCTGCACATTGATGTTTTTCTCCCTCTCTTCCTCTCCTCATTTTTTTCTCTCTAAAAATAAATAAAAATCTTGCAAAAAACAAAAAGAACTGGGGAAAACTGACTGATAGGTACACAGTACCTCTCTGTACTGTGTTGCATCTTTGTGTGAATCTGTATCTCAAAATGAAAGGTAAAAAAAGTGGCTCAAGTGAAAAAGGAAATGTTAATTGTATTGTTTTTTGGAATTGGGTAGTCTAGGGCTTAAATCTAGCTAGTTTCAGGCAAATCTGTATGAAGGTCAAGCAATGTCATGAGGAGTTTTCTTATTCCTTTTCCCAGTTATGCTCACCTGGGTTGACTCCATTCTGCAGACAGTTTCTCTGTAAAGCTGGGGAACGTGTCACAGAGCGATGCTACATGATCCTAATTTAAAACCTAAGAAGGAGACAAATTCTCCTCCATTTTTGGATCAGATGTCTTCCTGGAACTGATCCTTGTTGCCAGGAAGATGGATGGAATACACTGAGGATGATGATGGGCTGGGGGAGTGTCTTGAGATGGAATGGGGAAGTGGAATGAACAGGTAGACTTACCTGGAGAAGGCAAAGGGAGCAGAGAGGAGAAAATACAATAACAGCAGGCAGATGGTGATCTTTCAGACTTAAGTTTTGAATAGATTAGTACTTTTATTTGATCTGAAGAATTCAGGAGAGCCATGTGCTTGGAATGAAAGAATATTTTCAAGTAGAATTTTCAACTGAGTCATAATTGGGGTGGGAGTTAAGAACCTACATTAATAATTGCTATGGGGAAGAGCAGGAGAAACTAATTTAAAAAGCATACTGTGATTCTGAAATAGCCATATGAAGGGAGAGTGGGAAGAAAGTGTGTCCAGAGGTTGTGGTATTAGAAAGAATTTCTAACATCTCATCTTTGAGAAGTAGCTTGCAGAGGGTAAGAATATTCTTCAGGGATTAGAAATGGGGCTGAGGACATAGTATTTTTGCCCAAAGTCCCAATCATAGAACTGTTTTCCTGTCATGTCACTAATCTTAATTATACCAAACAGACATTTTTCACCTTCCATCTGTTTGAAAGTATGAGAATGAACTTTTAAAAAAATATATGGTTCCTGGCTTATTTTGTCTCATATAGATGCTTTAGGTACACACACATGTGGCAGAAATATCTCAGAACTAACCTTTCCTGACAGCTCTTAACTTGATGGACTAATCCCTATAGTGGCTGTTATGCAGAACTTGCCATTTGCAAGGCATGAGTGGTTTGCTAAATAATGTTAGCTCTGAGAAGTATGGATTATCTGTCAACTACTGCCTTTTGGGGGAAGTTACAGGAGAGGAAGAACTTAGTACTCTTATTACATATATATTTCAAAAACAAATGCCCTATGCTGATTGCTGAAACACAAGATTCTATTTGTCTTGGTGTCCAAGTTGTATCTTCAGACTTTGAATATGGAGTCTTAACATAAACAGACTCAAATGTAAACCAGTGATTTTTGTAAGATATCTTGAGTAGTTGTCAGCAAATTATGAGCAATTGTGAATATTCAACAAGCAATGTGGTATCGTGATTGTAAAAGACACAAAATGGTCCTTGGGAACAATCAATCCATAGTATTTGAAAATATCTTCAGTGATAAAGACTTTTTATTAATAATACTTTACTAATAAGCATTTAAATTTGCTTTTTGATATAAAAAATATGAGCTAAATATACTTATAAAATGCATTAAGTTAATCTTTCCACAATTAAATTACCAAATCACATGTGACCATGGGCATAAAATTTGTTTCCTATAGTAAATGCTTTTTGTATAGTTTTCCATATGTAGGGTATTAGCCCCACCACGAATGGAGGGGGTGTAATGCACAGAGTTAACAGCAACTCTATTCAAGAGTACCAACTCTGCGACTAATCGTGAGATCTTTGGCATATTACTTAACTTTTTGAAGGGCCTTGATTTTGTTGCTAAGTAAAAATATAATATATGTTGCCTATAAACCATCATCTGAAATATTCATGGCTAGGAGACTGGAATTCAAACTATTTTGTTTTAGAAAGGCAACATAGTACATATGAGGTATGTCCGGAAAGTATCCAGCCACATCGTATGAAAAACAGACATTTATTGATGAAGATACAATGACACCACAGTTCCCTTCAAAGTAGACATGTTGGGACCCGGCACAGTTCTTCCAGCATCTTCTCCACTGTTCAAAACACTCCGCAAAATCCTTTATTGGAATTCCCATCAGCTGCCCTGTCGTATTTTCCCAAATCTCATTGACTGTTTGAAATTTCTTCCCTTTCAAAGGTGATTTTAGCTTTGGGAAAAGCCAGAAGTCCCAGGGCTCCAAATCTGGGCTGTAGAGGGTCTTAGTCACCTGGGTGATTTGATGTTTTACCAAAAATTCTTCATGAGATGGGATGTACACATGAGCGTGTTGTCATGATGAAGCTGCCAATCACCAGTTGCCCATAGCTGCGGCCATTTTCATTGTATTGCATCTCTCAACTGATGAAGATCATTGAGGTAGTACTCCTTACTAATTGTTTGGCCTGGAGGGGCATACTCATGATGGGCAACACCTTCCCAATCAAAAAACACAGTGAAGGTGGTCTTGATCTTGCTGCATTTTTGCCACACCTTCTTCGGGCATGGAGAACTAGGAGACTTCCTAGGATGACTGGGCCTTCATTTCCAGATCACAGCCATAGACCCATGATTCACCTCTGGTTATGATCTTCTTGAGGAAGTCTGGTTCATTGGTAGCAGTCTGAATGAAATCATTAGAAAATGAAGCATGATGTTCCTTTTGTCTAGTAGGGGAGCCAAGGAACAAAATTTTCCATGACATGTTTCATGCCAAAATCCCGCATCTAAATCTCAGACACAGTAGTTTTGAAATCCCCAGATCAGCTTCTAGTTCTCGCACTGTCAGTCACCAATCTTTGTCGATTGCAGTCCATACACGTTCAATATTCTCAGGTGTTTTGCTTGCTGCAGGCCTTCTAGAATGCAGATTAATTTCAATAGATTCTCTACCATCTTTGAAGAGTTAGTGCCACACTTTTATTGCACTGCAGTCACTGCATCATCCCCCAAAACCTTCTGAGTCATTGGAATAGTTTCCACAGAGGAATGTTCAAGCTTAAAGCAAAATTTAATGCAGATCCATTGCTGTACTCACTCAGTCATTTTGAATGCAACAGCCACACACATGCTTACTCAATGGCATCTACCACTCCCACTGACTAGTACAGTGAAGTCATCATTGTTCACACATGGACATTCCAGTCCACTTACCTTGGCTGCCAGGTTACATCGATGTTGTGCAAACCACTCTTGTTATATTAACAGTGGCTGGAATTTCCCTGGACGGACCTTGTATACTGATTTTTATTTTTATTTTTAATTTTAAGTTTATTGTATTTTTTCCCAATTACCATTTAGTCCTCTTATACCACATTCTCCAGCAATCACCACATTTTTGTCCACATCTATGAGTCCTTTTTTTTTTCAACTCAAATCCTCCATCCCCTCACCTTACCCTGACTAGCTGTCATCCTGCTCTCCATCTACAGTCTCTCCTCATTTTCCTTGTTAGTTTAGTTTATTCATTAGATCCCACGTATGAGTGATATCATATATTTGTTGTTCTCTGACTGGCTTAATTCACTTAGCATAACATTCTGGCCTGGCTTATCCATACTGCTCCAAAGAGTAAAATTTTCTTCTTTTTTTGACTGAGTAGTATCCCATTGTTCAGAGAAGGAAAACTCTGACTCCAAAAAACCTCCGCTGCCTTGCGGCATACCTCTTCAGGGGAAAAGCTAAGGGAGTAAACCCTGACAGAAAATCCGGAGCCGGAGTCCCTAAGGCGGTTTGATGTTGTAGTCAACACCGGCAACTCCTGCGGCGCACCTGAAGCCAAGCTGTATTGACTCCGTCTTTCCCTTGGATCCTTCAGCTGCGAAGAGAGGGGGGGTCTGCTGCATGGGCAACAGCAGACCCTCCATATCACCCTGCCCAGGCTCTGTAGCTTCAGCGTCATCGCAAGATGTCGATTCAACACGGGAGGAGACAGATACCGTGTCACTCCCGAGTCGGACTGCACAGCCATTCTCGGCGGTGCAGATAGACTCTTAAGAAGCTACACCATCGTCTCTCGAGACGGACGGCTGCCGACGACGAGTATCCCATTGTGTAAATGTCCCATTATTGTTTTATCCACTCATTTACTGATGGACACTTGGGCTGCTTCCATATCTTGGCTATTGTAAATAATGCTGCAGTGAACATAGGGGTGCTTATGTTCTTTCAAATTAGTTTCGGGTTCCTTTGGATATATTTCCAGAGGTAGGATCTCTGGGTTAAAAGGCAGATTCACTGTATTAGAACAATAAAATATTCAATAAAAAAGGCAGATCCATTTTTAATTTTTTGAGGTACCTCTCTACCAGCCTGCATTCCCACCAACAGTGCAAAAGGGACCCCTTTCTCCACATGCTTGCCAGAACTTCTTGATTTATTGATGATGGTCATTCTGACAGGTGTGAGATGGTATCTCATTGTGGTTTTAATTTACTTTTCTCTGATGATTAGTGATGTTGAGCATTTTTTCATATGTCTATTTGCCATCTGTGTGTGCTTTTCCTAGTTTTTAATTGGGTTGTTTCTTTGGTGTTGAGTTCTGTAAGTTCTTTAAAAAAATTGAATATTAACTTCTCAGATGTATCAGTGAATATGTTCTCCCATTCTGTGGGCTCTCTTTTTATTTTGTTGATGTTTTCCTTTGCAGTGCAAAACCTTTTTAGTTTGATGTAGTCCCACTTGTTTATTTTTCTTTTTTTCCCCTTACCTGGGGAAATATATCCAATAAAATATTGCTACAAGCAATGTCCAAGAATTTGCTGCCTATGTTTTCTCCTAAGACTTTTATGGCATTGGGTCTAACATTTAAGTCTATGATCCATTTTGAATTTATTCTTGTGTGTGGTGTAAGAAGGTGGTCTAGTTTCATTTTTCTGCCCATTATCTGTCCAATTTTCCCAAACCATTTATTGAATAAACTATCTTTAGCCCATTGTGTGTGCTTGCTTCCTCTGTCAAATATTGATCGACTAGAAAGGTGTGGGTTTATTTCTGGGATCTCTATTCCATTGATCTATGTATCTGTTTTTAGGGCAGTACCATGCTGTTTTGATTACTATGACCTTATAGTATGGTTTCATATTAGATAGTGGGAGTCCTCCAACTTTGTCCTTCTTTCTCAGGATTGTTGTTGCTATGATGTCATTGGCAAATAATGGCAGTTTTACTTCTTCCTTTCCAATTTGAATGCATGCCTTTTATTTCTTCTTGTGTAACTGCTATGGCTAGGACTTCTAATACTGTTGAATAAGAGGTAGGAGTGGACATCCTTGCCTTGTTTCTGATCTTAAGGGGAACACTTGTAGTTTTTCTCGTTGAGTATGACGTTGGCAGTGGGTTTGTCATATATGGCCTTTATTATGTTTAGGTATATTCCCTCTAATACCACATTTCTGAGTTTGAATCATAAATGGGTGCTGGAAAATGCTTTTTCTGCATCTATTTATAGGATCATGTGGTTTTTATCCTTCATGTTGTTTATGTAGTGAAGCACATTTAGATTTGTGAGTGTTGTAGCAAGCTTGCATTCCCAGAATGAATCCCACTTGATCATCATATATAATTTTTTTTATGCATTGCTGTATTCGGTTAGCTAATATTTTGTTGAGAATATCAGCAACTATGTTCATCAGAGATATTGGCCTATAATTTTTTCTTTGTAGTGTCTTTATCTGATTTTGGAATTAGGATAATGCTGGCCTTGTTAAATGAGTTTAAGAACCTTACCTCATCTTGAATTTTATGAAATAGTTTGAGAAGGAAAGGTTTTAGCTCTCCCAATGTTTGGTAAAATTCACCTGTGAAGCTATCTGGTCCAGGGTTTTGTTTGTTGTGAGTTTTTTGATTACCGTTTCAATTTCACTAGGTGTAATCTGTCTATTGAGTCTCTGATTCTTCCTTAGTTTTGGGATTGTATGTTTTTAGAAATTTTTCCATTTTATCCTGATTGTTGTTGTTGGCACATAGTTGTTCATAATCTTTTCTTACAATCCTTTGTGTTTCTTTGCTGTCAGTTGTTATTTCTCCTCTTTCATTTCTAATTATATTTGGGTCTTCTCTCTTTTTTTCTTAATGAGTCTCGTTAAAGGTCTGTCAATCTTGTTTATTAAAAGAATCAGCTCTTGGATTCATTGATCTTTTGTATCACCTTTTTTAGACTCTATTTCATTTATTTCTGCTCTGATCTTTATTATTGCCTTCCTTCTACCCACTTTGGGCTTTGTTTGTTGTATTTTTTTCAAGTTCCTTTAAGTGTAACATTAGTTTATTTGAGCTTTTTCTTGTTTTTCCTTTTTCCAGATAGGCTTGTAATGCTATAAATTTGCCTCTCAGGATTGCTTTCCCAGTATTCCACAGATTTGGACTGTGTCCTAGTTTTCATTTGTTTGCAGATATCTTTTGATTTCTTCCTTGATCTTGTTGTTAACCCATTCATTCTTTAATAACACGTTAGCTTCCATGTCTTTGTGTTTTTCAGTGTTCTTCTTGTGATTGGTTTCCAGTTTTATAGCATTGTGGTCAAAGATGCTTGATGTAATTTGAATCTTCCTAAATTTATTGAAACTTGTTTTGTGTCCTAACATGTGGTCTATCCTAGAAAATGTTCTATGAGCACTTGAAAAGTATGTATATTCTGCTACTTTGGGGTGAAATTCTCTGAATATCAGTTAAATCCATTTGATCTACTGTGTCATTTAAGGCTACTCTCCCTTGATTTTTTGTCTGGCAGATCTATTCATTGAAGTCAATGGGGGCTTAAAATCGCTGACTGACTATATTTCTGTTGACCTCTCCTTTTATGTCTATCAAGATTTGCTTCACATATTTGCTCCTATGTTGGGAGTGTAAATGTTTACTAGGGTTGTATCCTATCGCTGAATTGTCCCTTTATTATTACGCAGTGTCCTTCTTTGCCTCTTACTATACTTGGTTTTAAAGTCTATTTCCTCAGATATAAGTACAGTTGTCCCCTGTATAACACGGTACTTCTATAACATTGTTTTGCTCTAACACGATATCACTGCAGGAGATATCCAAGAATTGCTGGTAGAGGAAGAAACTAATGAAGCAATTTTGGTGGAAATGACATCTGGAATGTGCCAAGATAACTTAGGGGACGATAGCACTCATGAAAACAAAGAAGTTAAACAGTTTACTCAAAAAAGAGTAAAGGCCTAGACTTAGCCAAACAGTCATAGTTCTTAAATGAAGATCCTTGCACTGAAAGGAGCACAAAGTTTAAGAGAGAACTTCCAAAGTACTTAGCGCCATATAACAAAATTTATAAAGCTCTCTCAGCTAAAACCAAGCAATCTAAAATAACAGATTTTTTGCAAAAAGTAGAGCATAGAAATCAAGAAAATGCTGAAGAAAGTTCAGAGGATGAGGATATCTTGTCAAAAAGAAAATGCATTCGGTTAGTGAAACTTAGTAGTAATGATGAAGAAAACATTACTTAATTCATATTAATATGTAATATAAGGTTGGTGCAAAAATAATGTCCAATTTCAAGGTCTATTTTAAAAATGAAAAAGGCATTATGAAAATATTTATTCATTAACATAACCTCCTTTCCTTTCTAGAACCTCATTCTATCTGTCAACTAGCTTATAAATGCCACGCTTGTAAAATTCTTTGTTTTGAAGCAAAATATGAATCCATTTCATTTTCAACCTCTTCTCTTGATGTCAACCTAAGACCATCAAAATGGTCTGTAGTTCCCGAAACAAGTGATAATCAGAAGGAGCAAGGTCAGGAGAATATGGAGGGATAAAGCAATATTTCCCCATAAAACTCTTTCAAGATTTTTGGTGAGTCGAGCTGTGTGAGGACGAGCATTATTGTGATGGAAGATGACACCCTTTCTGTTGACTAAGGAGGGTCGCTTTTGGTTCAAACCTGCTTTCAAACAATGAAGTTGTTCACAGTGAAGATTAGCAGTAATTGTCTTACTGCTGTCTAACAGTTCATAATGGACAATTCCTTCCATATCCCACCATATACTCAACATGATCTTTGGATGAAGTCCTCCTCTTGGTTGTTGAACTCTTCTTCCTCCTTGACTGATCCATGATTGGTGGCATTGGATGAAGTCCTCCTCTTGGTTGTTGAACTCTTCTTTCTCCTTGACTGATCCATGATTGGTGGCATTTAATGTTATGGTAAAGGATCCACTTCTCAGCACCTGTAACAAGCCTACCTAAAAATGGTGCCTGAAGGTGTCGCAAAAGCAATGATTCACAACAAGCAACACGCTGTTGCAGATTCTCTGGAGACAGTTTGTGTGCGACCCATTTTCCATCGACTGAAACCTTTCTGATCCTTTTCAGTTGGCGTAGCACGGTTGCATGGGCTACGTTAAATTGTTCTCCAAGTCCCCTAGAGGTAATGGTGGGGTTTTCTGTGACAACAGCTTCCAACACTTCGGAATCAAGTTTTTTTAGGACGACCTTCTCTTGGATGGTTTTCAAACTGAAATCCCCACTTCAGAAAGGGAAAACCACCTCCTGCAACTTCTTTCAGTCACTGTATCGTCCCCCTAAGCGCTCTGAATAGACTTTGCTGCTGTACTTGCATTGGCACTTTTATGAAACTCATAGAGTAAAACATTTCTAATGTGGTCTTTAGAAGGGAATAAAAAAAATAAGGTATAGTCACTGTGACATCAAAAAATTATAAGAGGCACAAATTTAATAAATACTATCTAAAACTTTTTAAAAAAGTCGGGACATTACTTTTGCATGAACCGGATATTTTTGATGAAAATTGCTTTAATAAAGATTTCTTATTAATTGTAAAAATATAATAGTATGCTTTTTAAATTTTTGGAACCTAAACCCCCTTTTTGTACTAGTCTTTGTTTTGTATAACACGGATTCACCTAACACGGCATTTGTTAGGAACCTAACAACTGTGTTATATGGGGTTTATCTGTACTGCTATCCCAGAGTTTTTCCCTTTCAACTTGCATGAAATATATATATATATATTTACTTTTAGTCTGTCTATATTTTTCAATGAGATGGGTCTCTTGGAGGCAGCATATTTATGGGTCTTATTTTCTTATCCATTCAGCTATCCTATGTCTTTGGGTTGGAGCATTTAAGCCACTTACATTTAAGGTGATTATTGACAGATATGTATGCAGTGTCATTTTATTGTTATACTGTTTTTCTTTCTTTTTTTCTTCTTAAATCAAGCCCTTTACCCCTTAACATACGTTGCAGTACTGGTTTAGTCTTAATAAATTCCTTTAGTTTTTTCTTATCTGGGGAGCTCCTTATTTCTCCTTTGATTTTAAATGATAGCCTTGCTGGGTAAAGTAGCTTGGTTGTAGGTCCTTGCTTTCCATCACCTTGCGTATTTCATGCCACTCCCTTCTGGCCTGAAATGTTTCTGTTGAGAAATTAGATGACAGTGTAATTGGTGTTCCCTTGTAGATAATTACCTGCTTTTCTCTTGCAGCTTTTAGGATTCTCTCCTTGTCGTTAAGCCTTGTAATTTTAATTATTATGTGTCTCAGTGTAGGCCTCCTTGGGTGCAACTTATTTGGGACTCTCAGATTCCTTGACTTGTGTCTTTTTCCTTCACCAGGTTAGGGAACTTTTCAATTATTACTTCAAATAGGTTCTCAATCCCTTGTTGGTTCTCTTCTTTTTCTGGTATTCCTGTGATGTGGACGTTGTTATGCTTCATGTTGTCCAGTGTTTCTTAAGCTCTCATTAAATTTTTTTTTTTTTCCTTTTTGCTGCCCTGCCTGTGTATTTTCTTCTACCTTGTGTTCCAAAACAAACTTGATCCTCTGCTTCACCTAATCTGTTTATTCCTTCCAGTGTATTATTTCAGATATTGCATTCTTTATTTCTGACTGGCTCTTTTTTATGGTTTCTATGTCTTCGTTCATGCTATTGAGAATCCTTATAATCATTACTCTAAACCAGCGGTTCTCAACCTGTAGGTCACAACCTCTTTGGGGGTCGAACGACCCTTTCACAGGGGTCGCCTAAAGACCATCAGAAAACACATACATAATTACATATTGTTTTTGTGATTAATCACTATGCTTTAATTATGTTCAATTTGTAACAATGAAAATACATCCTGCATATCAGATATTTACATTACGATTCAAAAACAGTAACAAAACTAGTTATGAAGTAGCAGCAAAAATAATTTTATGGTTGGGGGTCACCACAACATGAGGAACTGTATTAAAGGGTCACGGCATTAGGAAGGTTGAGAACCACTGCTCTAAACTATCTGATAAGTTGCTTGCCTCCATTTTATCTAGTTCTTCTGGAGAATTCTCGTTCTTTCATTTGGGATCTCTTTGTCCTCTCTTAGCAGCTGCTTTGTATTTTCAGCCTTAGTTGTTAAACTGATCAATAATATAGCCTCTAGCTGTAATCAGTAGCCTGGCTTAACCCCACAAGGTGGGGCAGAGTAACTCCTGTGGATTGGGCTGTTGCTGCCCCTCAGGGTAATGCCACTTGGAGAGGAGTGCTCTGCCTGATAAAGATAGCTTCTGCAGTATGAAGAATGACTCAGCACAGGGATTCTAGCAGCTGTTCCTCCAGGTTTCTCTCCAGAGCCAACAACCTGATTCTCCAAATGTCCATAGTCACTCTGCTATCCCTTTGCTGGAGCCCAGGGTAAGTGGCCCCAAATGAGTTTGTGTGTTGGCCGTTTAAGAGGCTCGCTGCATCTCCAGCCATCTCTCCCTGGCAGACAGAAACCCTGCTGCTTTTCACAGGTGGATGTTATCCAGGCTTGTTTCCATCTCTGGTGCTATACGCTGGGGAGCCCAGCTTGAGGTTTTGACCCCACACCACTCAAGGGGAACTGCCTGAATGCTTGAAATATCGCTCCGGAACTTTATCTGCCACCCATAGAAGCCCAGCCAGCCCTCTTGTGCCTCCTCTGCACTCCCTACCAGTCTCATTGTGGTGAAGTGGCTTCTTCTGTCTGTCCTTGGTTATAGGGCTTCTCTCAAGCTAGTGTTCAGCTGGTTATCGTTGTATACTGTTATTATATATCATCAGCAGTGGGGTCTAGGGCAATACCTGATAATCAAACAGTAACATTTCTGTAGTAAAATCTATGAATGCTTTGATGGGATAGTCCCTAGGTCAGATAAAAGTAAAAGTGCATATAACCCAGTATTTGTTGTATTCAGACGATAAACAAGTCAAGCAAAGCTGCTGAACAGGGCTATATATTTAAGTTGTAGCTCTATGTACTTTCTATAGCAAAAGGAATAATTAAAATGCATTCTCATCATCATTAAGGAAACTATGGATTATTTTCAGACTTGGTTCTAGTGCCACGTATCTAGATCTAATATGAAATACAAATCTATAAAATTCACATTTTATATAAAATACTTCAAAGTGTGTAAGGGATAGTAATGAGACACAAGAGCAAATATTATAAAATCTAGGACTTTAATATACTAAGTAGCATGGAACAGTATTAGTATTTTGTTCATGAAGACTATTTAAATAATATTTACAACAACTTTATGGAAACACATATGTACATCTGTACATCAAAGTATTTTTGCAAAGAAAAGTCATATATATGATTAAAATAATGTAAGACCAAATACATCCTGGGCCATAATTTTATCACTTCTGAATTCTTATTTACAAAAAATAGTATAAGGATTATTTAGCTCACTATTGTTTTCTAAAATATCCTAGTCAACCTGTTACAGAATAACAAAAATAAGCTACCACCATACTGACTTAGGGATTACAAAAGGTAACAAATATTTTAGAAACTTACAACATAACCTTCTGTTAAAAATTTTTATTTGCTTAGAATACAAAAGAATAAAAGTGGAAGAATTTCATTTTCTGCTTGCTGAAATATTATGGTAAACCTAGTTTTAAGATGGTCTTTAAAAATTTTAAATAAGGTTCTGTAAGGTCACTGGTAACAAATGCTTTTAAAAGCAGAGTTGTCCGCTTCATTTCTCTTGATTTTGAAGAGACTTATCTTAGATTTCCTTTTGAAATACTTCTTCCAAACTTTCTGACTATGTTTGGCTTTACCTGATGGATGCTTCTTTTATATTCTAGAGAAGAAATAAGAAAATGCATCAATATGATAAAAGCATCATTCAAAAAAAATTTTCACCATTCATTCTTTAGAAATCCATTTCTCCCATGTTTCAAACTGAAGTTGGGATGCATGCATGTGTGCTCACACATGTGCACATACATAACTGCAGATTAACGTTGGTTCTTGAACTAATGAGAAATTAATTCTACAAGCACTGTTCTTCTTTTTTGCATTATGAATTTTTCTCATTCTGTGGATTGTTTCCTAGGGCTTTTTAAACTTCCATATTTTTCCAGTTTAGAAGTATCATTGAATTTAGTACTTCCTAAAGTGCTGATCCTGATCCCACGGCCCTTTTACCACCACCTTCCAAATGGGACCTATCGCCGCCCTGTCTCCTGGTACTTCATCAGCCTATACTGCGACTCTCCACTTGACCAAGTGTCACAACAGGGTGCCATCAACCTTTTTAAGGACTGGTCTAATCATCCATTTTCTTGGTCATATTAAGTTTAAGTTTTAGGGGCACATACTCTCTTGACACTCTCTTATTTCTCAACTGCTCAGTTAACAGTAGTTATCTTCTTTTCTACTTATGCTCCTTTGTTTTTTATTTGTACAATGTTAGAGAACTCAGTTGAATACATTCTAAGGAAGCCAGTTCCAATTCTCTTACTTTTCCAGTAATTCCTGATGTGTATTAAGGTCTTGCTTGGATATCCTAATGTACCCAAATTATTACCTTCCCTAAATTAGTCTCTTCCTAAGTGCTCTATTATCCTTAACAACACAACCTGTTTTACTTAGCTTTAGCTCTTCTTTCCTCTTTGGCAAGCACTGTAGTTTAGTATCATCTCCTATGT
This sequence comes from Furipterus horrens, assembly GCF_987537825.1. Lineage (NCBI taxonomy): Eukaryota > Metazoa > Chordata > Mammalia > Chiroptera > Furipteridae > Furipterus > Furipterus horrens. The sequence continues at coordinate 25,814,706 of NW_028327172.1, read as the reverse complement.
TTCCTCCATTCATCTCTATACATGAGATATTTGGAGTGTTTTATACTAATACAGTAGTCCCTCTCTATATCACAATTCACTTATCATGACCTCACTGTATTACGGGATTTAAAAAAATATTATATTTAATTATTTATCGCGGATTATTCGCTATATCGCAGGATTTTGTGGTACTGTACACGTGTGTTGTTAAAGTTACATAGGTTTAAGAGTGTAGACTAAATATAAGGTTCCTACTTCGCGGGGGGGTCTAGAACATAATGCCCATGATAAGTGAGGGAATACTGCATTAGAAAATAAGCATATTTAAAAAACCAAATCTTTCTTATTTAGAATGATCATAAACTTATTATGCTGTAGAATTATGACTTCCTAAAGTATTTTTTCAGGTGACCCACGGGGCAGTACATACTTATACCAACTGCATGCGTACATTGTTAAGTATTATTAAATATAGCGTGTTAAACCAAATCACAGTAAATTTTATTTTCCAGGACTTTACTGAGTCTTAAATTTGCACAAAAAATATTTCCACTGAGGTTAAGTTAAACAACTGCCACTGGCTACCACAATAAGTATTTATCAGTACAGTCTGGCAAAGCCATTGAGACATTTTATATTACTGTAATGCAGGAACATCGGCAGAAAACAAGTAACAATAGTTCTCATGTTTTTTTAGACACATTCATGATCTCATGAAACCCCTTTAAATTCCAAGTGCTATAATTTTAAGTTCTTTTTTTTTCTTCTTCTTTTTTTTAATTTTATTTTTTGGTTTTTCAATTACAGTTGTCCCATTTTCCCCCCCATTGCTCCTCCCCACCAAGCCCACCCCTTCTCCCACAATCATATCCCTCCCCGTTGTCCATGTCCATGAGTCATTTATACACGTTTCTTGACTAAATCCCTCCCTTACTTATCCCCCTTCTCTCCCTCCCCCCTTCCCCCTATTGACTGCTATTCTGCTCTTTGTTCTATTTAGTTCCTTTGTTTGTGTTGTTCTTTAGTTTCCTGTATTAGGTGATATCATATGGTATTCTGATTTTAAGTTCTTTCAGAAAAGAAACCAGACAAAAACCTTAATGACTCCTGTATTCATTACAGAACGTAGCATCTAGTGAATGTGTGGTAAATAAATATTTTCTGAATGAAATCTTAGGCACTATAGTGCCAAAGAAACAGAAGTCTGGACACCAAAGTCTAGAAACCGGTTGGCCTTCATACACCTCTAGATTTACTGAAGATGTGGTTGTGCTGAACTGAGAGTAGTCACCCCAACAGTATCTTTCTCCACTTGTTAATGGGAGTTACAATGTGATGATAACTCTGTACAGAATGAAGCCTGGCTATAACTGCATAAATGAGTCAGAGGCCAGATTATTAAAAATAGGCTAATAAAAAAAATCTCAAGTAGATATAGTTCATCTGCAAAATATATTTAATCACTAACATGTTAAATATTACATTTATCTAATTATTTCAATGATTAGTTAAATTATTTACCAATTCTTCTGCCATGTGAAGCAGTATAGATAACAAAAGGGGTGCAGAATATAGCGTTAGGAGATGCAGTTCTGAGTTATGGCTCCACTGTGATGTATCTGTGTGGTCTTAGGGAAGTGTTTTCTATTTTGGGTCTTAAGTTTTCTTACCTGTAACATGGATAATGACACTTACCATGTAATAAAGGTGATGAGTAGATAAAAGGAGATTCTTATAAAAACACTATAAAAATGTAAAGTACTACATATGTGTTAGGTAACCATATTTTAAAATATTAAAGAGCTCAGACATACCCACTGCTGGTCCATTTTCTTGTAAGTGCTTATCACTTGAATTATCTTGTCGAACACGTTTGGCAAATCCAGAATTTTCCTCAGCAGTTAACAAAGTATTTGATGCAGAACTTGAGAGGAAAATTTATTTTAGTTAATTAAGCATGTTTTATAGTTCTAAGTTCTAATTCATAGTCTTACATGCAATAAACACTAAAGAAAAAGTAAAATACTAAACTATTAAGTTGTAAAATTCCATAGGAGCAACTGGAGGTACTAAATACATTTTTGGCCCATAGGGAAATTTAACTCTATATGATTTTCATAATGCTTACTCAAAACCTGTGATTTTGATTGTGGGTGTATGTAATAATTCTGTTAGCAGAACATTTCCAGGGGCTCTGCTGGAATACCAGCAAGCACTGCTATGCAAAGTGCAGCGATAAGGAGCACACTGCAATAGGTGAAAGACTAGGCCCATACTACAAATTTGGAGCAAGAACCCTGATCTGGGGAATATAAACAAGTGAGGTTGTTTGGAAACCTTGTTTTTAACTCAAAACACTGTAAGAGCCTGAGAATGTCTCTGATTATTACAATTATAGAAACTGAAATGAAAAGAATGATCTGTTTTCATTTGTTTAACTTTCAAAATTTATATCAATCTCACATTTTAATGGATCAAATTTTAACTTGATTTGAACTGACATATTAAACACCTATAATGGCTTCATGTGGCAGTACACACAAATAAATAAGGTACAAATAACTCCTGTCCTGAAAACTTATATAATGGATATATGGTGGGGAGGGAGGAAGATAATACAAATACATAAAATAAAACAAGGCAGAGTAAAAAACAGTGCCACAGGGTTTCAAACTGTAAGAAGCTGTAGGTTCCTGAGTTTAGAAGAGAAAAGAAACACAAAGTATTTTGTGGATGAGATGAGTTTAATTTGGGTCTGGAAAAAGAGCAATCCAAACCTTTGAAGCCCTAAAGAGGATTACGTTTTTAAAAAATTAACTGATTCAAATAAGCTAATTTTAGGAAAGTTCTGGCTTAAAGATATATATACCATTTTACAAGTTGTTACTAATTTGATAGTCAGTTAGAAATTACAATTGGAGGCTTCCCTTTTATGGCAACAATTTGCTTTTCTGGCAATCCTATCCATGTGGTAAACTGAAGTGGGTGTATGTTTATAGAACAGGGAGAAGATGGGTTAGTTGTATGCTCATTTAAAGTAGTCAGAAATGGCAATTTAATATAACAGCAAAGAAAAATAGGCAGAAGCACACTGAATGCTGGGAAAAATAACTCAACCCACGTGCCTCATTTTTTTAAAAGCCTTTAAGAGATGATTATAGTGTTCCTAATAGTGATTTTGCCAATTTCATTCAAGAATCCAAATGATATCTATCCAAAATGGTTACAGAGAAGTACTAGTTTTTTGAAAGTAAGCAAATTCAGTTGTAGAAATTCTCTATTCCTAAATGGTGTTAAATAAACTAGGTTACTATAATTCTGTAAAAGGATATTAAACACCCTTTTCTGATACTATGTACATAAGTTGTTTAAGGCAAAAATTCTTTTTTTTTGGTCATTTGGTGATTTTATTTCAAGTACAAAGACCAATGGCATTGGTTCATTTTGATAGTGCTATGTTTCCTTACAATTTATCTTATAATCACCTTTATTATTTTATGGTATGATTCTTCACTATGGTTAGTGTTAGAACCTTTGTTTTTACTCACAGATTTTTACTTGAAAAATTAAGGTTTTGAATAAATCTATCAATAAAATTCATATTTCTAGGAATGAAATCAAAGCCCAATAATATTCGTTGTATATTTATGTATAAGTAAAATACACTAAAACATTTTTAGGATTAGGTAAAACAGTCCACGGTAAAATGTTTAACATTTATGTTAGATCATTAAAAAAAGCAAAAACAAAAAAATCCTTAAAATCAGTATGACTCCAAATTCAAAGTATGTTAGAAACTATATTAAGAAGAAAGCTAAAGATTCTTCTAGTTGTGTGCCTAATATACTTCCATAACTATTAATAATAGTTAGGATTTAAATTTCTGTTCCCTTATATGGGCAGAATGCTACTACTTAATAAACATAATGCATCCCATATTTTTTCAGCTGATATAATTTCTAGCTGAAATCATTAGACATTTTTCAAAATAAACTAAAAATGTATGGCAAGGTGTGAAACTATTTCCAGGTGTAAGAAAGACTGTGAAACAAACAAAACCAATCAAATAAATACAAAGCAACAAAACCCCAAAACTGTAATATAATTTATAAGTAAAATTCTATGTAGGTATATACTGTATTTGTATCTTTGGTAGACTGATTTAGTTAAAACAGTCTGCTATAGGCCCTGGCTGGGCAGCTTGGTTAGAACGTCATCCCTATGTGCCAGGGTTGTGGTTTTGATCCCTGGTCAGGGTACATACAAGAATCAACTAGTGAATGCATCAATAAGTGGATTAATAGATGTTTCTCTCCCCACCCCTCCTCTCTCTTTTTAAAAATCAATAAAAAAGTCTGCTACAGTGATACCGAATAAATTGAAATAATTAAAAATCTCATATTCTTAATTTAGCTAGTAACTAAAATATAAAGGCTGGTAGACTTTTTAAATACAGTGTTTTTGAACTATAATATATCTTTTTAAGAGAGGAAAACTGATACCAAGGAAATAAAATAACTATATACCTGGAGCCTTCTCTTCTTCACTTAAAAAAACCATATCAGAACATAAACACACCTAAACATGTACATAAAACTGCTAAGTGGAAAATACCAGAGTTACTTTCAAGTTCATGTAGATTTAATTGGGAAAGGAAAATTTAAAAAAAGTAATTATGTACATTTCTAACATTAATCTCTTTTAACCATAGTTAATGGCAGGATCTAATTATTGGTACCAGAGGGAATGTAATAGAGCAATTAATAGACTATGAAAAATCCTACTTTCTTTATATGTCCTTTAATATTACTTCACAATATTAGTTGCTCATGTGAAAGCCTTTTAACTCATCTAAAACCACTACAAACATACATTTACCTACCTGGACATTTGATTTTGACAATGACTATGTTTACACTTAAAAATTATTATTAGCTATAAACTTTTGCTGTATCTTCGTTAACACACCAGAGAATACTACCAGTGAAGAACCAGAAGAGTAACCGATGTTAATTAATTGAAAGAGTAACACAATGGACACAATGAAAATTAGAGACGAGATGGATGACACAGATGACGGTGACCAATTTCCATGCATGCGCCAGGCAAACTGTGCAATCAAATTTGTGCCATCGCAAAATACAAAATTTTAAATGTCATGAACAGTCACAGATATTTGGAAGAAAAATCAGTCAAGAATTTTTATTGTACACATTACAAAGGTCTGTTGTATTTTGGTTGGAGGAGAAAGGACAGACGCTAAGTGCACCTATGAGATGACACTCTCATGTGGCATAAATAAATGTGCTATTTGTAAATTTGTTTATACTAGCTCAGACGAGACAAGTCTATGGAGAAAATGAGAAACTTCAAAAGATTTAACTCAAGATCTTACACTCTCTTCTACATAATCCCATGTCAGAAAAAGGGGGTTAGGGGGAGCAAGTCAGATCCATTTTACAATATAACCATTTTCTATATCTCATCACTGCATTTAATGTTACAGGATACAAAGACTGTGTATAATAGACTTCATGTCATATAACAGTATATTTACGATTTTTCTGTTGTCTTTCTTTGATTTTCAGTTGTTTTATTGTTATGTACCTAGATGTATTTCTCTTTATACTACTGCTGCTTGTGGTTTGCAGTGCTTCTTGAATTTGTGATTTATCCTTTGTCAGTTTAAAAAAATTATTAGCCAACACCCTCAAATACTGGTTTACTCCATTCGTTTTCTCATTTCTTTCTGGGACTCAAAATACATATATGTGGATACATATTTCTTTTTAATTGTGTCCCATATTTTTCACTGTGCTTCATATTTCTCTTTCAGTCTTCTCCATATTTTCTTTTTATCCTTTTTCGCATGGGTTTGGATATTTTTGTATCCACCTATCTTCTAGTTCACTTAACTGTTTTCTGCTGTGCCCAATCTGTTAAAACAATTTAGTGAGTTCTTAATTTTAGTAAATTCTATTTTTTCAATTCTAGAATACAGATTTGATTCATTTTAATAGAATCTAGTTAGTTGGGAAATTATCATAACTTTTGTTCAATTTTTTGTTAATGACAGTTAGAACTTTAAAGTCCCTATCTGATAATCTCAATACTTCACTTCCTCTCTGATTTGATTTCGTTTTTTCCCTCTTGATTTTTAGTCATTTGGTCCTGTCTCCTGGCATACTTTGTAATTTTTGCTCAAGTACTAAGCACAGTGTATGAAAAACTTTAGAGGCTCTGGATGGCCTATTCTTCCAGAGATGATATTCTTCTGGCAAGCAGGCATAATGGAGATAGATCACCTTGATCCAAAAAGGGACTGAGTTGATTTAAGGTCTGTTTCAGGCTTTCAAGAAATGGTCTATTTCCAGTTCGCCCTACTCCTGGACCATAGGCCTTCAGGAGTCTCATATAAAATCCCAGGTGTTTATTAGGGCCCTTTCTAAATAATGATTCCTGAACAAGAATTTTTGTTCCAGCCCCATGAGGATGACCAAATTTTGCTCAATATGTTTGCCTCTTAGCAGCTACATACAGCTTCGTTTCTTGAACTCTTACTCCATAGTTTACAACTTGGCAAATAAACCTCTGGAGGGCAAAAAGCTATATATAATGATTGTGATGATCTGGCTCAGTGAGGCTGCAGATAGGTTCTAGGCTTCCATTTTATACTTGGCCTCTACATAATGTCACGAACTGACAAATGCTGAAAGGAAAAAAAAGGCAGAGAAGGTCGGGTTCTCTACAGCTTGTTTTCCTTTTTTCTTCTGGGATCTGAGACCGTCAAATTCTGGCTGCCTGGGTTGTTCTCCAGTGCCTTCAAGCAGCTGTTATATTTTATCAACTTTGATAATTTTTCATGATGGGTAGTTTGGGGTGATACAAGTTATAGTGTAATAGCCAGAACCAGAAGTTTCTTCACTCATTACATTTTAGTCATATATCAAATTCCATTAAAATAATTTTAGGACTGAAGAAATATCACTAGAGTCTAAAAGGAAAAATACTAAATAAACAAAATTATCACCAAAAGAAGTTAAAATTAAATGACATTTTTGAAGACAAGAAGACTTTTAAATTTATTTTCAATAATCTTAAATATGGAATACTTTATGCAAATGGCAAGTGAAATACCTGGGCTTTATCAAGATCGCCCTTTGGTAATTTAAATCCAGTGTTGCATTCAGAGCAATTTATTATATGTATGCTTAAACATGGACTGATAGTTTAATTATAAGAAATATAAAAGAACTATAGTAAACAAAGTATAAAGATGATCTTATGTAAGTATAAAAACTGAACTAGTTTATGTTTAATCATACCTTGTTAATTTCCGTTTCCTTTTGGCGGCAGCAGTCATTGCCATGTAGGATGGTACTATGCTCCGTACAGGCAGAGGATGTTTAGTGGAGAATGAGGAAGGGGCAAGCCTACATAGTAAATAATAAAAAATAAAAAGCAATTTTTACTTGTACTATGCAGAGAGATCATGCACTTACATGACTGAAATACCATTTCATATTAATAAAGGAAAATATTATACAGTACTATAAAGTTTCCCTTGCTTGCTCTGGAATTTTCTTTTCTCATTTATCCACTATAGATAAAGTTGCTAACAAGAGATTTATGCATTCCCAAGAGCACAGAAAGGTGAAGGTATCATTCTTCCCATATTTAGATTAGTTGCGATAATACAGATGAAAGGAGAAGAATATGTCCGCTTGGATGACATGCAGCCAACCATACCTTAGACATATGACTACTCAGAATATGTTGGAGTTTGCTAAACATCAATAGAAACTGTGAAATTTTCTTTATTGAAGATATTAATGAGTAATAATCAACATGGTACTCATCCAGCAATGGCTTGTAGCATCCAACTTTAGTATGAAGAACAAACTAAATATATCTTAAGGTCTTTCTAGCTTAATGAAGGTCAATCAACTTAAGATATCAAATTAAAGACTTTAAAATTGATCTATAAAATATACTTCAAATATAGCTAAACAAGAAAATGAAAGTGAATAGTTTAATGGCTACCAAAAAAAAAAAAAAAAAGAGGAAGAAGAAGAACTGACAACTAAACTTTTTCCATACCTTTGTACAATATTATTGCTTGGCACTGACTGTTGCTCAGGTAATTTACTGTTTAGTATCTTGGTGTCTTCACATATAGAAAACGTAGAGTCCAAATCCTCCTGTCTATGTTCTTTTCTCCTGCTGACAGGGATTTCTACTTCACATACCGTTTTCAGAGAACTGTCCCTGTTTATATTTGAGCTGATAGCCTGAACACTCATAGTATTAGATGACGGTTTTAAGAAGGTCACTGTAGATGGATTTTGCGAAGTTCTTCTACAATCTTCTGGGGTATACACAATAGGCTGAAGTTCTTTGCTGAAAGAATCATTGAGCTGCACTCTTTCAGACCGTGTGGATTTTTGGGTATGCTCTGCTTTCAAGGGAGAAGGCATTAGTTTTCTTCGAGTTCTTTTTTGTGAAGGAGTGTTAAGTAGATTAGATTCACTTGAAGCTGTGCCTGTTTGACAAAATTAAAAAGAAGCTCAATAATGTTGCCTAAATAGTTTTTATTTAAATTTATAGGGGTGACATTGGTTAATAAGATTTTATAGGTCTCACGTGTACATTTCTATGACACATGATCTGTATGTTACATTGTGTAAATCGTTTTCCAATAACCCTATCAGTTAAAAAAAATAACACCAATAATAAAGTACATTTTCTGCCAAATGATAAAAATTTAAAAGAAAATAATTAAGTTGGAAAGGAAAAAAAATCATTTATTGCTAATAACTTTATAAAGAGATTCCCTTAAGAAAATAAATAACAAATGGCTAATATCAATATTATAGATATAGCTATCTTGAGATATTAAACTTAAAAACAAATTTCCAACCAATTCTAATAAAATTTATAAGCAGTTTCCAGCTTTCATGTTTGATTTAGGTTTAAGATAACAAAAAGTATTCAACATTTGTGGGCAGAGATTTGTAACTCTTTCTGTTTTAAAATATCACCAGTTTATTACTGAGTGAACATTTATTCTAAAGTAACAAGAATGACAATAACCAATAAAATCCAAGGTGAATGAATGAAAGAACTACATCTATTACTATGCCATATATAGTTGATCAAGCATTCTGGTGGATTGATTTGTTTCCTGTATCATACATAATTCATAAGCTTGCAATAATAATTAGATTAATACCAAAGATAAATAAACCTAATTTGAAGAGTTCAGAGCACTCTTACTTGACTACTATCTCCCAATAAAAGCAAGTCTCCCAAATGTCAAGTCACCAAATTTAATAAACTTCTCTTTGCTACAACTTCTGTGATTCAAAGTGATTTCTCTACTACTACTCCAGCATCTGTTACCTTCTTCCTCCTCCATCCAATAAATACATACATTTCCCCAAGGATATGTACTTGACCTTCCAGTTTTCTTATTCTACACTTCCTTATTTCTAATTATCCTCTTGCCACTACCTTCTCAGTCACCTGGGTCTCAAATAACCAGAAATTTTTAAGCTTTTCCTTACATTTCCCAGTCTGCACAAATTCTGCCTCTCTCACACTTGCACAGTTAAAACGTAATGCTGATTGTGCCATTCTTACAATTAATCACTTATAGTAATATTCAAACAGAAATGTAATATCAAGATTTTTAGTAGAAGAATTGTTTGTTGGTCCAAAATTAAGAGACAAATTGTTTTGTTTGAACTTACGTGTGAATTCCCACCATATTAGATATGCTTTAATATTTAAGTACATAACATCTCCCAAGCACCAGACTTGGTTACATACATAACAATAAACTTGATCAGCTCCAGTGTGCTTATCTTGTATTTCTTAATTAACTATTTTTTTCTGCTCTGCCTATTTCATTCTGGTGAACTTCATGGCACCAGACATGATATAACTTTGCTTGGAGTATATTGTCTGGGAAGAAACTATCAATATAATGTGTATTTCTGCCCATGTTTTCAAGACACCCAGTAAATTTCCCAATTGATTTTATATATGCTTTATAATATTAAAAACACCGAAAGTTGAATAAAACAGGTGCTATATATTTCAATAAAGCAATTCAAACTTTCAACCAAGTTAGAAAGTACACTTACAACAATCACCAAAGTACATGAATTATTCTTAAGTTAGTTGACGGTAGGCTCTGCTCTGGCTAGGTTGACAATTACCCTCTAGGAAACACAATTTAAAAACAGGAAGAAAAATATGATCCCTGTTCTACTAAGAAATTTTACTTTTCTGAGAACTAGATAAATGAGATCCAGATCTTAAAATAATTTTCCACTCTCTTTAACATGACATTTGTCAAATTTTCCATTACCAGATATTTTTATACTAATGCTGCAGTATAAAGACAGTTACTTTTCTCCACTGTGCTGCTACCACCAATTTGGTGGCTATTAATAGCTGGAAGATTAACTTCTTTTTCCCATGAGAGGCAGCAGGGGTATATAGAGGATAGAAAACTATATCGAGGATAGAGAACTGAATTGGGAGTCAGGAGACTTGGATTCTATTTCTGGCTTCACCAACAATTCACTGAGTGACCTTGGGCAACTCATTTAAGCAGCGTGGGCATTAACACCCCCAGCCCCCTAAAAAAAGGAAATACTACCTTTTTATGTATAGGGAATTTTCTAGGATTAGTTAATATCTATAAAAGACTTAGAGTTCAAAGAAAGGCTCTAGAAATATAAATATGCTTTAACTGTTGTTAGCATTACTACTTCACAGGGGAAAGTTGTAACTGACTTTCCAGCATTCCATCAATACTTAACTCACAGTTAAAACTAAAAGAATATAGTTAAAACTAAAAGAATGTATTTAAAACAATGTCTCACTTTCAGTTTATCAAGGCTGATGATAAACTGTAATATAAACCAAAGCAGGCACATGTTAAGTGTTATTTAACTTAGAACACAATGAAACATGAAATCTCAAGGGATAAGGACTATCCAGAGTCACTATTTTTCTTTCACATATCTAGACAAAGATGATCTCTGGAGGGGCACTGGGCATATTTCCATGATGGTAGACCATTTCCTCCCTCCTGCTTGTAAATAGCATGAAAATGATGGGGGGTGGGGGCGAGGGCAAGGGTGAGGTCTTTTATGATGTGCTGAAAAATTATCCACCTGTTCTCTGGGATAACATAAACATACACCGAATACCAAATTCTGAAATTCTGATTTGGTCAAACTGAGTAACAGTTGTCAGTGAGAACAACCGTAATGTTACAATGATGTATCTTTAATTATAGTTCTAGTTTCCTGGCAGGATGTGACAACTTAAAGGAGAAACATGGAGATGGGGTACTTAATGTGGATTCCCATACCATTGTTTACTGGGCCTGGAAGAAAAAATGTTACAGACATACAGCACGTGCAAGACACAAATCCAGACAGTTCCTTTCTTTTTATCTCCTCAATTATTTAATACTGATCAAATAACAGGAAGAGAACAGAAGATAACTACTCAATTCAGAATTAGGTAGGCTGACTAGTTGCTAAGAAAGATTCAGGAGATAACCAGAGCAAAACTAGGACCTGAAGATGTAAATAAAAACTGAACAGTAAATCCACTGTGACTATAAAGGGATAATGATTCTGCTTATCCATGGAAATAAAAAGAACACAATAAACAACTGATATTTCACCCCGAGTATAATTTATAAAATATATAAATATTTTTCTCCTCTAGCTAGTTAGGTAATGGAGTGCTTTAAGTGGGTATGGCAAACTGGAGAGTGTTGGGTACTACATATATTTTACTGTATATTTTAATAGGCTATAAGAACCATTGACTATACTAGCTCTAGGTCTATAAAAGAGATAGGCTGTACTTTTCCATTAGAGGATATACAGTAACTTTCCAGAACAGCAGGCTTGGGCCCGTTGTAGTTTCCTCTCATTCAGCCTGGGAAAATACTATCTAACAAGATTCTGTAACTCTTGAGTCTATAGAATGGAAATGATAAAGAAGGAACTTGGAAGGTGACTCTAATTCCTTTAAAAAGGCCCCATAAAATAGGAAATCATGTAGTTACGACTTTCAGAACAAGGGAGCCCAGTAGATGATGTCAATCTATGAAATACCTCAGCAACACGTGTGCTTTGCAGGAGGGGATAAAAAATAAAAACTGAGTTGTTATAAGGTGAGCTCTTGTAATTGGAATAGGAAAGATTTGCAACCACTTGGAAAGACATCAAGTCTTCTCTCCTTCTAAGGAATCAGCCCACCACACCATATATTTGAGTATAAAAGCTAGTAGGTAGCAATGTATCCTGTGGTCTAAAAAAGTTTGCTATTTCTGGACCACCTTTTAGGCCTTTAAATCCCCAAGATATTGTAGGTCTACTGCTTTCCTACTGCCCTGAAATGGTTATGACTCAGGGACATAAGTGACTTGTTGAAATTTATGTCCAAATAGTAACAATAACCAGAAATGTTGAGAGGTTTTTAAAAAGCCACTACTACTCTTTAGAATCCAGAATCAATGTTTATTTTACTTATGAAAGAAAAAAGCTATAGTCAGCTATGGTATAAGAGAAACAATCTAAGAGCATTGAATCTTCATAAAAAAGTTCACTGTCTGTTTACCCACTTAGTATTAGCACCTTCCATGCCTCCGACCTTGTCTAGGTATTGAAAAGAGAGCAGAAAATAAGCCAGTGAAGAACTTACATTTTTGAGGGGAGAAGGCAGAAAAAGAAATTCTCTTAATAAAGACAATTATGACAAATGAATTGTAAAGAAAATAGAACAATGCAATGGAACAGAGAGTGATGGGAGATAGGAAAGGTATTAATTATGATGACCAGGGAAGGTGATTCTAAGGACCAGCTATGTGATCTAAGACTTGAATGGCTATGAAGGAGCCAGCCCTACCAAGATCTGGGAAAGAGGCAGGGGAAACAGCAAGTGCTAAATAACTTCGCTGAGCTCAAGAAAAAGAGAGAAGACAGCGAGTTAGAGGGAAAGCAGAAATGAGAAGTGGCCACATTGTATTAAGATTTATGAACAAGATAAGGGTTTGGATTTCTTCCAAGTGCAAAGGGTTATCTGTTAAGGATTTTAAGCATAAATATGATGTGATATGACTTATGTTTTTAAAAAAGATTGCTTTGCTTATTGTGTGGGAAAAAGAATATAAAGGGGCAAGGGAGAAAACAAAATCAGTAACAAGGCTATTGCTATAGCTTGAACAAGAAATAATGAGCTTGAATAGAGTGGCAGCAGTAATGTAGGAGAGATGTGTTTTACTCAAACAATCAGTTAAAAATTATATAAAGTCCAGAACATATCAATGACATATACTTACGTAATTAGCTGCCTTGACAATCAGGAACAAAGATAAGAAGGAAGTTCATACAAGGGAGTAGTATATATTCATTTTATAAACTTAATAAAAATCGACCACTTTCCATGAAGCCATGAACCATTTCCACAGGCATAATTACAGTAAAGTTCAAAATGTCCATTTTCATTATTCCCTTAAACTTGGCATTCTCTTGTTACTGCCATTCCGTTTTCCCAGCCCCCACTCAATAGGCTTGAGGCCTTGTTCCCTCCGAGCAGCTCTGATCTACATAAATGCAGGTGTCTTGGCATCTGCTTTCTTGCCTCTCTAGTTTGAATGCTCATGGACTTGAGGCAGTACCCTTTGGGGTTTGAGAATATGATTTCTTATTTAGAGATGATGGGCATCGTTATCGAGCTGGGACAGGGCAAAGGAAAGAGAGTGGGGCTAAGTAGAAAATGGTTCCACTTCAAGGGTGGCAGAGAGAAGTAAAGTTAACGAAAATGTACCTTGACTCCTAGGAAGTTGTGCAAAGGACAATGTGAGGGGAAGATTTAAATTAATAGGATGATATGGAAAGAGCATCTCCTTTTAAGTTAGGTACTCTACATTCTCTGAAAATTCACCTTTAGACATCCTCAGACAACTAAAACAGATTTACCTCCCATTCCAGACACAGACATACTATGCCTTCATATACAAGAACTGATTGCTCCCCTCCTCAAACCTTGTTAATTATTGCATTCAATTCCTTAAAAGGAGTCAACACATTACACACACACACATATACACACATGTGTGTGTGTGTGTGTGTGTGTGTGTGTAAAATGAAACCTGAAAATGCAAAATGTCCTGTAATGCACGTCTGGATCAAATAATATGTGTTACACGTAATATTAGGCCCCTTTCCTTTCTGATAGGGGAGGGAGATAGAAAGGCATTGAATACTTAAATAGTTTCTCACTAGAAGAACTAGTACTTGGTTGGCTTCACCTTACTTTCCTTGTTTTAGAATATCCATAGTACATGAAGAGATATGGAAGTAAACTATGCAAAAGACAACCAATTTTAGCCAGATTGGTAACCTGAGCAGAGGCATCTAGCTTCCTTACCAGATCCCCTTTAAAATAACCATATAGTAGATATAGGATAAAATTTGCCCTTGTGTTGATAATAGAGGGTATCATCTGCACACCTGACAACATTATAAAGGATATTGTGTACCCAGAAATGGAATAGAGGAAGGCATGGAGAATAACTTGCAATATTCCCCCACTTCATCCTTAAATGTTATCCCTGGTAGTAAAAGACCCCAGCAGAACGTAACTAAAAGCCCCTAAATTAGGAACACGGATGGAGGAGTAAGTGGGGTCTGAGGAGAAAGGGTGGGAAAGACTATGAGATACAGCAAAATGTCAGTATCTGAATACTATCAGTTGCACAAAGAGGCTCAAGCTTCATTTCTGGACCAGCTGGGTCAGAGTAGAAAGGCACACTGAACAGAAAGTGCCCGATACTGTGGGCCTTACTCCCAGCCTTGATGACCGCACCACACCTGGATGAAAACCTCTTGGGCCAAGAGGGAGTTTCCAGCTGAGACTACTGGTGGCTCTGGTTCCTTTTCTATACTCCCTGTGCTGTTAGATCCATGAAAAGAAATGCATTTCCCCCCTATTTCTGAACCTTAATTTTGACTTGATTATGAATAAGTTATGGGCAAAGCATACTTATAATAAGCATAGAGAAAGCTCACTGAATCGATAAAAGGATAACATAGAAGAATGGCAGAGCTGGCATACAAACTGAGGCTAGAATTTCTAATAATCCAGATGCCATGTTCACCATTACACAATGTTGAGTCCTTATCACAGGGAGAATTAAATCAATTAGGATAGTGGCTAAATAAAATATGGGATGGTCACAATTACACTGTTATATGACAGATTATTTGATGATAGGGAAAATGTTCATTAAATGAAGCAGTATACAAGTTTTATATACAGCATGGTGTCAATTTTGAAAACAAACGAACAAGCCACCAAAAACAAATCAATACACACCCTGCAAGCAAAAAAATGGGGGGTGGGTCAAGGAAAACAGTGCAGAAGTAAATATGGCATAGGTTTTGGCTGGAAAAAAATTCCGAGTCATTTAAAATTGTTTTTAAAACCATTTGATTACTTTTAAAATATATACTGCTTCTATAAAATTATAAACAAAAAAATTTTTTATAAAAGGAATATCTGGGGTGGGAGGAAGCCAATAACCTTCCCCCGAACACACCTCCAAGCTTTTTAAAGCCTTAGTAGAATGTCTTAGGAATTGGAGGCATAAGGTTGTTTCTGAGAGCACAGGGTTGAGCTAAATTTGAAGAATTGGGTGAAAATCTGTATAATGAAGTAGCTGGGTCTGCTTGACACTCTCATCGTCACCTATACTTCCAGGTGACTACTCCTTTGTCACCCTTTTAAAAGACACAAGGTTCTACTTTCTGGAAAAATTGCTGACTAGGGCGAACATGCGCAGCTGAAAGTAGAGGGACTAAATAATTTCTCAAAAATGAATGTATACAGATTTTTCTCCTACTTCTCTAAA